>NW_025062479.1:3715220-4315220 GCF_000002995.4 Brugia malayi
CCAAGATTGAAATCAAGGAGGGAAATTGCTCAAATGTCAGTAAAGAGTCCATGCATAAAGTATAAATCGCAGATCTATTTCCATGCTTGCAATTACTTTTATTAACTGCCCATGGTTACTGCAGTATCACTCTTAACAATCCTTATCAATCTATGCATGTTATCAATCTCTATTGTTTTCATTCCGATCTCTCTTACTCTCTTTGCTCTCAATGCATTCCTCTTACTCTCACGGAGAGCTAGCTAACGTCGTACTGTCGGCTGCGTTAAATACAACTAAGCTTGGAGGACACGTCGTTATACTCGCTAATATGTGGAGTTGTATAATATGAGCATTTGAGGTGATAAACTGAGGGGTTGGAGTATTAATATAAGATGTGTAATGTTGTTGCAGGATAGCCGCCTGATATGGTATTAGCACCGATGTCCTCAGATGCAGAATGTTACGATGGGGACATCTTTGAAATAGAAGATTTCACTATTGTTACAATCAAAGAAGGTTTGTGTGCTGAGTTGGAACAGTTGTTACGTAAATGGGAGCTTAGTGGTGACAATGGCAACAACTATTCCTTCACAAAGGTATGCAAATGTTAATTATATTATCAGGGGAATTCTATGTAGTGAACACATGTTTTAGGCAATGTTAGCGGAGTGCCAGTGGGATTCGAAATATGATAAAATTACATACGGAAACAATCATTTAATTGTTAGCTATTACTGGCCAAAAAATCTTCAAAGAAGTGAACAAGCAACGTCAAATGCAGTTAATATGGACGCTTCGGATTCTTTCCTAAGCAATGCTGCGCGACTATTTTGGTCATCTGAGACGGACTTTTGTCCAGGATCCATTATTTGCAACCAAGTGAGTCAGAAAATTTTTATGAGCATTCAGAATATGGTTTAGGAAGGGAATATCTGCAGTAGTTGTTCCGTGTTCTTAATATATGTTGCATATAAATTTGTAATTATTGCAGTTTGGAGTCCTCGAATTCATTTTACTGACACCATCTGATTGGCATTTCGACAGAGTGTCGAATGAAGACCAATTACGAGGATTATTGTCATCTATCACGGAATCTGCTGGAAAAGCTGGATGGTATCGGTTTTGGTATCACTTAGTTGTGAGTTATTTCTGCTTAAAAAAAAGAAAAAAAAACTATCTCAAAACTAGTTGTGGTTTCAATGCTGCATATTTGGTAGTAAGTAGTTGTAGAAGGTTTCATTTCTTTTAGTGTTTTCCTGTATAGTATGTTACTAGAATTCATCTTAACCAATGAGTTTATCTAGTTTTCTGATTTCTAAAAGATGTGTCGTTCAAATCCGGAAATTTTCAGTGCTTTACCAATATTTGTACAATATGGTGAAAGAGAACGGCAACTATATTTCGGCGTTTGTCAAAATAACTCTATACGCACTAATTTTGAATCCGTTCACCAACGTCGAGGCCACCCATTAAGATGCCATTTGTCGGGTTGTTTAGACATCTTTCGGGAAACTTTGGTACATTTCCTAGTTATTCTTTATTTGCTTCAATATTTTAATTTTTAAATAAAAGACAAAACATACCTTAGATATCGTTTACGTGCAAGGTGTCGCTGTAGCACAGGTAATTAATTTTTTGTTTTAGCAGTGCTCCTTAATGGATGAAGGGAATCTACGAATATCTATGCAGTTCGATTACGTTCTCCAGGTGTCTCAAATTACTGCATAATTTAATTGAAATACCTTCCAGATGTCAGCAAATTTAAATTGTTCTTTTTATTTTGAGGATAAGCCGCATTATGCATTTCCCAAAAAGAAAATTGTGATAGAGGAAGAATTTTTACCAACAGAAGATACAAGCATTATTGACATTTCTCATCTTCCGTTTGGTGCTACTACAAATGCAATTGAGTAAGTACTCAGCTTTAAATTTCGTATTAGTATATATTTTCAAGTTTCCATTTCCTCTGTATTCTTTTAGGGAATTTGGTTTATCTGCAGTTTGGTCAAACATCGAAAGAGGGATTGCTGTGGAGGAACAGAACCTTTCGAATTTAGATCCTCAGAGAGCCTTAGCATTTAGTACGTGGGTTTCAATAGAGAAGAATGCATCATATCTGATGAGTAAGTTGTAATATTTACGACTTGATCGGCTACAAAGTCTCGTGAGTTCCTATTTTATGTTTGTTTCCAAAAATCATTTTTTCTAATTTGTCGTGTGCAACTTATTCTTTCCGCTTTTTTTTTTTTACTGGACACATTCGTCTGAACAGTGTGTCCCTTGAAATAGGTGCAGTGTCTTTTAATTATTACTGCATTCTGAAGATTACATTTAAAAAAAAAGAAACAACATTCTAATCTAGTTTCTTTTTTTGGTCAGTGAAGCACAATACTGATCAAAAAACAACGGCAAAATATGAGTCTCTCTCTTCCAGTGATAAAAATCTGTCCATAAATTGTTACACAGAATAGTCAGATCCAGACTACTGTATTTAAGGTTCTTGTCTAAGAAAACTGTTAGCAATCGCTGAATCACAGGAAGGCTCAGATTTGGTTCAAAAACGGGAACCTTCAAGGGACGATGCAAGTCGAGCATTGTCTTCACTGTTATCTCCAACAGTACCAGAAAATATCTCAATTAGAAGTACAGATCGTATAATAAATGAAAGTGATTTAGAACCTGTATGTTTATTTTTTATCATTACTTTTTTCCTTTTTAAATATATAATTTATGAGTTCTAGCATTCTAATCAATTGAAGCTTGAGGTATCTGGTTATAGGCTATTATTCGGCATTGGATTGATAAAGTGTTTGAAAAGACGAAGCAAGAGCACACTTTACCAAGCTGTAACACTTCATACGATGTAAATTTTGAATCTGCATGCTCGATGGAAAGAGCGTGGAGTCCTGGCCCAGGTAGTGCTGTTAAAAATGTACAGTGTTCAAAAGCTTATTGTGCCGAAGGCATAAAGGAAGAAGGGAATACAGTGGATATTTGCCAAAAACTTAGCGTAAGTCATTCGGTTATTGTATTTGCAGTAAACTCCTGCAATGTTATTACCAAATTTCATGGCGCAAGTAGACTATTTTGCTTTGTTGTACGAGAATTTCGTGTGCTATGGATGTTATTATGCTCCTGGCTGTAATAATATATGTGTTCTTCATCGAATCAGTTTAAACTTTTGGTATCCACCAGTGTTAAGTTTATAATGATCGAACTTATCCAGACTCTGCTACGCTAATTTTTTGCATTTCCATCTCGTTGTAGAATCAACAGCATGTGCATTTTAACTTTATGGGTTCTTAAAGGATATATTATCCGCATGTAAATCGGCTCCAGAATCTAGTTTAACTTGTCGAATCTCAATTGCGCTTGCACAAATGTTATGTACTCGAGACCATTCATCAGCCGGATTTTCTCACTTGTGGTCAGCTATTACGTATGAATTGCAGGAATACTACGAAAGAAATTTATACGTTCCTGGGTATCCTATTACTAAAATTAAAGTTGTTATATTCATAATCGTATTCCATTACTATAAGCCTTCTTTCATTTCTTTTGGACGATGAACTTTTGTAGAATGGATGAGTGTATAGCTCCGGACTTGTCCACCTGTAAATTTCACCAGAATCTACAGCTTTTACAATGTGCAATTGAAGCTAAAAAACATCGTGAGTCAAAGAACCTTTTTATTCAGAAATGGCAACTATGCAAATCAGGTACATTCTTTAATCTTGTGATCTGATTTATGAATTAAAGTCTTTCTAACGATACTATGAAAGGTTTAAAATCACATTATATCTGATGTTGCAGAACATGATGAATTTTTTGACGCACCAGAATCGCTAGAAGATGGTAAAGAAATCTCAAAGGAGGAGTCAGATTCTTCAGGAGCGGAAGGACGCTTGAAACCTTTTGGCACGTTGCGACTTATTCACTACCCCGATAGACTTATGTATGAACCAGTCACACAGGTTTGTTTACTTGGCTTGTGTCTGTACTTTTTTTTTTATACGAGTGTTTTTCAGACTCGTGTTCCAGTAACTGAGGATATGCTGGAGAAGCATGCTGAATATTTGGCTTCGTTGAAGGACCCTGAAGAACGGGTCAAAGCACAACTGGAGCCGCTTTTTTCCGACATGGAGGCTTTTAAAGTAAAATACACTTTTTGTGAGTGCTCACATGCTAAAATTGCATAAGTCAACTTTTGTTTCTAGGCCGCTAATCCGGGCTGCTGTTTTGAAGATTTTGTAAGGTGGCACTCTCCTCGTGATTTTATTGTGAATGATGAAAACACGGGCGAAGGTAGACTTTCAACTTGCTCTTTTTTTTACATTTGTATCAACAGATTTCTGGATTGTTAGCTGTTAGCTTAGCAGTCTATCTGCATACTTTAAAGGCTGTTTATCAAGTCGTATGACGGGCGAAGGTAATACATGGCAACAGACGTGGAATCGGGCGCAGCTGAAACCTGCTTATCGTCAAAAGCTACTATTTGATGATCTGAAAGCGGCTAATAAGGTATTCGTCATTCATTTTAAGTCCGGGAGGAAGGTAGTGAATGTCACATTATGTGTCAGTAGTTCAACCTTCTTCTTTATTTCTATATTCTGTTCAGTTTAAAATTAATTGATTTTTCTATCGTGCATATTTTATTTTTCAAGTCTGTTGACAAATTAATACTGAAATTAAATTCTCTAAATATGCACAGGCAGATTTGTCGGTTTGCTTTTGTTGTTTTGTTATCCTAAATTAACACATGAATCGCAATTTCCAGATTATTAGTGATTTCGAAAATCTCACCGTGTCAAAATTGATTGTTTATATTTTACCAGTTTTGTTCAAGTGTGCATCTATACAGTTAGTAGATGAATGTTAGTTTTTTCATCAATTCTGTAATATTGTGTTTGTGGTTTGTTTAAAAATGTTGACAATATTATTTCTCAACATTTTTTGATGTTGAGAACAGTTGCTAGATCCGATTCTGAGATATGGTATCGAAATCGAGTTTTTCGAATGGTATTTGCTTATTGTTGTATTAGAATGTTTCGAAATTTATGGCTAATTTACCTCTGCGTTTTTTTTTTTTTTTTAACTTTATAATTAACTGTTCTATAGTTATAGCAAAATTATATTTTGATCTGGTTGGCGACAAATTACTCAACCTTTGTAAAAAAGTTTTGGATTGTACAAGAAACAATGCTTTGGAAGATTACTTAGATGCTGTCAAAGATATTACTCAAATTGAAGAAGTAGTTGCTTGCTGTAATGTGCTTTATACACAGTTAGTGTCTGCGGCCGGCAAAAAGGTTTAATTTATTAAATATCTTTACTTAAGTCGTTCTGCAAGTCCATGTAAACGCGGATTGAAAATTTTGTGGTTTTAATTTCTACAGGTCAGTTTTTTCAAGATACTGGCTTCACCAAAATAAAGTTTTTTTTTTTTTTTTTTTTTTTTTTCGTAGCTATCTCTTTTCTTTCCAATCTTTGTTTATTTTATGAAAGTATGGGTAGAGTAATGTTAGTTTCAGTTCTATACAAACTTACTGGTCTTTTGCATGATGAAAGGACCTTGATAAAATTTTGTTTTTATTTGTGCTACGTTCTTTTTATTCATATCTTTTGAGCAATAACCAATTTTAATTATAGTTAACTGAAGATGAGAAGTGTGAAATACAGCAATTCGTCATGATGCTTGTACGTTCAAACGAGCAGAACTATGAAAACGCTACTAATGGTGGGAAAGCTGGTGCTGGCTATCGAGTACCCGTTGTTGACGGTTTATGTGGACCTGTCGGTTCAGCTCTAAAGAATCTCTTTTTTGGCTCTTCCATAAAAGATTCCTCAAATAGGTGACATCTCATTTCTACTCAAATTGGAAAAGTTATTGGCGCTATTTTTCATGATTATATATACCGAACTTGTAAGATGTATTTAGACAAGTATATGCTAACTTATATCCTTTAATCTTTGCTTGCTAAGGTTTTAATATTTTCTATAGAAACGGTGAAAGTAGAGTTACTTGACGAAGCTAGAATTCAAATCATTAGGATCAAGCACACAAAATATTTTCTTAATATTTTTGTAAATATAGCTATTTCTTATTATACTTTTACAGGACTGAAAAGAAAACCCTTGAACAAATCCTCACTGGCGATGAAAACATGCCATATCGCAGGTAAATTATTAGCAGGTTTTTCTTTTCTTTTTTTTTTTTTAAATGGATATGATAGAAACAAACTAGATAGTGACTTAGTAAAGTTAGGAATTCAGCCAAGTTATTCTGAACCAATAGAATTTTTAGTGTGTGACAAGCCGAAGTGTAGCCTAAATCATTTCTAGGAGACAATATGTAATACGATGTGGTGCTCGTAGACCTACGCTTGGGTCACGTACATTGCCGCAAAGATTATATGCTGCAATTTCAAAAGAAGAATATAGAATTTGTTTGACACTGTCAAGCGATACCGTTTTATCTTAATTCTGAACGTGGTATCAATTTCGCTAATTTATTTTAGTCGAAGATACTATGATAAAATTTTAGTGACATCGTACTGAACTGTTGTCTGGAACTGAATAGATAAAATCATATTGAGTATTTGTATATTATAGAGACTCGCAAAATTTCCTATTTTATGAGTTTTAATGTGAAATTTTATCTTAATTCTGAACATCAGTTTCGCTGTTAATTTCGAAGCTATGATAAAATTGTGATGACATCGAAAGTACAAAACAAGGAAGGAGACCGAAAAAATAAGGGGTGTATCTCGTGGTATCCTCTTTCGTCGTAATTAAATTTTTGATTGCACTATCACGATGTTGGGTGATAATGCAGTGTGCCATGTGAATTTGAAAATCAGTTGATTCGACTGACTTATAGTTATCGGCTATTATTGTAAATTAATCAAACTGATCGCAATGTTGTAGTGTTTATCATGATTTTTGAAAACATAGTTTGGTAAATTCAATTTGGGCACCTAACGATACTATCTAAAGAGCTAATTAATGAGAAATTTTTGCAAACACACTAGCTTACAAATACACTACCTTACTATCTTTTTTCTGCTTTTCCCTCTTGACTGTTATCTCACAGCAAAAAAAAAAAAAATATGTGCAGAGCAGTTTCGAAATAATTTGTTGTGTGTGGTCACAATTGGTCAGGTTTATTTATGCATCTCATATTTAGTTGATTATATGAATTCCTAGTTATCTTTCATTTGGTATTTCTCTACTACAATTCCGTTCCACTCCATGAAAAAAATTGTTTGTACATTATTATTTCTTAGAAATGTATTAAGAACACTTAAAATGAGCAAACTGAATTGGGAAGATCGAGACCTTTGGTTCATAAATTATTAAAAATTGTTGCAAAGGAGGTCAACTTGGCTATTCCAGAGTAGTTCATCATCGTTTCCGCTTTCTGACTTGGAATTCTCTAGAAAACTTTTTATAGGTGTTTTAATATTTAAGGTTTCTTTAGTGATATTTCGGAAAATACACAAAGTATAACTGCTGGGATTTTCTTTTTTTTTTTTTCTCAAGAAAGAAGATTTTGGCTATTTTTGCCATAAAAAAGTCAAAAAATATAAGGCGTACGTAATATATACCTGAAAAGCTAAGACATGCAGGAAATTTGTCTTGGTCACTCTGTGCAAAAAATTCTGGGAGGAGTCTCTCCATGCGTTGCAGTACCAAGTAGATGAATGCATACTGTCCTGGAAGTTGTACAGCTCCAAATCTGTAATTTCTATTATTGAAAATTTAATATTTTATCATTGTGATATATCATACTAGCAATATATATTCGAGATGTATGTAGCAGAGTATGAAGGGGTCTGTTGAAAACTTTAGAAGAGTGCGTTAATGGCACTAGATGAATCAAGTAATCTGAACTACAGAAAGTAGATCAGTCAGTGAATTAAGTGGAACTGTTTGGTCGAACATTTTGCATATCATAATTTTCAAGGCTCAATCGTCACAGGAAGCAAAATGAAAGATTAGGAAATCTCGTGGATTGTCTTTATCGTCATATCACTAACACTACAAACCTCTGTCTGCGTAATCTGGATACGGTAGAAAAGACGTCAATATTTTCAGGAGTCTTATAAAGCTGATCAATTCCCAAAGCTATTGCGATAAATGTACAGGTTCGCCCGATTCCAGCACTGCAAACGGTTGCTACTATATATTCACCATAAGTAACAACAAAGCATTTTTTTTGAATGAAATGTCGGTCTTCTAGAGATCATAGGGAAAGAAGGTACCTGCAGTGGACAATAATTGGTCCTGCATGGGTAAACAATCGTTGATGTTCATTTCTATAACTTTCCATAGCAACGACTACTTTCAAAATTTGAGTGATGTATTGCACAGGCAAACGGTGATCTAGCCATTCCGTAAACCAAATGTGCCTTACGTGATGCTCCACATCATCATACTACAAATATAAATTAGTTACAACCGCTTTCTAAACGTATTTTATGGGTGATCTTAATTGAAGTAAGCTAATTAGGAATTCGGCAGAAAATGCAATTGAGAAACGCTAAATATTAAATGAGACGTGTCATTTGCTTGTGTTAGCACAGGGCGAGTGCAGCTAGAGATTGTCCTGAAAGCTAAACATTAACCTTGTAGAAAAGGGAAATGCCAAATTTCGCTATTTAGTTTACATTTTAAGGATGTACGAATTACTCTTCAGGGATAAAAAAATAATTTGCATACAGGTGCAGTTATTTCAAGAATGTATCAAATTTATGGAAATGCATTTAGAATAGTGGTGTTCAACAAAAGTCAATACATTTAAAACGATGTGGCGAATTTGTACTCCGTCATAAAAGTTTGTTGATACAACAGTAACATTAATTTCGCCATAACAGGCATGGTTGTCCGGCCAGTATTTGTCGCATTTTTTCTATAAAATGTCAAGATTTTTTGCACGAAATTTTTTGCACATAGAACGTGAAATGGTCCCATAATTTATTTCCATAATTTTATATCTGCATTAAAAAAATTTTGCATCAAATCCTAAAAACAGACTAGTGGTAGTTTAGTTCCAAAAGGTTTCTCCTCTAAGTTGGTCACCATTACAATAGCTGGCGTACGTTCTTGAAGAACCATTAGCCAAAAATCGTCAATTGTATTCGGCATTGGGCCTTCTGCTGCGATATACATTAATTTTGAGTTCGAATCCTACATTTTATCACTTGATTAGAAATCAATATTTATGGAAATCATTGATCGTATGATTTCTTTCACTGACAAAATTTATATATTTTGTTTTTCAAAACTTTGTAGTCACTGATATTATTTCACAAAGGAATATTCCATGCGTAGAGAGGTTAAACAAGAATCCTATCAATATTCCGATGCCTTTTGGGATTTCGTAGTCAATGACAATCTAACAGCCTCGTTAATTCTTAGAATTAATTTGATCTGTACTTTGTGGTACTAGAAATGATAAGGTGACCAAAATATAGTTGGCATTGATATAGCTTCGGCAGACATCCTCAGCTGTAGAATTACATGAAGCTCTGTAAATGGATGACAGTCGTACACGAGTTTCTCTTATTGGCCACAATGTATGTCGATTTTTCTGGCTACAACCGGCAACTTTTTCACATGACGAAGTACTTGGACTTGGAAGGGCCTGTAAAAAAGGGGTCTTATATTAAATACTACTGTTCCCTATAATTTATGCATATTTGTGCTTTGTTTTCTCTCTTATTTATTCGAAGAGAAAAATATAAAAAAGTCATTTAACTTACAGCAAACTCTCCGTATATCTTAGAAAGGGATGCTGAAATATCAAGATGACGCAATTGGTAACGTGTCAAACGTCGTGACTTACGGAGTTCCGATTCTTCAGCAATACTGAAATTTATTAAAAGTATGCTTCGACGAGCAGAAATAGTAGTGTTATTTCAATCAGTGAAATGATTGTGAACGAAGACAAAATTAATTAAACAATAAAATGAATTTTACTTATTGCAAGAGCTTTTTGTGAGAAAGGCAGTAAATAATTTTTCCTGAACAGAAAGACGGGATGACATAGTGAAAATATATTTTTAACACGAACTCTTCATGAATTGGTGATATTTGAAGAGTTGAACTCGGGAATTGAGCAGGATCAATTGTCAATGACACTGATGAGCCACGCCTGAAATATGAGGAGTAAGTTTAGTAGTAAGTATTAATACAAAGATGAAAGTTTATCCTGAACTAACCAGCTTACTTATATGCATCCTAATGAACTCAAATTCCCCTTTGCATACGCAAATATTTAGGGTTTACCTTTCACGAAGGCTGCAGTTGCGCATTGAAACGTAAGATGCAACCATTAGCTAAGAATATTTTGCGTAAAGTTTAGTTTTATCTAAAAAAAAATAGGATTTATGGCAGAAATGAACTTTATTCTGTAAAAGCTAGTAATGAAAGTTAAATTTTTTCTAAAAAGAAAGAGTTTTGTTGAAAAACTATTTTATGCCAGATGTGTCTTAATATTACTATTCAACTCTTAAACTACTAAACTGTAGCTGTTTCTGAGCAATATTTCTATTTTCCTTCTTTTTCCAACTAAAGAGACCAGTGGTCACTTTATTCTTGTTAGAACTACTGTAATAGTATCAATATCTGCCTTAACATTTTTAGTCTAAGAAATTTTTGTATTTAGGCAGAATTCATCATAACTATTTAGCTGCTCGTTTTCATTTTAGCAAGAATAAATTTAAGAATGCCTATAATTTCAAAACCCTTTTTGCTACCTCAGTAGAAAAAATTTCAGGTGATAAGTAGTTTCAGTGCTGGAATCAATAAAGAAAATTAAGAGTGACGTTTATATGATGAAAGCAATATTTTGACAAATATTGAGTGGTGAATATTATAAATATGATTATAGATTTGTACTTAGTTATTTGTTAATGTAGAAATGCTAAAGGTTTATTATAATAAACTGGGGTAAGAAAATAAAAGGCTATTTGTTTTTGAGAAACAACCCAAAAAATGACAGGTAATGTAATTCTCGGAAATGTCAGGTCTCTTTATATATGAAAACATTATACGTGATTGAAAAGTGGCAACAATTTCAACATACGCCATTTCCTGCTCAATGCTTTAATGAAAAATTTCTGAGTTGATGAGTGGATGAACAGGTTAATTGACGATACATTTTTTACAGCGTCATTCATTAGGTGGTACATATCAAAAACTTCATATATATATAAAACACTTAAAGGTATATTTGCATCTATCAGTGTTGGTACTAAATAAGTCAGTGAATTCTTGCAGTAAACCTATTTGTCCTTATGGTGACATGATTTCTTTTTTTCAAATTAAATTTGTTCCACCCCAAATATTAAAAACAACCGTGAAAGTACTGAACTTCTGCTGATGCAAACAGGAGCTATTATACAGAGAATGTTGAATTATCCAATCAATCTCACTTACTTTCTTATCCAGTGAATCCCACGATAATTAAACCCAATTATTTCATTTCATGATAACAGAAAAGAGCAAGAATTAAGACAAATCTTGAGAACATCGTATCGTAATAGCTTTATCAAAAAAGTGAACATTTCAAAACATTAATGAAAATGTCGAAATATGAGGATTTAGGCTTAATGAAACTGTTGAGTCTCGGTGATGTGTAAATAGTTAAGACATTCTTGCTTTTGCTTACGCAAAGTCTTTAGGAATTTATTTCCGTTATAACAGAAGGTATGATATAAATGAGAATACCATTGTTCATGCTTTTTTTTTTTTTGAAAAACATTTAGAAAAGTAAATGTTAATAATACTAAAGTAAAAAAGTAAAGAAAGGAATAAACTGAAATTCTAATATTTAGCAAATGGATATAATTTTAGCATGAAATTTTAGCGTTAGCGTTAAAAAGATGAAAGCAAACACAGAAATTTTTTAAATTACTCTTTGAAGTCTCCTTAACACCTCTATCCCTTCTCATATTTCCACTGCTTTCTACACATGAAGTTTTGGAGACGGTTGGAAGTGTGCAAAATTTCGATTAAACATTTGCAAAAGTCGAAAAAAAAAAATGAATGAAGCACCATTGTATTGCACTGAACAGTCCAATTGACCATCAGTTTCATCTGAGTTTTTCTATTGGTAATAATTCATTTTCACATAGGCGTGCTTATAACCGGAAATCGTTCTACTTACACAATCAATTCCTGCGATATTAGAGTAGGAGAAAATGGAAAGAGATAAACTGTGGAATATTACTGCAAATTAAATATTGTATACCTATTCTCTTCGAATGCACTCGTTCTACTTCCGGTTCAAATTGCTCATTTCGGAGAACGTAATAGATTATCATCAATAAGAGCTTACTCTAACCTTCTCATCAATTAATTCAACTGATGAAGGAGGCCGAACAGTGGCAGTGTCATTGCGCAGTCTCTGACATCATTACTGCTTCGTGAAACAATTCGATAATCTCATTATATTAAAGTCATCGCCGTAAAAATATTCATAGGTACTTGATTTCAACAATAAATCAATAAACAGATATCATCGCATCCTTTCAAAAGCGTTTCTTCACTATCATGGAAATGAAAAGGTAACTGAGCACGGAAAACTAAAATTAAAGAGAAAAAGGACGAATAGTTCCATAGCTTTCTCACTCAGACATGTTCCTTCACTCCCTAACTAACGAATACTTTTCAAGCGAATTGCGCTTAATTCCAGCAATCAAATGGAATTTTTGCATGAGGAAATACATACCACAACTATGACTGTCAGATTTAAAACCGAAACCCAGATTTAATAGATGTCGGTAAAGCTTCTTTACAACCAGATGGATCATTTTTTCATGACATTCTTCTGTGGCATATTTCTATTCTTTTTCACCTTTTGCGTATTTGATATTAGCTCTTCACCAATCGATAATGGCCAAACATATGAAGATTTCGAGATTCTTTCCGGGCTGTTGTAGAAATCCCATTACCTGGCTTTATCTCATGATTTCTAAGAAAGTTCGAGAAATCAAACGATAGAATCTATCAAGTGAAATGATAAAGTTACTAGTAATATTTCAGTAGCGAATACATATGTACACTGTAAAACTGCTTAACATGCCAATATAATCGCTGATAGAATTTTGCATCAAGCATACATTATCTAGATTTCGGATGAAAAACAAATAGGTCTCAAATTCAGGTCCCAAATTTATTAGAAACTTAAATTTAGAACTTGTAGTTTGCTACAGTAAATTGTGGATAGTTTTGTAAATCTGACTGGATAATGAAATCCTAATATGAATCACAAAAAAAAGCTAACATTTGAACATGCACAGATTTATGTGTATATACATCTTCATAAAAAAAAATATTGTCCATATCTTTATATTTATTTTATTTATCATATATATAATCATCATGAGAGGTGCTCAAAACCACCTAAAAACCGGTTCTAAATTTATTTTATTGCAGTCCCCTGTTATGCACCAAGTTTTGAAACAATAAAAATTGAGAATTATCAGGATGATCCCTTTTTTTCACTACCAATTTCCATTCATTTCTCTTAAATTTAGACCAAAACTTCTTTATTTTCTCGCAAAACAGAACAGTCGTGCACTAGCCATATTTATACTGGTATTTCTTATGTCTGGTAAAATGAAATATGCAATTTTATTATTGATGTTGGCGCTATTTTTTATTTAATTATGAAGCCTTCAATTATAAAATAAGCGGAGTATGCAAGATGTAGGAGATAAACCTATTTTTATCTTTAAAAAAACCGAAAAACTTGAGGTTTAACTGAGTGACAGTAAAAATGAAATTAATACTGGCTGCAAATCAAAAATTTTTTAACTTTCCTTCATAACAAATTAGCTATATTTAATTTATTTAAATTCTACAGCTCATTTGCAACTTTCAATTCACACCTCATAAATAAACGTTCATCTGGTGCATTGAAAAGTACAATAATGTTATTAAACGTCGTGATTAAAAAACAAAGGATGTTTTTGATAACAAAATCAACGTGGTTCGTCTACTTATTGAGCAATGTTTATCTTAGCCATACGCATCACATCATACTCAGTCGAACTATGAGATAACTAAACTAATGAAATAATCCGGAGGGAAAATAAATCTTCCTTTTCTAAATTGAATTCTGCAAATTCATGCCTAGAAAAAACAATTCCAATTTTAATTTTGGAGAGCTATTAAACTTTTCTTTTAAATATAAGTCTAGCTTGATTATCAGCATGTTTCAGGTGTCAAATTCAGAAACATTTCTCTAGTTTTTGATATTTTTACACATGTTTGTCACTATTCTGGTTGCAGTTAAATGGTTACGCATTTTTAGCTATCTTCGATCTTAGCAACGTATTATTTATTTTTAAAGAACTTATGTGCTGGATCAAAGTCATTGGATCAATTTCTAGACTGAGATATTCCAAAAAGGCTTTTGTTTGATACGAAGGATTTACATAGTTTGAAATCGTATCAAGCAAAAGTTTTATTTATATAAAAACAAGTTAGACAACAAATATGGAAACAATATGTGCCACAACCACAACTGTGTTTGAAATAGGGTCTAATTGGAGTAGACTGTAGAGCCGAATAGGTAATACTTTGAAAAAAAGGCGATGATTATTGATTGATATTTATTTTATTGAGATAAAGGTTATCTTTGGTCGAATTTATTGAACAGTATTAGAAAGTTTGAGGAAGAAGTTGTAGGAGAGCAGTGAATAACAGATTGTTATCTAGAGAACTTAATCTCGATAAAGGATATAATTCCTTATATAATAAGCACTAACTGAATTAACTCTTAATAAGACGCATGTTTTACAATGGAGATCAGCTAAACAAGGTGCTATTAACCTTATCAATAATCAGACCTGAATGATGAGGTGACAAGCCGTAAAACGAAAGCCTGTTAACTTTGTCAAATTCCAATAAAATTTACAGTGAGTGAGGAGTCGACAAACAACAAAAGAGGCCAACTAAATATACAACTGATAATTGTAAACAATTTGTTCTTTGTTAACAAACTTTATATAAGGTTGGAATAATTGTCTAAGGAATGTTCAAATAAGATAACCTTTAGTTCTATGGATTTAATACACTTTTATTTCTTTTTCCGACATTCCTGACTGAAAGACGGAAACTTTCAAGAAGAAGAATTGATTGCATTGGTCTGAGTTCGTCGTTTTGTACCAGTTCTAATTCTAGTAGAGAGACAAGTTCTTGTTCATCGACTCCTCGGATTGTCATACTTCGTTGGTTGCGTTGTTGAATTTTCTTCATCGTGGACTATCATCAAGAGGTACAGTTTCATATCCATTGGTCACTTGAGGACACTTCTCTATCTCTTTAATCTCATACACCGCGAGAAACTTGAGTAATATAATTTCCTCCTTATGAGGTATTCTTGCTATTACATTTCTTAGAGATCTCTTTTAGGTCACTCTCGAAGACTGGTTAAATACTCATTTCTCCATATATCTCTATGTATCCAAGATCTTGAGGGTGTGTGACCAATATTAATAAGTTTTTCTTTGGTACTTAGTAGGGAGAAAATTCTTCTTGATCATAGTGGTTAGTAATTGGGTCGAGCGTATGATTATGCAATCTTCAAAGTTTACGTAAGTCAGTGGCCGAGTGTTTAACATACCTTTTATTTCTACTATTAGTTTTGTTAATTCCCTTTTCCATAATGACTTCCTTCCAATGTCTCTTTTCATTGCTCTTTTCAGTTATTTCTCTTATAATCTCTTCTACTCCATGGAGCTCTTAGCATGATGTTCTTCTAGATCATTCTTTATTTGTCAGGAAATTTGTTTATTGTGTATTTCATTTCGTAATGATGGGCGATGAATCTTCTTTATATGTGTAGAGAACTTTTGACAGATGAACTTTCTACCGGTTCTAAATGCGCTTCTCTTGTTGTGAAATTTATGAAGAGAGCTATCCTTCTTTTAGCTATGCTGATATGAGTTTTGATAAAAAGAGGAACCATACGACCCAGTCCAACGTGTGTAAATGTTTGAGAGTGCATGACTCGAATTTCTGGAAGGTTAGGCTGACCGGGTTTGTTTCGCTTAATTTCTGTTCTACCTTTTGATATCCAGAATTTTGTCCTTAATTTTGAAAGTGTATGGACAATTTCAGCGTAACGTAAAACCTTGTGCTGCTATTGTATGAAAAGTACAGTTATGGGAATTATGTTACAAAAAGTAAATTGGATATAAACTGTCCTCATTCAATTCGGAATTTCCAATCGACTTTTGGATTTCCAATAGCAGTTTTCTTTATCGTAATATGGATTCCATTTATTAATTTGCAATCATCTGTTGCAAGTTGACCGTTTATCGTTGATAAGATTGTAGCTATGGTATTTGTCTTCTTGCTGTAATTTTATGAATTTAAGAGTTCATCATGCAATAGTCTTTAGTAATTTTAACACTGACTAAAACGATTTGCATCTGTAAATTTAAAACTTTTTCTTATAATTTTTTTTGTTGCTTTTACGATAGGGATTTCACTTTCTTCATTTGCTATGGCTATTATGGCTAGTTGATTTCCCCCTTTTCCAGCAACGGTCGTCCTTTCCACTATATTTCATAGTTCGGGAACGGTCCTGGATTCAGTGTAGTAGACATTTACTTCCAGTCTGACCATAAAGTTACTGGTGCATTTTCGAGACCTAACTGATTTATTACAAAATGGACAATAAGTATTGCTAATAACTCCATTCAAAGTATACTGATGCCTTTAATTGGTACGATTCAGTATTAAATAAATTAAATATCAAGGACTACGCGTGTATACAGCCGCAGAATAGGCCACAGTTGATGTATCGGTGATGACATGGAGTTGCGCTTGCTCTGAGCAATATGTCACTTTTATGTTTATGTTTGTTGATTATTTGTTTATCGGAGATTCCCACGTTTCTTTGTCTTCTTCACTTATAGATTGATCCCAAGCATTATTTTTTCATGAAATTTGAAGAAAAAATTTGGATTACGTGATAATCAGAATGAGGAATCTCATTGGGTCGGATTGAGGTGTTCTAAAATGTAAAATTGTTCTTTTTGTTAGATCCCTTTCATTCCAGGGTTTTAAGATGACTTGGATGACATCCTTTTTGGAATTCCTATCAACACCAAGAATTTTCTTAAATAATTTTGCTCATTATCACTTGAAAGAAATTCCCTTCTTTATAATTTTTGAGTGCTTCTTGGATTTCTTTAGTTAGTAATAACATTGTCAACACAGAGATTTTTTCAGATTTCCGAGATAATTTCGCTTCCTTGAGTTCATAGATAATAGTTGAAAGTTGGATGATGATATCCCTTAACCAGAGGAATCGAATGTAATTTCGCTCTGATAGAAATAATTCCAGTTGCATTCCATCATTTTGAATCGAAACAATGCACCTGCTAAATCATTGAATGTAATTGGACCGTGGTATAGAACAGAAAATCGTTCAAACTTACCATTCTTTTGAGGTCGGCAAAAGCATCGTAAATGATTCTTAATTTTATTGTTGATTTGCCGATTCGGTATTAATACCTCATGATGGGGCAAATAGTATATAACGCCAACCTGGATCATTTGCGATTGTCTAAGGTTACTTCTTCAATGATATTGGATTTTATTTATTCTTCAACTATATTATTGTATCGATTAAGTAGCAGTTTATCGGTTTGAAGTTGTTAATGTCTTCAATCTCTCAAGGTAAAAACCATAATTATCATTTAGGATAACATTTGAATCTTTCCTAAGTCAAGATGCTTGATATTTTCCATTTTGTTTAGTAATAGTTTCTTTGAAATGTTCAGCGTCTGTTCGTCATTATGAGTATTGGGTTGTTCCTGAATGTCTATGAGTTCTAATTTCCAGAAATGGTTTGGTTCTGAACAGACGTGATATCAAATTTGATTTGGTCTTTGTCATAATTAGATGTATCCATTTCCAATTATTATAAAACCAACCTTTGTGGGGATTGCATAGAATCCTGATACCATATTGTAGCTTTGGTTTGGCGATATGAAATTAAAAAACTAGTCAGCCCAATAAATATATCGAACCTTTTCCAATATCCTCTTTCCTCATCTAGCAATTCTTGAGATATCATACGTGGCAAATCATGGTGGCTCTATTTAACTACTTGTAGTTTTTCTATTAGGCGATCTAACCGTAAGCATTAATAGGTATACTTTTAGATTCCAAAGTTCTTACTCCTTTTTCCACTTTTGTAATCTGACATGATTTTGGAGTTTTGTTACTAAATGAAAAGAATTTCAAATCAAGATTTCCTTTACTGGAACCTATTAATTGCGTAAATTTCTTGGACAACGTCGTACTATGAGAAACTTTACGGTGGAAACAAGGAAGTTTCCCTTTTTTGCAATCACTTGTTGCAATTCTTTCGAAAACATTTGAAACATGTGACAATTCCCCTCAAACGTTCCATACGGAGCTTAAGCCTGGGATAAATGTTACATTCATTATTCCAATGGTCCTTGTTGCTGCTAGTTTTTCCCCTCAGATGAATTTCCTTTAATTCTAGGACTTCAATTTGGATGATTTGGTTGGAAAAAAATGTCATCCTTAACATTATGTTTAATTAGTTTCTTTTATGGATCGATCATCTTGTTGATTCTGACTTTACTTGGTACATCTTGTCCAATATCCAAACCGGTAGTTTATTTTCAATTGCAATTTCGATACTTTGATCCTTTAACTTCTCAGCAATGGCTTCCAATTATCGAAATAATCTTTCTATTGCTTCAGTAATTGCTTTCCAGTCACGATCATTTCTTCTGATGGAATGTATTTCATTGTAAATTGATTCTTTATAATGAAAGTTTTATCATACTTCTTTGCAAATATGACTTCGTAGTAATACTTTAAGAAAAAACATCAGATAGTTTAGTTTCTGAATATTTGGAAATGTTTTGATCATGAACTGCTGCACTGAATCAATCACCACTAAATGCTATTAGTATAGGTTTACTGTTGCGTTATTGGTGGAGACCACTTTTCCATTTGAGGTTGACTATCCGATATCTTCTTTACTTGATCCTTGGTATTATTTACTACTTCACAATCCTTCCTATACATTTGCAAAGTAATGATAACTTCTCTTGTATTAGTTATTAAATTCTTTTGCATTAGTTGACAATAGTTTAATTTCTGAATGTCTGGGATGTTACATTAGCTATTAAATTTAAGTTAATTAAAATTTAACTATAACAATCAAGACGTCAAATAATTTTTTTGATGACTCGCAATTTGATTTTGCATTACTTTAAGTTCTCGTGGAAGCGTTCGATCCAGTGAAGCTACATTGAGTTCGTTTACTTACTCAGAAGTTTTCGGGTCTTTTTAGTATTTCGGTTTCTTTCATCAAAACCAAACAACTGTCATCGTCTGATTCAGGTAGATTGTAGCTTCGAATAATTATTATTTTGCAGAGAAGACGACATTTGAAAAATGTTTATTTCAATGAGATAAAAAATACCATTGACCATAGTTATAGAACAATATTAGGAGAGCAGTGAATGACAGATTGTTATCTAGAAAACTTAACCTCAATAAAAGGATATAATTCCTTATACAGTGAGCATTAACTGATAACAAGACGCATGATTTGAAATATCGCAGAGGAGGTCAGGTAAACGATGCCAAATTCGAGTATAATTTACAGTTAGTAAGGAACCGACAAACAAAAGAGGTCAACTAAATGAGGAGCTGATCCAGCACGTGTTCTTTGTTAACAAACAATGCAAGTTAAGTAACAATGTAAATAAACTCAGCTATATGGATGATGAATATTGGATAAATGATTTCTTAGGTAAAAATTTGCATTACAAAGTCCAAAGAATGTTCAAACAAAAGAATCTTTAGCTCTGTGGATGTAATATAATTTTAAGTAAAAGATAAACATTATCTGAGAATGACAGATCTTTACTCGTTGTCATCGTGAAGTTTGCTGTAAGTGTAATTTCCATTATATAAACAATTAAAACTATTGTCTGCTCAGTTTTTGATATTGCAAGTTTTAATTCCGTTTGTCTCAGCACTCTTTCGCTTAGTTCGCCTATGTGTCAGTGCGACAATTTAGCGAACAGTTAATGGACTGCTGGTATATTTATAGTCACTTTGTTCATTTCTTCCCTATTTTTATATAAGCGCGATATTGGACGATGTCATTAAAGAACAAGAAAGCTATTACCGACGTTTGAAGTTATAACAACAAGAATTACAAATGAAAACTTTCCCAACATTGCTTCTATACGTAAGAAAAATTTGCAAACTTTGTAAAAAATTCAGCTATATTTCTGGTTATTTACTATGTATATTTAAAACACTTCAAACGCTTGCAATTTTATCGTTTTTGTGTCGTAGCAAACACTTTTAATAAATCTTCAAATAAATCTATGTAAAGCAACAGTGTCACAGAGAGCTTAATTGGCTATAAAGCCATATCACAGGCTCTTCGTTCCTGTCATGGTCTTTTACCATAAAATTCATGAACAAAGGAAATCTGATGGCCATGTTATCTTTCATTGATGCGTATTTTGTTTTTCTCATAATTTTTCGCAACTCTATGATAAATAATAGCTCTTTTGTGTTGGATTGCTTAAAAGAAGAGGGCGATGAGAAATTAAATTTTACTTTAATTTCTTTCATTCGAATTTGAAACGGACTTTATGGAGAATTTTTTACACACTTTGTTTTTGATGCGTCTAAAGTAAACGGTATGGCCATTATTTGGATTATTTGGAGATTATTTTTGTCGACATACAGGACGTATTGTCTAGTTCTAGAACTCATTTCTAGACAGAAATCTGAAGTATAATAAAAGTGAATGGAAAATTTTACGAACAGAAATGAGATGTATACCACATCTTCGATATTTTAGCAAATAGAAGTACCGAAAACCTAAATTTATAAACTATATATTTTAGCGCTTAAATAGAAAAATAACTGAACGATATTTAAATTAAACAATTAAAGTATCATTTTTATCGATAACAATGATATTATCATTAACAAACAATTGTCGTTGAGGTTTTTTCAATGCTAATGTTATTGCGATGTTAGTTACATCATTATTATCTGCTGTGGCACTATCACTTGCCATTGTCATATTCACTGAGGCTGCTGTTGAATTTAACAC
This sequence comes from Brugia malayi, assembly GCF_000002995.4. Lineage (NCBI taxonomy): Eukaryota > Metazoa > Nematoda > Chromadorea > Rhabditida > Onchocercidae > Brugia > Brugia malayi. Next base: position 3,736,357 of record NW_025062479.1, read on the forward strand.
AACTTTTGCAACCGTAGTATTGTTGGCATCGGATGTTCTGGCTGTTAGCAAGTCATGTCCAGTCTGTGTTGTTGAAGCTTCACAATGGCCATCATGTTGACCGCTACTACCACTGTTTCCCGTTGACGGGTGGTTTTTAGCTGTATACTTGAACAATTTATTAGACGTTAACATACATCCATGATGCGTTGGAGGAACTGTTTTCGCACTCGAATTACATAACAAACGACCTATTTCATGCCGTAACTGCAAGTAAAATATTCCTACTATACATAAAGCTTGATTTTAGCTCCACTAAATTTATCTTTAAATATAACTCATTCTTTGTTTATTGGTATAATGAAAAAAAAAAAAAAGCTTCAGAAAGAAACCTGAGTATTGAAGAGTAAATATACTGTCGGATTGATAGAGTTATTTATGAAAAACAGCGAAGTCATAACAAAGTAAGCCCATTTTGATTCAGATATATGAGGAAGCCACTGCCATGTTGTCCAGGTCAGTAGAAAAACCAATGAAACCAGAAAAAACTAAAACTTTTATCAAGACTTGAAACAACAATGATTTGCAAAACTTTCTAGCAGTATCAAATTCAAAATGAAACAAATTTAATTCGTTTACTTGTATGAAAAGTCTCATCTCTTTTTTGCTAATTTGTCCACGTGCTGTTCTAAAACTGTTCGATCTCAGGTATGGATCACTACCACTTTCTAAGCGGCTGTCTTCTATCTGCAAACATACCAAACCAGTAACATTCTTTATAAAAATCTGAATTAAGAATTCAAAGTTTGTTTCAAAATTCCTTCCGTAGACATCATTTTGCAAAATTAAAAGTGCTAAAATCATTAATAGTATTTGCAAAAAGTTTTCAAATCATCGAACAAAATACTTTATACAGTTACTTAGCAGATTTGTATTTAATGCATTGCGACTGCGATACTGAGGATATTTTTTATTTTTAAATTAAGAAGGAATTAGGTTTGATGATTAAAAGATTACCATTAACTGATGTTTAGCCATTGCTTGGCTACTTTCCCGCACTTTGTAGATAATTATTGCGTAAGAAATAATCATAACTAGCAAAGACAAGCTGTTGACACCCACATCAATATATTTATACCTAAAAATGATGCGTGTTTGAGTTCATAAAAAATTGCAAAACATGAATTACTTTTTAAAGCTTGCTTAATTTATTTCAAAATGTCAATTTAAATCGAAATTCTCCTCTTCTGTGTTTTCTAAACTTTACTTTACTAAAACTGCAGATGATCCACCTCACTAAGTAAGTGACTTCTGATTTATTTTTAATGGCAATAGTATCTTAAATAGAAGTGAAACTCTTTATTGCATTAAAATGAATTAAGTAATAATGTTAGAGGTAAATTTAGTTTTGTAGAACGGTTTGACGGTTTCTAGCTAAATGCTTGATTAAACTTTCTCATATTCCGTTTCTTATTTCACTCTTTTTAGTTCTTCAGAAGAATAAGAGGAAAGCACAGTTAAATCATACCCCAAATTACATTACATTCCATGTTATGCTACTATGGAATTTAATTAGGAAGAATAATCAGATCAAAGATTCTCAAAATATCCTTCCACCAATTGTCATTATCAACCTCAGGTGTAATGAAATTCCAGATCTTCAAAGCCTATGCAGCTGCGATTCATTCTCTTACGAACGAACACAATCAGCCTCAAGATCCAAGCAACTCCTATGAGGAAATCGATTTTACAATGATTTCGTTATTATTAAAATTACGCAACGTTTCCGCAATGTGCCGCTTTGAAGGCAAAATTGCTCTTATAAATCAATATAATATGTAGTACTTACAGAAAAACACTGCCAGGATTCCAACGAAAAAAAAACAAATTAAATTAAGATTTCATGGAAATAGCAAAAAATTAGCTATTCTCGTCAAAATTAATTTCGAAATCCGTATAAAACATCAACACTTTGTTGTGAATACCCTATTCTCTGCAACGTTTTTTCAGTTTCTGTACCGACCTTCAAATGGGTAACTGCATCTTATAAAATGTTTCTGATGTTATTAAGAAAGTTTGGTCCGTTACAATTCTGATTTATCTGTTTTTAATTACCTCGCTGTTGCACAATGGTCTTTTGCTACTTTAAAGCAACAGGCTACAACTTGTCACTACGTGTGGAAAAATACCAAAAAGCTTATCGTAACATAAATTAAAATTCTGCATTTCAGGGGAGATATCCGCAATGTATCACCAGCCAATCAAATAAAGCTATCATGCGAAAAAGAAGTACACATGACACTAAATGCAAATGGAATCAACTCGGTATTCAATAGTGCAGCAAGCATAATGAAAAATATTCCGCTTATAAAATCTTTTATCATAATGGATCGTTTGGAGCTTGTGGGGTTGAAATTGTTAGCTATGATATTGGCATTATCAATTTCGATAAATCTAATAAGTCTTAGTTCAAATTAAATGAGTCAAATCTGCTCAGACATGAAATTATTAGTCACAAGTTTGCAACGAAATAGTACACAATACATATATCAATGCATGCATTTCTTTTTACTTCACCTCATATGACAGACATGAAATAGTTTCTACCGTAATATCACATGCCATTTTCAAATTCACTCCAACAATTTATGCCAGTAATGAAGTATTGAATGTGAGTGTTGTCTAACTCAGGATAGAACAGGAATAATATTGGTCCTTGCACTGTAAGGCTTGAAACAAAAAAAAAAAAAAAAAAAAAAAAAAAAAAAATTTTTAAATGAAATAAAATGACACGACTAAAAAATATGACATATGAATATCGGACATGCATCAAACATTTTAAGTGATGATTTCTCTCGCTTTGAGGTATTTCTACATTTTTGAATTTTTTGTCCAGGAGAGTCAATTATAGTCGATCTTAATTTTGAGTTATCAGTCGTTGCTCTGAAATTTATTACATCTATTTTTGCTTTCCAAAAAGCTCCATGAATATGACAAATTCATTTAATTGGAAACGTCATGTTTGCAAAAGTATGTAGTGAACAACCAAAACCTCTTACATGCAACCAACACTTTTGCATCACAAAATGCAATTAATATGAACATGTGGCATGCATCAAATACTTTAATTGATGACTATTTAAGAAAAATTTCGGAAAAAATAATTGCAATCGTTCCTTATTATACTTATTTAGTTAGTTATATCTAATATTTTTATTTCTTCTCTATATGATGCTTTAATGACTACGTGTCCTAATCTAATTCCTCCCAAATGAATACTTTGACTCTGTGAAAAATTAATGCTTATTTACATCATTAATATATTTCCATCATTCTATCATCTATGTTTTTAATCAAACAGTTCAATATTGATTCCTTATTTAATACAATGCCTTTATCTCCCGTATTTCAAATGTACTGAGGTATGCATTGCATTTGCCATCCAATTTTTTTTTTTTTATTTGCTTATTATTCTACTTCACTATCCATTGTTACTAAACTGGAAAGCTTTTAAAAGTGATAAATCATAGTAATATATCAAAAGGAAAAATAGAAGACAAGAAAAAAGTGAGAAATTATTTAACTATTACTGTTATTAGAATTTGTTTAAACAATACGACACTAGTATTTCTTCATAAATTTACAAAAAAAAAAGTTTTGATTCTTTTTTACTTAATTTTCTACTAAACAGAATTTACTTTAATACTTTTTGTAAATTTCTAAAGAAAATGTAAATATCACATGATATGAGAATACTTCAATAATTATTCAAACTCAGTTCAAAAATAGTCATATTTGTTTCACTCACTAATTTAGTTTTCTTTTTCTCTAATTTATTTAGGCTTTGAGATTTCAATGAAAACAACTGTTTAGAAGTAATTCATCTAACTTTAAAAAATGTTCAATTTTCAGCGGTAGGTACTTTCTCCTTTCCTATTCCTCTTTATAATTCATAGCTTTCGTCCTCGTTTATCTTTTATCATTTCATATACTATTACCACTTCTTATTTTCAACTTCCTACTGTGTCGGTATTTCTTAACATAGCCATCATATGAATTATAAGATATAACCACTGTTGACACTTATTTCCTTATTGTTTATGCTTTACATGAATATTACATATATTTTATATATTCATCGGTTATTCGTAACGTATAAAATATTCCTCGTATTTTTCACACCACCACTAATCCTGGGACTTAATATATAGTAAAATCTCCTAAGATTTCGCTATATTCGAATGTAGTTCTAACAATGCGACGTTTTATTATGTAAATAATCTTTGTGATACAATAAGTAGGAAAAATAGAAAATGTTACCAGGTATCCATAGGATCATAGACAGTGATGTAGTAATCAGAGTTCCATAATGTATGACAGCATGGGAATAATGTTGGCAAAGATACAGCAAAACCTAATGCATAACCAAACAATATTGCAAGCAGTGCTTTTCGTGGTGAAAATAGCCATTTATATTCCATTGGATAAACTATGCTCACAAATCTGCAAGTTGTTTCTTTAGAAATGTGGAAATTGTATTAGCTATGCAAATAATCAAATATAAGAGTTTACCCAGGTATAAGAATAATAGATATTTTCATATCTGAACACAAAACTTAGAGAAACTAATAAGGGAAGCTGAACTTATTACTGGATAAACATTATCTTCATGAGCCTCACTCGAGATTTGTCGATTAACATATATGCATTCATAGAAGAGCATGTTAGCTAAACGATTCGTAACTTGTTTTTCAACAAGAATTTCAGATAAAATTTCAAAAATAAAATAACAAACCTGTTACATGCCATAAGGCCTAACTGTAAAACAGCTGTATACCAAAATAAATCATAGAAGAATATCATAAGTACATTGCGAACTGAGTGAAAATCTAGGAAGGCACTATGAAAAGCCGTCGCAGGCACGAGATGAGCTAGACTAATCACTACCATTATTATATCGCAGGTAGCCAACGACGTTATAAACCAGTAGCTGAAATCAAATATTCACATGTACGATAATAATAGCACAAATATAAATTTTTTAAAGAAAATTGAGAAATCAATTCAGATCTTAGATCATAGTTTATGAATTCCGATTAACAAAGAGCTAAGTAATGGAAATTCTGATTGTTCTGACTCATTGAATCGCTGTTAATTTAAATATCATAAATTATACTTCTTTCCAAGGATTTTCCTTTGATGATTTTGATTGCAAAAATTTTTCCATATCCTTATCATGTGTAAAAATGCATGACGTGATGTAAATAAATTAATTTATAAGAGAGATGTCATTTAAAAATAAAATATCGCTAGCTTTTTAGTACTTCCCTCTTTTCAACGACTATCAAGAAATTTAAAAATAGTTCATATGAGGCGGATAGATAGAGCTTCACTGGAAGTGTTGTCTCACTCACTCGCCAAATCGGCAAATCCTAAACTTTATATCCTTCTCTTCTCTCCTCTCTTTCTCTAAAAAGCACATATCGACTTACTTCGCATTCCTAACTTCACTTCAACTATATAAATACTCCAGCAATGATCGCTAGTGAAATATGAAAAAAATGTTTCCAAAAAATGAACTTGCAATAATCAAAGAATCTAATTTTAGAAAAAAGAATTAAGTACAGAACCTATTGATGTAATGCAAATACTTGCTGCAAGCTTCATGTCACTACTATATGCAATAAAAAAAATCAGTTTATAGAAGTACCAATTTTACCACTTAATTATCATTTATCAGAATGAATTTATTCCAAATTCATTTTAACAATGATTGATTATGAATGAATGAAATTTCTTATTATACTGTCTTATCCACCAAATAAATTCAGCAGTTATTCACTTTAAGAGCACACTGTTAACTGCAATTCTCTAAGATACTTTATTTATGCATATTCTCTTGTCAACGACTGATTTTGGATCCTGATTTCTGATAGTATCTAAAATGATATGATTAAATAAGGAGGCTGATCAAACAATAGATTTTTAAGTCTTCTGAACAAAATATACTGTAGTTTTCACTGCAGCATTATCTTTTTTCCAATTAATGCTGGCTCACCGTTTTACGAGTTCACTTGGTCTTATTCTACGTAAAAACTTTTCCACTTTTTCGTCACAAACCACTGGTAGAAGCTTAAGATCTGAAGTACTGGCACATCGATTGAAACGTATATTGGAAACAAATTTTTACAGGTTTAACCCTTCTGTATGTTTCAGTCAGTTACTAATTCGGCGGCATTTCCTTATTAGTGTTTCCAAACCTTTATTATTAGGTAGCATACACTTCTGAAATCCTAGTTTCACTTATTTCTCATTCGAATTTTTGTCTCCAACTATATAGCATTGTGAAATGCAAAAAATTGACTTTTTGCTTCATTTCTTTATTTCTCTAAGTCTTTTTCTTTTCTTCAAAATTCCTCACTTTTGCTAACCTTAATAGAAATGCAGTTGGAGGGTTTTATTCCTACTAGTTCAAAGATTTCTCCGAACTTTTTTTCACTTTCAAAACCCCTCAATTTTATAGAAAATACACTTGGTGGATTTTATTAGTATCAGCTTAAAGAAATACACTAATCTATTAGAAGCGAAATAGGTGATTTTAAACTATGTAGAATGGATCGCAATAATAAATCTCTATACTCCTATTGGATATTCTTTACTAAGCTTGTAGGCTAATTTCTTCATTTTACGAAACAAAACATTCTTTCATAAAAGTTGTTTAGAGATAAGATTCTTTCTTAGAAGACCCGCTATCTTGAGTTCTGATTTAGTATCACAGAATGGTCCGAAATACATGGTATTACTACGACTTTTTTTGGCTCCTATTAACACTTAGTAGTTAGCATTTTTTAAGTCGATTGTTGCATCATCTCTTATCCAGTCGAAAACTCAGCTAAAGCATCGTGCCATCTCTTCGGCAGGCAAGACATACGGATGACGTAAGAATGGTTATGACAAGAATATTATTATAATCCATGCAATACAAATAAAATGGACATTCTCTAGAGAACAATGGACTATTATTACTTGGATTGACACTTCAGATTCGCAACAATGGTTCAGGAAACTTCTCGAATTAAGAACAAAAATTTTCCTCCTAAACACATTTTCAGAAACATATATCGTCATAGCCTAAACTCTGGTACTCCTGTCTGAGTAAGAAAGTCCTTGCTGCGTTACTCAAACAAAATTTTATTTGCCTAAAGTTATTAAGAAGTAGAAGACTTCCTAGGCTAAAGTTAGTTGGAGAGAAAGAATAGGCAAGACATAAACTTGTTCATGAACTAGTTCTTATTCATCTATAACCTGCAGCTTCCTCACCCATTATTACGGGACGACTTCTATGATTTTTCATTGTTTGGCATTGAGATGCTCCGTCTATTCAGATACTTTATAATGTTAATTCGAATACTGCAGTGGGAGTAGGAGATTACTCATGCACTATATTCACTCATATCGACATTTAGGAAATGCACTCGGTTAGATGATGATTGGATAACTGAAGCAGTGTTCATTGGAAGAGTTTACAAAATCATTTCCGTTACTATCCAGGATTAAAATGAAAATTCGTGGACCTTGAAAGCGAGTGGCGCATATTTAGTCTTTTCATCATCCTAGGTGTCAAATTATTGGTATGGAAAGCCGCTTATTTATATCTTAGCAATATTAATGCTAAAATTGGTATAATAAATTAATTGCAAAGCAATGATTAGGGACAGCAATAGCACCAAAAAAATACCTCGTCGAGCATCGCATAGAATTATTGCGTGCGATACCAATCAGAATAAGAATATTCGAAGCAAGAGCATAACTAAGCATTATCAGCCATATCGTAACAACGACAATATCATCCCGACGTCGTTCCCAAGTCCTAAAAATTCTGCTTTCATTATTACTCAGTCTATATATCATACTGATTTCTAGGAGTTTGCTCTTTTCGACGTCCGAGTTAGCAGCTACAGGTTTCCAATCCAATATGATTTGGTATGTTCTCTAGTTTCCGTTTGTGTAGAGACTTTTTTTTTCCAAGCAGTTCTCTTCCTTTCAAACACTTTTTTGTTCTGGAAAAACCGAAGCAAAAGTGCTCACCTTACATAGCTTTAAAAAGCTTTTAATTTTTTTTTTTCAAAAAAAATTGGTTGATAATTCGTGTTGGTTGTTAATTCCATTACTAAATGAATTCATTTTCTCAATTTATCATTATATATCATTTCCCATGAAAAAAAAATCGAACTTATGTTTGATTTTGTGTAAATGAAGTTGAAATTCACCGAATACTCACATTGTACCCAAAGACAAAGCGATGTTTTCAACAGAATAACAATAACATATTCAATCATTTCCTATTTCTTCCCCTAAATCCAGGAATTTACGTATTGAATTATTCAAATGCCTTCTTTTTTATTATTCGATGGACAAGAAAGTATTGGAAAAAGAATAGCAAAAGTAGTTCTCGCCAAAAAACTTTACTTCTTAGTTCCTTTGTTTGTTCCGGAACAAAGAAAGATTACCTTATTTCTGTTTCTTTTTATTTGATTAAACTAATCTCAAATAGATTAAAACTTGCCTTTCGTTGCCTGAAAACTGGCTCTTAGTAGTGAATTCGGTAAATGCGGAAGACTGTGTCATAATACTTTGTAAGGAAATGATTACGTTATTTCTGGGTGAACTGAAATTCCAAGGGGCAAAGTGGCAAATAAAAAAGATTTTAATACAAGCAAACGAAAAGTGTACAAAATGTGTTCGCATGCGACACACTCATGCACAAGTCGCAATTTGTTCTGCATTAATTATTACTTCAAAGATCTCAATAACTATTTAAAGAGTACAATGAGATAGACATGTTGATACATAAGTGAACAGTTAGCTATGGAATATATTTTCTTTCGCAATCCAACATTTCTGAATCATAATACGGAAAAGGTTTCATATATAAAAGAAGGTATAATAATAATGATATAAATGTATGGCGAATGTATAATAAAATAGGCAAAAAATAAAGTACATAAATGGTTTCTTGATCATATTTATTCTGTTTAAAGAAAGCATTTTCTTTCGTTTGTTACCAATCATTTTGTCTTGCATATTAAAACATTTCAAGACTTCAATTGATTAATTATTTCAAAGTGGTACTCTTTACCAAATTTTTTGATAAAACATTACACCAAAATTCAACGCCTTTTTTGAGCAATTCAAGATCATTTAATAGAATATTTATATCTAATAACTAAATAAATTAGCAAATTGTATTTGCTCAGCAGGTGTTACTTTACTACTAACATTTATCATTATTACCCTTTTTATAAAAAAATATTGACAAACGTTAGATGATCCGAAAAAGTACTAAGGAATGTGTTGAGTCAACAAATGCAAGAATGACAAACAACGCACACGGTAGTGGTATAATTTCATATCATATTGTCTTTCTCACGTCACTAATTAAAAATATGTTAGATTAAAGAAATCTTTTAAATTCTTCAGCTCAGTTTGTTACAAGTACTACGAGTCAGCTATTCATTATACTATTCTAAACATTATTCACTACACTATTTGAATGTTTTTAACACTAACAAAGATTTACATGAGTCTTCAGCAAAAGTTTAAGCACTTGTTCTTGCTGAAATCTTTATTCGAAGCTGCTCTTAAATAAACAAATAGTCTATTTATCACATTTCGAAGCTCTTTACAAATTCATCGAAAACCTACATAACTACCAAAACCTTCGTACTTAAGGTATGTTAAATTATTTCTGCTTGAAATGAGTGCGTGAAATTAATGACCTAGCCTATATGATTTGTATGCAAAAATGATTATAAATTCACAAATTTTAGTACCAAGAATAAGCGATTGGAAGAATTCTGTAAAATAACGACAAATTATTTGTTAAAGCTAAAATAAAGGAAATTTATTGTTTCGACAAAGTGAAAATGATTCTAATCAAGAAATTTTAAAAATTAAACAAAAAAAAAGAATAGGAGGAGACATATTTCCAATCATAAATATCTTTTAGAATTGATTAAAGAAGGACACACAAGCTGATGCGAAAATTTTAAAGAAATATGGAATGTCAAGATGGTTTTATCTTTGAAGTTAAATTAAGAGCTTATCCAAGTCTTTTTTTAAGCACAGTGGCGTGGATGAACTTTCGCTTTACATACAAACATTATGTTTGAAGAAGAAAATATGGCTTAGGAAGGTGAATACTTGTCACAGTGGTTTTATAACTAAAGCTATGCTTATTCGGAGATTAAAATTCAAAATAAATGACAGAATAGGTGCGCATTGAAAGAAGAATTTTTTTAGAGCAGGACAAAGATGTTAGCATATTATAGTGCTTATACAGCATTTTTTAAACAAACAACAATTTTTAAATAAACCCTTACGTTTCAAAATTCAGTTACACAGAACAGATTTATATTTAACCACTAAAGCAAATTTCTTATTTAAGGTAGTAACATTTCCGAATATTTTGAAAAAATAATTTTTGAAATTAAAAGGGCATGTCAGTTTAAACATAACTAATGAAAAATGCATTTAGTAAGCATATTTCATATTAAGATTTTTTTTCACCGTTTAAAAACTCAAAAGAAAAATAAAGGAAAAGATGATTATACCTATATTTGTCCTGCTCTAAAAAAATTTTGTATAGAAACAAGATATTGAAATTAGTGAGAATTAGGGAAGAATGAAGCTTTGGTTAAATGTACTTATTCAACATCACCAGAAAAAAGGCGAAACAGTATTAGTTAGAGAATGAAGTTCATTTAATACTGTTTAACACTCAGATTTGTCATCCTGGCCAATATGCAATTGTTTATATTTTATTTGCTCATCAGTACATTTCATTTATACTCAAACTGTGGTCGAAATGGAATTGTATATATGAGAATAAATGAGTAGCAGCAATTGATTATAGAGCATCGTTGAGGAAAACTTAGCATTAGACTTGTTACTTCATACGATCAACTAGCCGTATTTAGAAATGTTGACAATGAACACTGACTGGCATCTCTGCTATTCCCACTACTTCCATCTTGTTGTTTTTCAGAAAAAGCCCTAAAGCATAATTAGATGTTAAAATGTAGTAACTCTTACCTTATTGTTCTACATCCTTTGGACGAATATTAAAAGTGATTTATTTCAGTGAATGAGAAACCAAATATATAAAAAAAATTTTATTTTCATAGATCTAATTGGAATGCTAAAAAATTTTTGAAAAAAGAAAAATTCTTCATCTAATAATAAGCAGTCAGCGCAAATTTAAATTGGTATATTAATTTCTAAGATACCTTTTATTTGGTATTTTCCTAATTACCAAAATTGCTTCATACCTATTCTCCAATTTTTGTCCTCCTAGAAAAATTTTCTTCATCACCGTTCAGGTGAAGATTCTATTGAGACTTGAACAACGAAACTTACCTTTATTGTTTGAGGCTCTGGTTTACCATAATTAATAATAAGCTTTATCTACTGCTTGATTATTATCAGATCTCGAATAGTTCCATAACAAATATGAAATCAGAGATTAAAGCAAATGTATGAATGATGGAATCAATAGTCAACAAGTATTTACTTACAAATATCTGTGTAAAATAATTAAGATATTCGTATTTCCACAAAATTTCATTTAAATTCAGCTACAGTTATCGACATTTTTAAAACTTTGAATTTTATTTACATATAGAAAATATGGACTTTAGTATGAAATTCACGCAGTTACAAAAAATTTAACAGAAGTTCATATTTTCGTTGGAGAATGTGTAAGCATGGATTGCTCGAGAGGGATTGTTAGAGTTGTAGTCAAGCAGCTCCCCAAAACAAGAGAATGCGAATTAGATATAAACCTAAGATATAAAAGAATATAGTTGGATTAAGTAATTAGTATTCGTAACAAAATTTAAACATCGTGTTTAATTAAAAATATGTGTATTAGGACAACAGTAAATGAGAAAAGAAAATACTTTTGAACAATTGCCAACAGCCAATCTCACATTCATATAACTTGCATTTTACTTACTGGTGAGAGAGAATAATTATGCTTGCGTAGTGTAACGCCAAGCTTGATTTATCATCTTCCTTTATGCTTCAAGCACTTTCCAAAAGCTTAGCAGAAAAGGGAGTCAAAGACCGACCTCTCTTATTTTCTTTATATTTGCTACAAGGATCGACGAATTTTCAAAATTGTTCATAAAGATATTTATAATCTCTTGCTGTATCTGTTGCTTACTTGAATTTGAAAAAAAGAATTGCATCTTGCAACTTGAATTTTAATATATAATCAAATCACATGATGTTAGAATGTTAAATATTCACAGTATATGAAAATTCTAAATTTTATATTAACAATAATTTTAAATGTATTGTAGCATCAAAAATTCCGTGTGCTACTTCTAATTAAAACATAAAATGTTGTAAAAGTTAAATTGAACGAGACTGCTCAGATTTGTCGAATCTTGACATAAAATTAAATAAAATCCTAAATATAAGTTAAAAGATTTTCTAAAAAAATATGCTAATAAGAAATTGATGAGCTTATGCTATTGAACTTCAAATATCATTGATTTACAGACAAGCGAATAAAATGAAAAATTTAGGGTTATTAAAGCCTTTTTTATGTTATACTTTTTTTTAACAAATAAAATTTTTTCCAAACTTTAGACCTCAAAATTCAGCATGAAATTCTTTTTTTAATGAAATTTTTTTAGAATAGAATTTCTAGAAAATAAATTTTGTTTTAAAAATTTCTAAGAAATCCAAGGATGAAAATCTTGTAACAATTAGGCTTCTGATAAGAAAGGTATATATTAATGAGTCAAATATTACTGATATATATATAAGTTAATCATGTCCCTTCTCCCTTTATCATTCTATCATTATCGTCCTTCTTTATTCGTAAATGCTTTTCAAAATAATTAAACTAGTATCATATAAACATAGTATCATATAAACATTATACAAAATGCTTTACTAATATCGCCCAAAAAACTTGGAAACTTGAAAGCATCAGTAGTATGATGATAGTGGCAGCAAAAAATGTTCTTTATTTGTATTACATTCGTTCTACTCTCTTTTTTAGAACTGATCGTTATGGTCAGTCTTTTTCTTTTATCATCTCAGCAAAAACTGAAAGAAAAATTTTGTTTCTTTTATGCAAAATTCAAATTCATCCATTTACAAAACTCAGCAACTAACTTTCACTCTAAATGAATTTATGGCGATATTTCCCAAACAATTTTATAATACCTCCATTTCAATTAACGGATGAATTACATGCCTAATATTTAGCTCAAATAATAATTAATAATATTAACAATAACAAATTCAAAAATTGCTACTGGCTAAAAATTGAAAAACATATGATGACTATGACGTGATAACTAAGTGAAGTGCAAATAATAAGTGTTAACGAATAATTAAATTTTTAGTAAACTGACAAGTCCATAAAGATTAAATTTATGTTACATTATCTATTTCGTGTGATGAAAAAATTTTGTAGATGATTGAAGGCTTTTTTATAGTTGGTAATAACTTTAAGATTGATGAAAATTAATTAAATAAATTTTACTACTAAAGGAAAAATAATCCGTTTAGGATGATATGAAGAAATAACTTAACAGCAATGGAACGAGTTATTGATTTTTCGGTGATAGTTTAAGATTGGTGTTCAGAAATATAAACATTTAGTGATTACAGAAAAGTGATTTGATAACTCTTGCTATAAATTTTCATCAACAACATAAATTTTTTGAAATTGTAGTGCGTACAAATAATTGCACAGTAATACTTAATTGTGCAAATGTGAGAAAATATTTTGTAGTAAATCAAAAAAAATTTTTTTTTGTTAGTTTAGATGAATTACAATCTAAATTGTGGAACCAAATCAAATTGAGCAAAATGCTTTAAAAAATCAACGAACTATAGTTTTTCACACAAAAATATTAACAGATGATTTTGACAATTTTCCAGGAATTTCAATTTCTAGTTATTCAACGGATAAAATATTCTTTTTATAACAACATTAGATTTTACTGCCAGATATTTACATAAACAGGCTTGAATTATTGAGACAATTTGTATAAGCTAATATTAGTGAATAACTAGGAGAGAATTAATGGTTGGAAGGAATATTTTTTATGTTTTTTTTTTTTAATATAATAGAACAAATTTCATCTTCGGTATCTCACCAATTCCAAATATTTATTGACTTCTACATAACTTTTACAGCGCAAGTTCCAACTAATTGATTTAAAACTTAGTTAAAAACTTTTGTATAACGTTTCAAATTAGAACAAATTAATATTGATTTATCCAAAATATTTAAAGTCACACCGGTATAACATGAATATATTGTTACTGGAATCAAAAGATATAATCAAACATCAACTATGCTTTCAAAGTTAAGAAAACTTTCCACATTTTAATGATGACAAGTGACAAACAATGATTAAATAGCTATGAATTTGCCTTTTTTTTAAAAAAAAGGCTACCAAAATATTCACTATTCGGGGGAATTCGGAATCTAAATGTAATGAAAAGCTATAAAATTTATTGCTTTGGGAAGAATCGCACCGTAAATATTTAAATAGCAGAATATGATTGGTCTCTAAATCTTTTATGAAAAAGCAAACAGGAGCAGCGGCATAACTAAGACCAAATTTCAACAACACTTTTTTTTTTTTTCAATCACATTTAAACTTGAAATATCTTCAAATAGAAATTCCGGTGGAATCTTACAAAAACAAATTTATTGAACATACCAACTTAAAGAAACAATAGGTGTTGAATTGAACTAAAGCAAAGCTTTGTGATAACATGTAGCATGACAAAATGATAGAACATTTTTTACATCTTAATTTTCGCCATTGCATTTATATGCAAAAAATGTCAAACTTTCTTGATGTCATTTTCAATAATTAACATTACAATGACATTAAATAAGTGCTAGAAAACAAAATGAAGGGATAAAAGTATTTAAGACTGCTGAACTACCGACATGTATGTGAAACGCTTGAATCTTTAAATTTAAAAAACAAAGAAATTCCAAGTAGCACAAAAGATTATAGATTTAGTTTAAACAAAATCCTAAAATCTATTGAGTTCCTTTTTTCATGAATATATAATTTCGAGGACGAAACCTTAAACAGACTCTGTTATTCAGTGAGAATAATGCAGGAATTGTTTTCTTTTTTTTTTTAAAATATTGAAGAACTATTTTAGTTTCAGAATTGTACTTTTTAATGATTTACTTCGATAAGAATTACACGTGCCTTAAAAACAAACCTTTTGCATTGTGCTTTTCAATACTGGCTAGTAAATACAAGATATCATTCTCCTGAAGCACATGTTTTTTTGAGAATTTATTTTCACCAAAATTGTTTTTACATCTAGAACCAAAAATGTAATTTATTAAAAAAAAGCTGCAATGCATAATTATCACTTTGCACGATCAAAGAAGCATGCAAAAACAGCAACGAATAAATTTTCCAAGTGTAAATGCTAGCTGTGAATTGACTTGTTTGACATGCAATCTGAAATCCTAGAAGTGAATGAAATTTTATAATCTCAAATAAATTGTCTAAATTTATTTCTGCTTTAATAGCAACTTTTATGATATAATTTCATAGTACTGCTGCTTAAAAATAGAATAATACTTAACTAGTAAGAAAGCCAATTTAATCTTGCTTGTCACATTTTAATGAAAAAAAAAACCTGTGAAAAAAAGGTGGTGCTATTCCTCAACGAATTAAATTATATTCAATTTGCTATTCAATAATTTTGTTATCATCTTGTTTCGGATTTACGCGCCATCAGATTTGGCTATTCGCCCCAATTTACAAATTCTACCTTCTTTTTTTAAACTAATTTTATATTGCAGGTGAGTCATAAAATATTTCACCCAGTTATTTTACAAAGTAGTTTCATGACTTATATTGACTGAGAAAAAATGAAAAAACGAATACAGGACAAATATGATAACAAGTTTTAGGTTGAATTCTAGATTGATTTTCTTTCAAGAAAAACTTTTATTTTTGAAATAAATAGTCGATTTCACAATTTATGATTTAAGTCTAATGAAATTCAATAGTCGTTGATTTCGTTGTAAATCAAATTCTCGAATTTACGCCAGCGACTATGGTTAAAATCAGTCTAGCAAAAAAATTGAAGCTGGTATATGGTCCGATTTGATAAGGATTGGTTTGGAATAAAATATGGCACACACTATTATAAATCAAAAAATTTGGATGCATGCCTACTCACGCGAAAGGGAAACTAGAAGAAAAAAAAATGAGAAAAGAGTGCAAAAAAGGCAAAGAATTCAAAATATTTAGGCAGAATATTGAAGTAATCTTGACCTTACTTAATGTTACCAAAAAAAAAAAAAGCTTTTGCAGTCGAAATGTCAATTTAAAAATAAATCAACTTGAATAATTCTTTAATAATGCCATATTTCTATGAAAACCTTATGAGTATCTTGAAGTTCTTGGTTTGTCTTTTGCTTTCGTTTCACGATGAACAGATGGGATTGAAAGAAGGCTAAGATAGCAGGTGGTGGCCTCAGTGGATTTTTTACCTGAAACTGATTACACCTGCTTCTTCTTTCTTATGACTAATGCCCACACGAAAGATCGCAATTATTCAATGTCACAAATTCTGATCTTTGATCAGTGCTAATATGGTCATATTTCTTCTTTTTTTTCGAAAAAAACGCAACTAAATAATTTATTACTATAAATTAAACCCTAGGAATGTGCGAGTTAAATGGATATTTCAATATAAGCAGCATAGTTTTATTGACATTGAAACAATTGGGACACATTAGTCACAATAATTTTGAATTACTTCAAGGTTCTTCACTTATTAATATGGAAGAAAGATTGGTAAATTCAAAATCTCTGTTAAAATGAATTAATGGACCGTTGTTGACCACAATATGAGAAATGCTTACTTCATATCTGCTAATTAAGTAATTTTGAGAATAAAGTGATGTATAAGATAAGGATGTGGAAAATGATCATTTTTTTGGTTATAAGCGAGGATAATATATGGTATAATAATGCAGCAAATCCAACCACTTTCCATAAATTTAAACAGTTATTTTCTACAAATTCAATGAATTAAAGTGCTGTTTGTTTAAATTTTGAATTTTGAGAAAAAAAAATTGTGTTTAAGCACATAAATTAAATGCTCTGTTAAAGTTTCCTCTGAAAATCATTAATGATCGTATCTCTGGTATCCAAAAGTAGTTTGTATGTGTACACTTCCGGTAAAATAAAAAAAAAAAATTCAGTATTTGGAGGTTCTGATATAACTGCGAGTTAACAAATGAAAATAGAGATGTAAAAAAGGGGCTTGAAATTTGAGAATGTCTTGACGGATGAAATTATTAGTGCAAAAAATGTCATTGCCTTTTAGATTCTATCTGTCATAGAAAGATTGCTTCATCACACTACACTTCTATTCAAATTTTATAACTAATCTGACTTTATTGATATAACTGTTTAAAAGCATGCTTGAAACTAGAACATGGTGATATGGAAAGCTTGAAAATGACAAATTTAGCCTATGTTGGGAAGAACAGTTTATTGTTAATTCCCATTAAAAATAAAAAAAATCTTGAAAATTCTTTGAGAAAAAAAGTTAGTGATATTGTAATCATAATATAAGTTGATGGTTGACAGATAATAATAAATTATTTAATAAAGTTCACTTCTTTTCTTTCATGACAAGTTCATCAATTCATCAGGGAGATTAAAACTTTTATCTTCAAAAAACTGATGAGAAAAGGAAATGAGAAATAGGAGCATTGCTCCTTGTTATTCAGTTCATCCTTTTCTTTTATGAATCAAGCGATAACAAAGATTGTCATTTCAAAATTCTATAAATAGAAGCAAACGAATAAGCGTTTTCAGCCCTTTAATAATATCCCAAACAATGAGCCAATACTTCCATCCCACCTTAGAACCTTTAATTTTATCGTTCTTATTTAGAGAATTCCATTTACAAAAATTTAAAGTAACAACTTCATTTCACTGCATATTTCCTTCAGCTAAGAATAATTCTCTTAGCTTCATCAATCTCCTAAAAGAATAGATTTTGTCAATTATTAAAGTCTGAAAATTAAAGTTCATTGTTGTGTTGTAGAATTTCCAAAAATTGAAACCATTTCAAATTCTTTCACTGAAATGTTTAGTAGTGATGAAATTCAATTTTACTATGTCAAAGGCTTTCTTGAAATAAACAAAAATCAAAATTTTCTCTTATCAGTATCAATTTGGATAAATTTTTGCACAGCAATTAAACTAATCCGCTATTATGATACCGATGAAAATCATATCAGATGAAATTTCGGAAATTTTGTTAAATCATTCTCAATTTTGTAAATGGTACTTTTTATTATTTTCAACTTGCTATTTGTCTCTTTATTATTACATACCATCAATTTTTATTCCATAAATTTCATTCTATATGATCACACTTTTGTAACTACCAATTCGATTTTCATGCATGTTATGCTGACAAAATATTGAATTTTCACTACTTCATATGATTCTGTCGTCTTTTGAGATTTAGAAAAAGTGAAAAAGTTCATCGTTGTTGACCTTACTTGCACATAATTTTGTAGCGAGAAAAAAAGGAGAAAGCTAATTAGAGTTTGTATATACAAATATCGTAATTGATGCATTTCAGGTTACTGGTGGTAGCATTTAACAATGCAATTTTTGTGCCTGTGATTCACTAATAAGAAATTTTAATATGTCTGATTTAATTCATAAAATATGGTCTAGAAAAAATCTGGAAATTGAAGTTGAATTCTAACCTAAGAATAAATATTAGCAGGAGAAAAGAAGAACAAATAGATAGGGTTACTAATGAATTTAAACAAAATTTTTATCTGAATAGCTATTTATCACCTTATATGACAAAATATACCTCATTATGTGTTATCTGTTTTCTTGAAATAGTTTTTTGGATTAACATCGTAAAAAAAAGAAATTGTTTAATATACATCAATAGCAATGATACGACAAATTGAAAATTTCTCAACAGAAAAGTGAGAAATAAGTACATATCATGTTCCTCTCATAATACAAATAATGCATATTATTACCAGAAGTAAAAAAGGAACATTCATTATGAATGTGTGAAATTTCTTGAAGTCTTGTTTTGATACCTGGAACTGAACAATTTCGCTGACTTCAGATTGATTTTCCTTTTCATGCGATAATAATAAGAGGTGTCTTAGTGTGAACTTGTAAGTCGGATATGCATCTATAACTATGTCCTAGCTAGTCTTCAAATTATTCTTCCTGTATTCAAAAAGAATACTTTGAATTTTTTTGTTTCATATACCTTATTAGCATTCTCGACTTTAGATCTCCTAAAATAAATTTTCGTTGAAATCATTTTCAGGAATTTTTTGAGAAAGGTTACAAAATGATTTCTTAACATTTCTATTATCACATCCGAAAATATATAATATGAAAGATCATCAAGAAATGCATTTCCAGAGAATTTGTCACTGACAATCTTGAAGATTGATCCACTTGTTATCACTTTATCTGCTTGTCGCATACGACTTATAAGTAACAAAAACTATTAGTGCTGCTGGTGATGACTTCATGCGCGATCTGCAAATGAAAAATTGATGATACAACGTTCCGTCAAACTGAAGCAAATTTTCTGCAAAAATCTTTATGATAGCTAACGGTAAATTTAAGAGTGAGAGTTTTCAGAGGCTTGCATAAAATATTCGATAAGGTAATTTAACAAAAGTTTTCTGATTCTGCTAAAGATTAAAACTCATAGTTGTGAATTAACTGCATCATATAGGCCATATTTTGCAAGCTTTGAGTTTTTAATTGAATTTTTAAAATTATTTGAAAATCAATTTGCTCTCTTTTTTCTGACATAGGGAACTGATTTGTAAGCAATATAATATCATCGAAAAAATAGACAAAATCACCTACTGCACTTATTACTTGGTTTTAGTAATGTCCATGTAATAATTTACTAAATATCACTTTCGATTAGAGCAAAAATAATGACTCACTAATTTTCATTTTATTGTCCCAAATCCCTTGCAACCTTAACGAAAAATTATCGGTTTCGTTTAACTTCCTTTTACGTTTACTGAGGAGTTGGTGACGTCATTTTTCTTTTCTGTTATTGTTTGCCTTCTAAGATTTTTTCTTTTTTCTTTGAGACATTGAATAAAACGAAAGGCCAAAAAATTCAAATGGTTGTTCATTTCAGCTGAATTCTCGTGATCATCGGAAATGATAATGAGAAGCAAAATCATGCTTGCAGATGTTTGCAGATAATTTTTGAGATTAGTATTACAATCATTCTTTAAAATATGACCCGTAACTTCGTAACTTAATTTTTGAAGAAATTTATCTTGCAGAATTTATTCCTTATTCAGAATACTCCAGAAGAAAAGTGAATTACTCGCTTGCTGACACCTTTATGCAGAACGGATCAACGGAAAATGCTTTCATTATCACATACAGAACTATTGCTATTTGTTATGATTCAATACTGAATTTTTTAAATTGTCAACCTTTATCAGTGATAATAAATATAAATTGGTGGCAATTTACGACAGAATACAAATAAAGATCATTGAGAGCAGAATATTATTAAATTATAGTCGAAAAATCCAGTTCTGGATCTAGGTATACACACTTTGTCTATCCTTGAAATATATTTATATCATAAGAAATTCCCTAAAAGTTAGATTTTACAGACTATGGAAAAGTTTTACTAGTCTGGAGGATTGTTGAGGTGGTAGTGAGTTAAAATGCAATACTTGGTTACACTATAATCTCCAAAATCGGACCCATATGCTTTATATCGTTAAAGATGGAGTTATGCGCTGATAAGTATCATTAAAGTCATTGAAGCTTACAACGTAGTCATTAATTTTCCAGCAGTCGATATGCCAAAATATATTAGAATGGAATTTACTGAAAAATATTTTAATTTTCTAGATAGGACTTGGTCTTATAAATGTTGTATAACAAATTAGTAATATTTTTACAATGTTCATTGTTTTGTGATATATTGTTTCAAGAAATGGAATTTTTATATTCTGATCTTAAATGCAATATGTGCATAAACTAAGTTTCAAGATGTTTCTGAGGAAAATATTCATTGAAAAATATTATAAAGCTAGAAGTGAAGGATCTTTTTCTGCCTCACAGTAATTTCTGTCGTAGTCTGTAGACATTCTCGTTCATAATCCAGAACATCATGCGTGTAATTTGATGACCTGCAAATAGTTATTTAGCGATAAGTCGTGTTTAAAACTAACAGAAAGCATTGTTCTCAAAATGAAACTTTTGAAAATAGTGAAGATATAATTGAAATTCCTGCATGATGCTTAATGATACATCCAAATTCTAGTACTGACAATGACCAACCAGTGAGATAGAAATATATATATATCAAATTTCTGATGAAATGGCGCTTTTCCAATGATACTTTAGTTTGATTTAAAACAAATGCAGCTCCCATTGTACCTCCATCAAAATAATCTCCAGACCAGTTTGATGTTCCTACAATGTTAAATACACAGGTACTACTTGTTACAAGTGAAATAATTATTTCAAAACTTATCAATCGTGTAATATATGACATTTGAACCAACACAGACAGAAACAGACCAATCACAGCTACAGTATCTGTGACAAGGAATTTCGTGTGCATTCGCTGTTCGCGTTTCATAATATTTTGCATGTTAACATCAGTTGGAACTTTGAGAATTCTCTGGAAGGTAAAAACTTAGCCTCTCTATTTCCTATAAAATTTCCAAATCTATAGATTAGAACGGAGGAAAAAAAAAAGGAAACGTAAGATTAACTAAAAATTTGGTTTCAAATAGTGATTATAAATAATTTATAAAAAGCGAACCACTTCTATACTACTATCATTAATTCTGTTCAGTGTCTCCAGCGAACTAAGGAATCTTAAACTATATTCAGAGAAATGTATTGCTGCAGTGAGAATTTTAACTTCCACACCTCGTAATATTGCTCTTCGAATAGCATTATCAACGACAGGCCAGTATCTTAAAAAAAGAAATCGATCGATTATCTAAGTTTAAAAATGTATGGATAAATTGAAATCAAAGAAATAACGTTCACTTATTTTTATCTTATGCGTACCTTCTTCGTAAATTATAAATAAACATCGGGAAATAATCCATCACTTCAACGTACAAAAATTTTTTTGCCTTCTCAACGGCATTTAATATCGAGAAAAGATCCCAATTTCTATCAAGATCATTGAGTGAACGTGGTGATGCCTTTAAATGTTTTAGATATACTGCTGCTTGGTGTTATTTGTATCTTGGTTTAATTTCTACCTAATCTTTAATAATTTCTTGGCTTTTTTTTTTCAATCCAATTCTTCTATGTTCTAAACTTAAATACCTTAGATCCTGTGACTCTTACCAAAAAGTCATAAAAATATTTCCTTAAAAGATCAAGCTCAATATCATAAAATTTATGTTGTAACTTGCAGCTATATAAACATCAGCGAGAACGTGTTCATTATTGTTGCTTTTATATTTGTCGCTGGCAATTTCCCAACATTTTTCGAATATATTTGATAAATCTTTCGCCAAACATAAACAGTTCTCGACAATGATTCCCAGTTCAAGTTTCTTAAGAAACAAATAGCACAAGAATTAATATCAACTTCTTGAAAGTGGTTTTAAATAATCCTTTTAAATAGAAAAAAAATTTGCAAAAAATTAGTGAAATTAAAAAATATTGGTCCTCCGCAATGATTGTTCTCTCTCTCCCTCTCTTCTGTTATCTCTAATATGAAAATATTTTTCAAAGAATAGTACTTGGTTAAGTGATCTTCAATCGAGATTAGCCGAGCCAAGATAAAAGTGTTCAAAATCGCTTATGATAAATTTTGTATGCATCTTACCACCACCAAGCAAATAATCCAAATTTAAACTGCACCTGCTAATAACACCTCAAATATAACGCTTTATTTGACACATATCAACATTAGAATTTTGCTTCTTAAAGCCTTCATATTATCAGTTCCCTTGAAAATCAAATCACTCTCAAGGAATGGATAAAAATTCTACTCTAGTTTTATTTATCCTCTTCTCGGCTGTGTTTTATGGAAGAAACCTGCTTTAGCTAAGTTGATGCCATCCTCGTTGTCACCCTTATCTTTTGGGGGATAATTTTCAATCATTCGTATTCGAATCTTTCTTTTCAATCCTGCTTCTACTAAAGCATCGTAAATTTTACTGCCCTGACAAAAAGGTTAAAGTTAAGAGCTGACAGTAGTCAATAAGTCAAATTTCTGGATCAAACAGTTGTTTCACTACGATTCGTTTTCAATATTATTGGCTTAACAGGAAATCACAATCAGTATTATTAGTTTCGAAATCAAAATTGTAATAGCTTGTTACTTGATTAGAATGCCATTGACAATAATCATCATTCAAAACATGCTCGCCACGAAGGCTTGTTTTATATGCTACAAGAATTAATTCCTTCTCTGAATTTTTTATCAGTGAATTCCACGCACTGTAAGTTGAATGTAATCTAGTAACTGTCGTGAAAGTTAAATTATCTGGAGTACTTTGGACAAGTTTGATCCTGAAGCAATCACAACCATTTTTATTAATGCAGAAACTCTCACATCTTGCCTCTTTTCATACAAACTCATTACTCTATAAATAAAAATTTTCTATAAAACACCAGAATTCTTAGTGAAAACAAAAATCTGTTATAAGGAACCGAGGAGTGACGACGAATAATAGAAAATAATTCAAAGTTATAGTTAAAAGGAACTAATGAATTTATTCATCAACTATTAAATAGCAATTGCAGAAAACAGCTAAAATTGCTATACAGTTTTAATGATCAGTAAAATGATAATAATGGCAAAGTTTAATAATAAGAAATATTTAGCATGTCGTATCTTCAAAGTGGAAAAAAAGGCATGAAGAACAGGAAGAATGGAAAAATTCAGATTAGAATATGTATGAAACGAGATAGAGAACAAACTTGGATCTTGCAACTTGTATTTATTCCAGGAAAACATGAATTAATGATTGCGAGAGGAAAAAACCATACATGTAAAAATGATGAAATTACTTGTTTCGATTTTTAAGGTATATCTGGTAGAAATTTTTGAAGTTTCAAAGCTATACTTCGGCATACCTGCACGTTTGGGAGCATTCTGTTTCGTTCAAAAAATTTCCGTGAATTGCTTGCTTCTTAAGTTCCTCACAAGAAAAACCAAAAAAAAAAAGCTACAGGTAACAGCAAAACAATCAAAAGCTAAAATGGCAAGATAAAAGAAATTTTGATAAAATTAATCTGCACAATATAATCTCATTTGAAGTTTAGAAAGGAGAATTGAAAAAACTGCAGAGTAATAAATTACATGTGTAATTGCTTGATTCAATTTTTAATGCAGTCCAATTGAATATTTCGATGCATATTTCAATTATCTGAATTTAATGAGGAGCATTACCTTACTAGCCTTTTTAAAGTAGTTATTGCTAACATATATTTCTTGTACGTTTCGTTTTTTGTTTGTTTTCACTGCATAATTTTCACCTTGGCAACTTATTAAAGGTATGAAGGATTCGTTCCGGAAAGTCATTTCTCGTCTTGGATATGCACGACACAAAATTCTGAGAGTAAAAAAAATTCAAATTCACCTAAAACTATTAAATATGATGCAATATAAGATTTAAGGCTGACTTTTATAATGAGTTCACTGTGGTAAGCATAATCTCCATCTTTATAACAATATTCTTGTTGTCACCAAGACTATTAGTACAGTGGCCTTATCTCATATCGTAATCCGATACCGCCTGTTATCTCACAAAATGAAACATTCGTTTTACGTTGCTTGTAGTTATCTAAACCTTGAAAAATATAATTAAATCCTTGAAGAAATAACACTCGGAATAGTGCTAGTCAGCAATTCGCAAAGCTTTGATCAATTGGCACCACTGAAGTCGTTTTAAAATGTAGTGATCAGAGATCGTAATGCCGCAATGATAGCTTAACTGATAAGATATAAAAATAAAGCAACCTTCTCCTCAAACTGTTAAGCTTATATGTAAACATTAATTTTTAATAATTTATTTCTTTTAGACACATCTTCCATAAAAGTTATTAAAAAAGCGCCTTTTTCTTACAAAGACATTTGAAGCAAATGTAACCACTGGCCAATGATATTTATTTACTACACAAATCGCTAACTTCATTAGTTTGGCACATAATCTAGAAAATCAGAAAACGAAATACGAAGCCATGCAATATATTTTAAGTTCAAAATTAGTAATAGAAAAAACTTTTGAGATATTTAGTAGCAATTTTGTTTGTTTGCTGGATATATTTTATCTTTTAATTACAGCAATGTTCCTTATTAAAATTGAATTTTAAAAAATTTTAATAGGTTTGCTAAATCTCTTGCTTATTTTTTCCTCAGTGTAATTTTTCTCCCTGGTAACCAAAAGACAAACCTTTGCATCCGCAGTAATCATAGAACACCTATTTCAATTTCATTAGTAGCTCCATTTTCTCCATTTTTTTTTCCATTACCAAGTTTGTTTAAAAATGTGTACTAATTAATTTAACAATTTTGTTCGAAATTTTACAGAAATATTGATTTGTTCTAAAGCGAACAACTTGATTATTTTCGCTGTTGTATCTCCATTATTGTGAGGAATACCAAACGATCAGTTAAGAATTGTTTTAGCAAATTTACTATTCGATCGTTAATTCTTATCCATCCAAATTAGCGTTGTTGTTTACTCCTCAATTGGATTAGATCTCTGACATGCACATAATATCAATCTGCTCCTTTCTGATCCTATTAATTCATAATGCTTGTACTTTTCTCCTGCTTTCTGTTCCCTTCTCAGACAGTAAGTTATCTTCTTAAAACAAAATCACTGGAAATAAGAAAAAAGTTGATTTAGATTAGCTGCCTTTCCTTTCTCATTTTATTACTGATCTTCAAAAATTTGCTTATTTTTCATTTCTTTATTCTTAGTTTCATTTGTTTTTGTTTCTATAATTTGCATCAAATATTCTGTCAAGAGTAGCAACTATCATACTAAGTTGTAAATTTAGTTTAAAAAATTGTTTTGCCATTCCTTCAGGAATTGAGGATGACAGTTCAGATTAAAATCTGAACTAAAAATCTTGTCATACCCATGTCGTCATACGATCTTAAAATTCAAAAATAAATTTAGTCTTCAGGTAGAGCACCTAATACAAGAAGATGATCGATGAATTTTTGTTCTATCACTGTTCAAAATATTTCAGAAACTGTCTGATAATAGTTTTCCAACCCTTTAACTTCTTGCTTTAAAAGAAAAAATTTGACATGAATGCTAAAAAAATATAGTTTCAGAAAATTTCTTAACATTTCATGATTTAAGATTCATTCCGTGTTAGAGCAAACATCGGTACACATAAATAAATAATCACCTACTGTTGTGCAACTGCATGCCGGAAAAATTGGTAATCAATTTGTACCATTTCTGGTTCTCTGTCGTTATCATCTTCATTTCTGAAATAAGTAGCTTCGTCGTATAAGCCTTTGCTTGTAATCTCGCACTTACACTGATAGAGGTCACACCAACAGCTCTACTTGATTGAGCTGTTTACCAACGAATATATGGCCAATACTGAACAAGATATGATAACAATAAAATTATTGGCTCTACAAGATGGATTATGAACTTCTAATGCGTAGTGTATATTATATCCTGTGATATTCACTACCGCAACGACAATGGTTCAAATAGAACCTTTGGTTAAATAACAGATAGCATCGCGATGAATACCATGGATTAAAATATATAGAATCAACCGGAAAATTATTTATTCAATGAAATTTCCGGTGAGATTGTTACGATTGCATTGTATGCGATTGTATCTTATTACATAAGAAAGTGGGCAAAAATTATTTATTGAAAGCAAACATTATTTCCTTCTCTTTTCTTCACTTTCTAGCTTACACGTTTCGAATTACATGTCTTTTTGAAATCCAAAAAAAAAAATCTCTGGTAAATGTTTTTGGAAAATAAGACACTGCGGAACAATCGGAAACGTAGGCTAGAATATGAACCAAGATATTGAATTATCGAGTAATTTTATAAATTGATAATTATCTTTCTTCTATCCTCAAGCAACATACTGTCAACTTATTCGTAAATGCTGCTATCACCACTATTAATTCTTTTTCAATTATTCTTTCTGATGCCTCTGTTACCGTTCTCCGGTTAAATTACTGAATTTCCTTCATTCTATGGCTTTACTGAAAATCGGCACCTGCGAAAGCGGTAAATTTCTTATGTCCGAAGAAATAAAGAAAAATGATATACCTTCACACACTAAATTTATTTTCAACTCTATATCCATTTCAACAGAAATTACAATGGTAAGTGGTAATTACATCTTTTTAACGGGATTCACTCCATTTGACGAAAACAAAAAATTTTCAACATCTTCTCCTTCATGAACCATAAACGTTGATCTTTTTGCTCATTGAAAATGTTCTTCCTGAATATTCTATATATCCCACAACACCATAGCACTCGAACATTATGAAACGCGGCGAGGAATCGATGTGGGTTGGTTGACAGTGTCGGGTAATTTGTCAGTTGAGGAAGCATAAAGAAAGGATAAAAGACAATACACTATTCGAAGTTTTTTGTGTCACTCTTGTTGGTGCTATTCACTTCGTTCTCCCGACAAAATGCTGTTATCATTTTTTCAGGAATATTCGGCGTAAGTTTATAGTTAAATAGTTAAAGTACTACGTAAGCATGTGGTCAAAATGTCTTCATTTAATTTTCTCCCACACTTCATTGATTGCATTGTCAAATGCAAAGGAAGTTCTACAATATCGTCCACAAGAAATCAGATATTCAGAGGTCAATATATTTTTCACGACTTATTTTGAATTTTTTAACTCTTCTTTATGTATACCATACGCTGACATCTATTTGATCATCAACTAACATTTGCAAATTTCTTTGTTAGTTTAGTTAATTTCATGTTTGCTTACACGGTTGATCATTCTAATACTATATCGCAAGACAAATGTCATTAAAAAATGC
This sequence comes from Brugia malayi, assembly GCF_000002995.4. Taxonomy (NCBI): domain Eukaryota; kingdom Metazoa; phylum Nematoda; class Chromadorea; order Rhabditida; family Onchocercidae; genus Brugia; species Brugia malayi. Next base: position 3,764,462 of record NW_025062479.1, read on the forward strand.
CGCGTGTTCCAACTGCACTTGTCCCTGTTGGACTCAATCACATCACTACAGCAATATTTGACTAAAGCTACGAATTCAAATGTTTAATAGTTTTCATTGATGGTATTCATTTCAAATTTATTCTTTTCAAATCATTTATCACTTTACAGTTAATTTTTTCCCAAATGATATTTTACTTTTAATCACTCTATCATGAACATTTCAATCTTTCTTGCTGTTCTAACGGACAGATCCTTTCTTAATGTTCATTTTGTTTCGCACCATTTTAAAATAACTTAAGTCAACATTGAAGTAGAATCTGGTGTTCTAATCCTTTTCTTCATTTAAGTTGTTTGTCCACCTGTGTTTCATATTTTTAAATGAAATTTCTAAATATAAGTTTCCAAATATAAATCTTAACTCCTAAACAAGTACTTAGTATTGAATTACAATCAAAAGTCAAAAACTTTTTTTAAAAGCCAGCTCTACAATATTTAGAAACTACAGTATGGTGATCTTGACTCACACTTTGGATTTGCTTCTTTCTAAGGTAGTGAGATAGTCCTATTTTCTTAGTTTTATATGGCAGTTAGCCAAAACTTTGTTTAGAGAAGCATTACTAATTAAAGTTCTAAAGAATTGGCCATCATGTGGATTCATCTTAGATATGCGGCTTTTTAGAAGTTAGGTTTCTTCCTTTTCTCTTGTTATGGGAGTGCATGCGGAATCGTTCGTTTTAATGACTTTCCAGCAGTTAAGCATCCATTAACCAATTAATCTTTAATGACATTATTATGCTACTCGCCAGTAGTATTTTTAGAAGACATTTACTTTTTCCCTATTTTTACTCTAATACATATGAACTTATGGTGTAGAAGATTAAAATTTCGTAACCAGATAACTCCTGTTGTTTGGGCATAATTAGTTATTCCTGAACACTTAACAAAGTTAATTATTCCTGGATACTTTTGGAACAGATGATGTTTATTCTACTCCACTCTTGAACTTTTGACATTAGGTAATCAAGCGAGATACTTACAGCTTATCGGAGCTAGACTAGAACTGTACTGAATAGGGCAAGGGATAAGGAAGTGTCGTAATATGAAAAAACTTTGATTGAGATAAGAGTCAATTCTGAAGACGATAAAGAAGTTTCTTTAATAGTTGGCATTTAAAGAAAGCCTCGCGAAGAAAATGTTAAAAATAAGTTACTTTTGATCAAATAGATCCATTAGAAAATTATATGCGGATATTTTCTGCACCAGATTTTTTTTATTGACAGTATCTCCAAGCTCTTCAACATACTCTCTTTTTTTTTTTCAATTTACGCTTTTCCAAATGCCTAATTTGTAAGCTCAAAACTTTTGACGGAATCCACTGTAAATTTTTCTTTGCCGTGTTAAATGTTTGTTTTAAGATGTGAAAAATTGATATGCTGTTTTTCATGTGTAATACATGTCTACATTTGCTCCAAAAGGAAAAATTCAATGTACGAGATGTTAATGGTTTATAAAACTTCACAAGTTTGCATGTATATTCTATCATGTAAGAAGCCAACAAAGGCTTAATGATAGCTTCTCGGATCTCAATTTAGTGTCTTTTTTATAATTAATCCCATCCTTGGAAAAAATCAGAAAGGTAATTTCTTGAAAAAAAAAAATCATTTTTATTATTTCGTTTAAGAGAACGATCTTTTGTATAATTAACCCCATCCTTGGAAGCAATCACAAAAATGATTTTTCAAAAAAAAAAAGAGAAATCATTTTCGGGCAATGATTAATTATATAAAGACAATTGAATTAATTGTATAAAATGAAATGCTCACCAACATCGATATTTCCACGACAATTAACGTGATCATTTTCTTGGGTAGACATAGCGCACAGCGTGTGTTCATAAATTCAATTTCTCGTCTTTATGCTTCAATTTATGATCTCATTGGTCTGTTTGTTCGCTGTACTGAAACAGATTTTTTTACGATATTCTTCGAACTCTTATATGTTTAAAATCACAGTTTATTAGTTTGAATTAGGAAATGTTCCATGCAGTGCCAGTTGATGATCCGTAAAACAAATATTCTGAAATGACATCAGCGAATAATCCAACAGACTGACATCACTTATTGATATCTCTTTCCTTCTTGTCGCTTAAGTATTAAGTGTATATTGATAGAAGCAAGAAGCTACAGCATTTATTTGTTGACCTTTATAAAAAATTTCTATAAAAAAATAATTGCCGTGTTGAATTCCATCGATTACTGCGAATAACAGTTATGTATGTTTTTCTGGTGTCTCCGATGCAAGCAAAATTTTTCGCTACTGATTTCGGCTTCAGATATCAACCAAAGCTTTTGTACACCATAACGTAAAAATCGTACTTCTTGCTTTTCTCAGAGATCTTGAACTGTATGTAACTGGTCCAACAAGTTAAATTTATTGTTGGCTGGCTGGCAAACAGTTTAATCTTCACAGTATAAAATCAGAAACGACAGTAAAACTTCTAAAACTTATCAGAAAGAACATTCCTCCTATAATACGTTATCCCACAAAACTTGAGCTCATCGAACTTCCTACAATGAGGAGAAAACATTTTTTTTTTTACCACCGAGTTATGAATTCGAAAATCTTATTCATGTGAGGAAAAATGGTGTCTGATCAGCAATCATAAAGAGTATGTATGCATTTAGCAAAATGGAATGATTCGTAGTTGCTTATTTCCCAATACTAATTTGTCACTAATTTGTTAATCAGTCTGAAATATTTCAGATCCCTGAATTCTGAAGAATGATCGGAATTAGATAATCACGAAGTAAAAGAAATGAATAATTTATTGAGCAGCGTGTTGAACAAAAAAGTTAGAAATTTTGTGCAACTTCTCAAACGTTTATTGCCAATAGTGGATGCTTAATTATTCTCCTAAGTGCTTTCAAGACAAGATACATATTTCAGAGGTTAAGGAAGTAGATTATTTCGGATTCGGATCATTCATTTGCTTTTCTTATAGGAGCAGTGCTGCCATACATCTACAAAGCATCAGCAATTTTGAGAATGAAAAAAGTCCCATGATTATGATTCGAAAATAGGACGGGGTGAATATGAGCAACATGAAGGCTACATACGCAACATGATTAAATATGAGATTTCAAATATATTTAGATTACCTTTGCAGAAATCGCGTCGTTTTTATCTAGTTTAGCGAATTTCGTAGCCGTTGTTTACTAATTAATCTCAGTACTGTCACTTTAATCCAATTAAGTAAGATATATGACTTTGAAAAAGACCTTCAAAATACACATTTAGATTGAAGTAATGCTGAATGGTATGAATGTGTGATAATCAACTTCCATTTCGCTGTCGTTGCACCATCAATTTTTCCTAATTTTTTTTCCCTAACTATTCACAACCTAACTACCTGGGAATTCTCATTAAATTCAAAGCTGAATAAAAAAATACTGTCATTTCGTAAGTCCATTGGGGATTGTCCCAAGAAAATGTACCTGAGGATTCAATTTTGCAAGTAGAAATAAAGCTACATCACAAACAATGAATCAGTCCGAATTTCATCATCTAGTGATGGCTAATTTTCAATTCCACTACTCTTTTTAATGAATCTGATCCTTTCTTTACTTCCTTGATCTGAGATTTTTGTCCATACATTTTAGATTCTTTCCTTTTCAGTACTTTATTTATTGCTACTTTGATATAAACAAAGGATGTTACTCGGAACAAGACAATTAGTAATGGAGTGAAAATACTTTAATATGAAAGAAGCCAAAGGGGAGGAAAAATAATGACAAGAGAGGAAGAGAGAGGGTATTTCTCAACGCATTTAAATCACGCATACCGAGCACAATTGGTTGGGAAAAATGTATGTTCACTGATATTGTATTCTTTGAGAACTGGTTCGCTCTAGCCGTGCAGAATTCTTCTAATGATGAATGTACTCTATACATAAAATTCCATTGTGGCTATTGCTTCTATCATTTAAATTTCAGAATAATAGGCATCAATTTGTTTAAAAATACTTTAATAGTTATTTATATCGATGACTTTCAGCAATTTTTTCAAGCATTCCAAATATTTCGATGACTATCATCAGCATTTAAAATGCATCTTTGAAATCTTAAAAGTCCATTTTTCAGTTAGAAATCCTAAAAAACGTACGCAACAATCTTTAACATATTTATGTGAATAAGGGATTTAATATAAATGAAAAGTGATGTCAACTGACTTCAGACGCTTCTCATTTAGAATTTTCTGAAAAGAAGTTGTTTTGGTTACGACAAAATTCTCAGAAAAAAAAGAGATTTAGTAACTGCTGTCCTAGTCAGTAATGTTGGCATTATCGATAAAGAACTTCGGCAACATTCATTTCTCACTCATCTATTCTCTGATGACATTCGGAAGATCTGACCTAAGGAGAATCAAAAATTCTTACACTATCATCTATATAGATCATCATATGGGATGAATCATCCGGAATGCTGAGTTGAGAGCCATCTAGCACCATACACTCTTATTCTGGTCAATTTTAAATTTGTTTCAGACTGATGGATTATTGTTCGTATATGAGCAAGCCAAACCACTGCTTATCGAAAGCTCTGTTTCCCCTGCTCACCCTTTGATCATCATAGCTATTCCAGATAAGGATTTAAACAAAGGGTTGAAGAGCAAGCAGTTTTCATTTTAATCGGTCATAATAATGGTTGACAATAGCCGAACTTTTAAAAGCTAAATTGCTGCTCTATCGATTTGAAAAGACGGTAGCGTAGTCGGCTAACAAAATCGGAAACAGTTTCTAAGATGTTGCACCTTTACTTTGATTCGTAGAAAGTGATATTTGCTTGCGCTGAGCTTTTCTATTCGCATTTTAAGAATTTAGATAAATTGTTTCAGGATTAACAGATGACTTTGTTATGGGAATCTGTACAATTTACAAATGCTGTCGTGCTATTGGCAGCACTTTTTACATGTTCTAAAATAGTCGTTATAAAAAGTGCACCAGCCGAAGGACTCGATCCTTTTAAGTTATGCTAAGTTTCTTATCAATTCATTAGCTTATTTCTTATTCGTTGTTTACTTACCTGAACTTTTCTGTTTGGGTGATTCCCAGGTCCATACCAATTTTCTATTGCGAAAATCAACCTGAGTCACTGATCCTTCAGAGTAAGCAGTTGAATAACCTACATATGCAAAATTTTATTGCTAAAATATATATGATGCCGTTTTAGAACTTCTATTTGTCTTTGATTTTCTCTCACAATCATACAATAATTTATCGCTATAGAAAAGACACTTCCGAAATGCAAAATGAAAATTAGAATACTTCTTAGGCGACTTCAAATTAACTGAGAATCAGCTACTTCATTTTTTCATTTTATTAGACGAGATCCACCTGTGATATAACAAACGACACATGTAAAAGTGTTATGCCACGTTATGATGCCTATTTTAGGACATTAGAAAGTCAGATTTTTATATTTAATGTTAACGAACTTTTTTCGTTAGCAGAACTGCTGTTACTAAAACAATAAACTGTACGGAATTAATGCTATTAATTGAGGAAACTTATGCTTGGCCAAACTTCTTTTTACAGTAGTGATTAATAAGAAAAAATAATACTACGAGCAAAGAAAGAAATGAAATCGATATAAACTGTAAGAATCATTATTGCCAGGGATTGGGAAAATGTCGAGAAAAATATAACCTACAGCGGTAATGGTGACTAAGAGCACATAGCTGCTAAAGCAGGAAACAAAATATTTTTGTTCCTAGCTATTTTGAATTTAGATGCATTTGCCAACTACAAGTTTTATGAGCGACATTATATTTTATTTTTATTCATATGAAAAAAAACATTTTAATACAGTTGAAAGGTAAATTTTAGTATGGAATTTGATGGGTCCTGCTGATTGATAAAAGGATTTTTTTTTTTATTTATGTTTCCTCCGACACTATGTCGATTTTTGAGCTATGTACAAAATATTTGTACAGAAGTCTAATGTGAAATTGTTCCTGATTGATAGGAGACATTTGGTATAAAAAAGACCATTTAATAAGCAGGATTAAGCGAGGAATATTATTAATTATAGAACAAAGAACTGGTATCGTCAAGCATCGAAGATGGTAATGATGCACATAGACATTACGGGATATCATTATTTAAATTCCAGTGGGAACATGTTAGTGCGCCGCTTGCCATTGCTTTTTGGTTTTTTACGGTCACCATCATGAAAATTAGTTAGTGTTTTTTATCTTTTGACGAATTTGGTCGATTGAATTGAAATTAATCAAGTTCTGTTAAAATTTAAATAAAATGTTTCCTTGTAATAGGAATTAGAAATCAATTCAGTTACAAAATTGCAGTTTTTCATCGTTTTCGAAGTATCCATAGTTTATTGCCCGATTCAGCATTATTAATTGTCCTTGGCTTATTTTTTGGCTATGTCTTTCATCTCGTTTATCCGGACGAGGTAGGCTTTTTTTGTTGGATAAAGAAGTATTTTTGGTTCCATCCGCTTGTTGCTCTATTTATAGAAATTATGCAAAGCAATATAACCTTTGCTTTATGAATTAGGTGTTTAATCAGTGCAGTAAAAAAATCATAAATTCCCCTGCTCTTAACCATCTTTCAGCAGATGTATCTAAAACCAGACTGGTTCTTCTTATATCTCTTGCCACCTATTGCGCTTGATGCTGGTTATTTCATGCCTAATAAAGATTTTTTCAGGTGATCATTCAGACGTTTCACTTTCTTCACCACTTATTAAGTTCTTTATAGTTTTGCAGTCCATTCATTTTCATTTACAGGAATTTTGGAACTATAATGACTTACGCTGTTGTTGGTACATTATGGAATGTTTTCGCAATCGGTAACTTCTGATTTGCACTTAATGTCATTATTTTAGCATATCGAAATTCCCTTATTTCCCCTGTCCTCAATTTCTCTTTGAATGAGAATTTGTCCTACAATTTCTGAATAAATTTTTGCGATGGAAATGTCACTTTCCAAGTGTAAAGTGCAAATTAGGACATTTCTTGAGTATCTGTGAATTAACACGTAGATTCAGTTACTCGGTTTTTGTTTTATTACAGGAAATCCATCTGTGATATTATACATGACAAATATTAAAGTGCTATTCCGAAAGTTCTATGTCTTTTTGTTCTTTCTTCCCCAAGTGTAGTGCTACTGCATCCACTTTCTTTCCAGGAATGACATTGTACTTTTTACATGATTATTTCAAAGTGCGTACTTCATTGATCGAACTTTTGCTGTTTTCGACTTTAATATCTGCTGTGGATCCAGTAGCCGTTCTTTGTGTATTTGAAGAAATTCATGTTAATCAGCTACTTTATATCTGTGTATTTGGTGAATCATTGTTAAACGATGCCGTAACGATTGTAAGATTTTAAATACTGAGCAAATAGAGTTGCTCACAGGAATTTTGAACGCTAAAAGTAAGAATGTAGGTTTCTGATATAAGTCACAAATAATTGGATCAGCAAATTACCGTCTTAACTAACTGCGATTAAATTTTAAGGTGCTCTATCAAACCTTCAATGCTATGGTAGATGCAGGTAGTCTTACCGGTGCAGATTATGCTACAGCGGCTTCTTCATTTTTTGTTGTTTCATTTGGTGGTTTGCTAATCGGGCTGATTTGGGCTATCTTTACTGGCTTTACAACCAAGTAATATAAGAATGAAAAAATGCCACTTACAAATTTTTTACTTCAAATAAATGCAAGTTATTCATTTACAGTATTGTGTAGATTTACAGGAGAAATTTTCAGGCACTCGCAGCACCTGAATGTTGTCCAACCGCTAATATGCTTGCTTTTTCCGTATCTTGCATACTTAACAGCAGAAATGGTTGCTATGTCCGGCATTTTAGCGTTCGTTTATAGGTCACTACTTATGGCTTTAAAAACTAAATGAATTGGCACTGTAGTTTCTGATTTACAGAATTGTTATATGTGGACTAGCCATGAAACAATTTGTTGTGGGCAACTTATCGCGGAAATCGCTTGTTACTGTGCAGTACTTTATGAAAACACTCTCGTCAAGGTTTAATTTTCATAAATTTAGATTTAAAATTGTAACATAAACTTGTTGTTAAACAAATAAATTTAAATCTTTAAATTTTTAGTTGTGAGGCCTTGATTTTCGTTTATCTTGGTATATCAGCTGTTTCAAAGAATCACGATTGGGATGCTGTGTTCATTGTTAGCACTTTAATTAGTTGTCTTGTTCAACGCTTTATCGGTACATCATTCATTTTTTCTTTTATTTTTTTTCAGAAGAATTAAATATTTACTACTGAATGAACTGAGTTACTTATTCTCCACTTAACACAATTCTTTTGTGTTTAGATGATGTGCATCAAGCTTTATATTGTTGCTTTTTTCGTTAGGATGTTACTGTTAATTTTTCTTCAGGCGTTTTCTTCCTTACTTATCTTTTAAATATACATCGAGTGCAGGCAATTGACCTGGTTGATCAATTCATCATGAGTTATGGCGGCATTCGAGGTGCTGTGTGTTATGGCCTCGTTATGTCTCTTGACCCTTTAGTCAGTTTACTTTCAAACTGTTTTTTTATTTTATTTTGATTTGAACTATATCTTTATCATTACTTGTCGTAGTTCTTCTCTCGTAACAAAGTATAATATGCTCAAAAAGATTCTACAGTTCCAAAAATTTCAAAAAGTAAAGTTCGGACCACATTCTCCCATCTTTTTATATTTACTCTTCACTTTTTTTCTTTTTCCTTATTAGTATATATAACTTTTTAATGTTCTGTTATATTTCCCCAATTCTGGACTTGAGAATTTTATTGCTGACTGGATCAAAATCGTTTTGAAAATTTTAGTCAATGAAGGCTAAAAACATGTTCGCATCCTGCACTATTGTTGTCATATTATTCACTGTTTTTGCTCAGGTATGATAAATTGTATTTTCAGAATATGTTAGATTTTAATATCACTTCTACCGTAAAATTAGTTGAAATGTTAACAGAGCATAGCGTATAAGAAATGCATCATGCTGAAAATGCTTCCTTTAGTTAAGTCCAATTCTACTCCTTCAAATAATTTCATTGACAGGGTGGAACAATAAAACAGCTAGTGAAATTATTAGAAGTTAAACAAAACGAAGTGCACAAGAAGACTGTTTTTGAAATGGTCGGCGAGAATGTATGTTTTATAAAAAAAGTTCCAAATTTTTTTCTTTTTTTTTGGACCTAATAATTTTCTTGTTATTCTTTAACTACTTTTTCATATCAGTAAAATAGCAGCATTGTACTTTGTACTAACACATTAAGGTAATCGATAATATGATGACTGGTGTAGAAGGAATAACTGGTTATCGTGGCCAATACTGGGTAGGCTTCTTTTTCCATTTCCTTTGTTTAAAATTGCTTTATTTCCAATAAGCATTTCTCGAATGTATAAGAAAATTTTTCAGTACCGTCAAGCATTCAATAAATTTGCGGAGAATTACGTAAAACCCTATTTAATGAGTAATGCAAAATCTGGAGCAGATCGTTTGGTTGATTATCATGAACACATTCAAGTAAGATGCTGTCAGTTGGTTTCAAATTTGTTTAGTGTTTATTCTTATCGTTCTAATTCATTTTTAGGTAAAAGAAGCAGTTCAGCATTTAAAAGTACATGGTAGTTTTGCCGGTTTGCCAACTGCACAAAGTAAAGTGAATCTTGAACAAGCGACGATCGAAACTTCACAACTGGTCTTAGGCAATCAGTAAGTGTGCTTATTTATGTACATCAACATTTTACTTTCTTTCATGCTTTCAAAAGAGATACTACCAAACTCCAAGTTTAGGTGAATGATTCTCTAATTTAGTTGATATTTTGATTTCTTTAACGTAAGTTAAATAAATTAACAGATTTACCAGGATATACACAAGAAACAATCTGGAAGCCAACCGTTTATCTGTGTTAGCTGAAATGCAAGTGAAAATTCCTCGTAATGAATCAATCAGCGTATTTCTAAGAGATAAATTCAATGAACTCAATTCGGTACTAATTTTCCAGTCACTTGTTTGCGTTTATCTTATTAACTACTTTCTTAAGACAGTAAATTTGGAAAGTGATCACAAAAAGTTTATAATACTAGTCAACTCAGGTTTATAAAATATAGTTTCTAGATATTTGCGCCATTATTTAACGATATGCTTCTTTTTTTAGCCTGTATCCACTGGTGTATACAGCCGACATTTACTAGATATTGATAACACACCACGTTCATCTTCTAAACGACAGGATTTTCAAAAAGTTTGTTTGTCCTTTTTTTCTCATTTTTTGTACGGAAAGTACAATATTATTGCTGATGGACAGATGCGGTAGGAGTTACTAATTTGTTTCTCTTGTATACTTTATTGTGAGCACTATTTAAAAGAACTATTATTCAGCAGAACCATCAAAGTTCTCTCTAGCAAATAAAGATGCTACTGCAACGCGTATTTACTTCATGAAATTAAACTGATGTTCTTCATAGTTTTAACTTATTAGTAGTACTTTGTGTGTCATTCCAGCAGTTTCATGCTTTGATGATGGCAATGCATGTAAATGATATCTGTAATCTGCTGAACCCTGAAGTATATAGGCTAATTTACAGGGCAATTCGTTTGACGCACTTGATAGTGAAGCATATCATATGACGTATCCGTACTGCAAAAATACTCGCACAAGACGACAGACAGCATACGATGCTGCTAATTCCGATCAAACAGATAAACACTCCAGAAAGACCACTATCGCATTGCATAAAAGTTCCGATAGTGATGCGCTTACTTTCAATATTGATTCTTGTATGATTTTGCTATATCTCATTGTTTCAAGAAAGTCTTCTGATTCTTCTGATTTTTTAAACTCCATTATATCTATTAAAATGATTCCTTAGTTGAAACCTTAAGCCTACTGAGACATTTCTCCCATTTTATTATTCTACTGCAAGCCTCTTTCAGCAAAACCTCGTTTTTTAATTACTAGCGAATCTGCTTCACCACCCAATGCACCACGCTTTTCGCATCGGAAAAGTTCAGAAAAAGATTTGCAGGAAAGTACGATTTCAGATTTCCAGTTTGTATCATGTAGTTCATTCTTCAAATATATTTTATGAAGCATTTACACCAGAAAAATTGTCGAGAGAACCTTCAATTTGTTTATTTAGTTTAGTGATTGAAACGAGCACTGGTAGGAAGTCGTCATTCTCTAACCTGATATTACCCGGCGAAACAACTACCGGCAAGCTTTTTAAATTAAGAAATTTACCTGTTTTTAAAATCCTCTCTGTAAAATTTTTAAGTTCGCTGGGTGAACCTCCGTTTTAAATGATTATATGCCTTTTGGCCTCTTTTTAAATTTTCATGAGTTTGCGCTTCTTTCAGAAAAATTGCAGTTAGAAGAAAGACCAAGGAAACTTTCATCAGGTCTCAAAGCCTTTCTAACGAAAGAAGCAAGTGAGAAAATGACTTTATCACCAGTACATGAAGATGATGAAAATGCAGAATCATCCAGCAATGAACGAGAGAGATGCAGCTGAAATGGTAGAACAAAATCATTTTAACTTTGTTGATTTAGCTTTTGAAAAATATATTTGGAATTCCTTAGGAATTCATAATTTTTAATCTTAAGATACTAAAGGATCAAAAATTATTGCTAGAGCACTTTGTGCGACCTTCGATTGTGCTGTTTTCATTTTTCATTTTCTGTGTTTTGTATTTTGAATTGTATTAAGTTACCCTTTTTGTAGGTGCTAAATTACTCGTGATTAAATGAAAAAATAAGTCTAAGTAAGATGATATGAATTAAGAGGACGAGAAAAGTCAATGTTATAATATCTTTATATAATATTGATTTGTGAATGAAGGTTATAATTGGATCTGTTTCTGCTAGCCACTGTTCGAGTGTAAATGATTCTTTCAACTTGCGAATCCTACAGTTGTGGATAGAGTAGTGTTCGGTTTTTTTCTTATGTTCCTATTTTTCTTTGTCCGGCAAATTCGCTTAATCTTTCTGAAATTAGTTATTTAGGAATTCATCAGCTTGCATTAGTCATAATTTCGAAATGAGACTTTTCTGAGTCAAACTGTGACTTATTTTATTATTTTTATATCTCTTCCTATTCGTCAACTCATCACTATTTCCTTGAATATCCATCAACTCAGTTAAAATTTACATATAGATATCAGGAGTTGTTGAATTATGAGGCTTTTTTGCAATATTGTTAGCTGATCTGAGCGTTATAAATTACTAGATTTCGCAAATGAAATGATTCCTTAATTTTCTCTTATTTTTTTTGCCAAAATTTCGTCAAAACGAAATATTCTGTCATACTAGTATTTCAATTCTTTTCTATAGTTACTCTCAAGTGTACTGTCTTCATCCAGTTTATATTTGTTTGAATTCGATCTAACTCCATTTGCTTTTACTTTTTCTTAAATTATTGTTTTTTGTCTTTCGTTACCATACATGTGAATTATTTCATCTTGAAATTCATCTTGGCTTGCCTTTTTCAATTTCGTAGAATATGTTACCTCCATGCCTTTTCGCTTTAGCTGCATGTTCCAACTACTTACTTATGCCACCTTGCCGTCTTATTAGTGGCCATATCAGAACTGGTTTCTAGGCGAAGTTTAAGTGGATTAAGAATGTTTGACTTCATTATCGCTCTAATCTTAATAGCTTGCAAGAACGAATACCAGAAATGTTTTCCAGGTTTTACTACAGTAATATATATATTAAAGGAATAAAACTTCACTGGCGTAAGTTATTTGTGGTAATACAACAATCATTTTGTAATCAAATTCTTTTAAATAATCTCGACTCCTGTTTACAATCTTGAGAATGGCTTTTCCTGTTCATGCTATTTGAAGTTGTCATAGTAACCTTCATTAGTTCCTCTGTCCTCAAAATCCTGTCTTCGTGTGCAAATTATCTACTCTGGACACAGAACTTTTGGTGTTGAAGTGAAATTCAAGATGTTCGAATTGCGGCAAGAAATTTTAATGTCTACTGGAAGCGTTTCTCATTCACCGAATAATCTATCAGTTTTCTTTCATGAAGCAAAAGATCTGACTCTTGCTTGTATGGTACATGAGGATCAGGTTCGTTATTCTTTCTTGACTTTCTCTTATATATTATATATCCTGTTAATGTTGTGCAGAGATGCTTTCTATTGCTTTTATAATGATTACTTAATTTGTCTGTATGAATTATTTTCCATATGTAGCATTAATTTCGCAAAATCATCTGTTAAATCGCGTTATTGATTATTATCAAATTCCTTCTCAATATCTAACTGGCGTCAGTTGAATTGACTTTTCTTGCCTTTTTAACGATAGATTTGTGGTCATCGCAAAATACAATAACAGCTTACGGTTTTATGGCAGTGCTTTAATAAACATAATTTTATAGAAACCATAAATCTTTGCTCAGCATTTTCGAGTGCAACCAACACTAAAAAGGTGAAAAGATATATGAAATACATCGGATTTTATGGTTATTCCAGTTAAGAATAAATTGAATTTTCAAGTGAAAGTAAAAAATTTTCAAAGAAATAATTTTCCTCTTGTTAAGGATGCAGCACTGATCTTCCATTAGGGTCAATAATCAATTCCAGATTGCAATATTAAACTGGGATCAAGGCCTGAATAGTTTTACATGTAATAATCTGCCAATCAAAGCTAATAACTTCGATGCGCCCGTTATCGTACTGCAAGCGAAATACTGCACGCCAGTGTGCAGAACATTTCCTCTTTTGGTTATTACTACTTCCAAGGGAGTAATGGTGACTTTATTTTTTTTATAAGCTCCATTTTTAAAGTTTTTAGGAACTCCGGTTATTTCTTTACCTTGTTTTTAATTACTAATGATTTTTCTGAATTCTATCTGTTTATTTATAGATTTACGATGTGAAAACTTTCAAATTACTTGCATGGAACGAGATGAGTGATGTGCGTTTTTTTCATCTATCCTATAGTTTAAATAATTAGTATTTCTCGCTAACATTTCCAGGTCATCATTGAGTATTCTATATTTCGTAAACATTGTTGAAAGAATTTCTTGAATCTTTCTGTATAGTTCAGCTTGTTTATCTGCTTGAAACATCTTTTTAGACTTCAGAACCAGCAACAAGAGGTGAACAAACATATCGCTTTACAAAAGGAATTACTTATGTAGAAAACTTGATAGCTGTTGGTAGGCTATACCATTTACGATTATAAAGAAAGAAATAAGAATTTGCAATCATTTCAATTTAATTCTCAAAACTTCGACGTATTCAAGCTTTGTTTTCAGGATCACATTTAGGAGAATTGCTAGTATTCAGCTGCTCAGGTGAAAATTCCGTAACTTTCAAAAGAAGTGTCCAGGTTTTTCATCCTTTTTATTATTCATTTCTGCATCGAATCTTTCTTTCATAGGGATGAAAATGTGGCAATTATTCTAAACAAGCTTTCAGGAGCATGATTTTGCAATAGCTGATGTAGCTACTTGCCGTTTTGATGATTTAACGTGTTCTTGCGATGTTTCGGGTAATATCGCTGTTTGGGTCAAAAATTTCAAAAGTGTTCAGAAAAAATTCAGTACTGGGTGTGTAGCTTTTGATTTGGATCTTTTGAAAAAATTGTATTGTTTGTATTTGAAACTTTCGCACTAATGAAGTCTAATGAAGCTATTATTAAACTCAGTTCTATCTTCATAATTTTGGCATAATTGATCATAACGACATGCTTTTAATTAGCATAGTTGCTTAAGTAAAAAAATGCATGAAGTTAACCTATATTTTATTTAATAGGCTTGAAATCAATTGCATCAACGTATTAAGAAAGCAAGTCATTATTGGCACTTTCGTGGGTCAGTTATTATTTTATTCGACATTGAATGGACAGTTAATGGCTGAAGTGAATGCACATGTCCGTCAAATAAATGCAATTGCTGTAGCTCCGGAAAATGCTTATGTATGATTTTGTTTTCCTACAATCGCCTGAAACATATTTCAGTTAAGTTTGAAATATAGTTTGCATAAAATTTTATATGATGTTAAATGCTGTTAAAGCCTGCTCAACAAGCAGCACATTAGCTTATGATAGTCTTTTTTTTTGCCCGATAAATTTATGGTTTATATAAATATCTATACATATACATACATAGTTTTCTATCTTTGCAGGTTTTATCAGTTAGTGATGATACAATGATACACTTATGGAAATTGCATATCCGTAAGCCCAAAACTTATAGAGTTCGTTACAATCAAAATTCACTCTCTTGGGAAACTGTTTTGGTAGCTAATTTCAAGAAAATAGTTTAAAATAGTAATTCTTGATCTATTATGGCTACATGGGTACACATGACCTTTGATGTGTTTTGGAAATTTTTAATTTATTTTATCCTTTTTAAGAAATTCTATCCAGAAGATTATACTTCAAAGTTTTTTCATACCTATTCGCATGTACTACTATTACGTCTACTCCCTTTAAAGATAACAAGGAAGCAAACTGAGCAAGTGCTCAGTGCTCAGTTTGTTTATTTTATCTGCCAACCTCTGCCTAAATTGTCACAACTATATTTCTTTTCATTCCTTTACATGAAACCCAGTAGAATTGCTGCTCTCACATTGATCCAACTATGATGTTTTAAATTTCTGTATTACTTTCCTCTTACTGCTTACTTCATCACCCTATTTAAAGGTTGAATGGCAGTATAATAAAAGAGTTGAAAACATGGCACTGGTGGGTGCGCAATTTATCAATGGTCGAGGAAGTGATTTTGTTGTAGCAGCTTATGATTATTCCAAGTTACTTTATTATCAGATAACGAAGAAATTGCCAGAAGGATTGAGGGATGAATTAAGATGTTGACAGCGTTGAGTTTTTAGATTGCCTTTTCTTTTAATTCTGGTAAAATTAATCACCTTTTTTTAGTTTTGTTGATATTAAGCATTCTTTGCAGACATTTTACAATCAAAATCCACTCTCTCAGAAAACTATTTTGGTACTAATTTCAAGAAAACTGTATTTGGATTTTCCATTAATTAGTCATAAATTAAACATTCTACAAAAGCAAACTGCCCATCAATTTGCCATTACTATTGTGCTAACTTTTTTTCATAGAACAAAAATGTCTGGAACTTACTCATTAATAAATGAAAAAAAGTTGCTCACAAGTCCTTTTCATTTTTTTCCGCCCCTCAATATTCTTGTAAAAATCAGAATCCATTTATCATATTGTATTGTGGGAGAAGTGTTAATAGAACTGTATTTGGATTTTCCATTAATCAGTGTGTACCGAAACGATGGGACGCGCTATTGTTGTCAAACACAAATAATCTTCCTACTTGATTTACATGCTCTGATGTGCACCACACAAAACTTCCTGTCTCTCAGTTTTTCGACAAGTCATTCAACGAAGCCCCACACTATACCACTGTAACGATGTTCACACAACCGGTTTTGTATAATTCTTACTACAAATATAATTGATTCTGTAAGTTCGATCAGCTTTGTAAGTTAGTTTCTCATTTTAATCACACTTTTATCAGTAGACAGTAACGTCTTATATCGACTGGATATTTTTAATGCTATCAAAAATTCACTAGATAGATGTTCGTTTGTGAGTTGGGTAATCTGACAGCTGAACTGTTAAATCATTTACTGCTCGATTTAAGTAAGTCGGATGAATTGAATGCAAAGTAATGTATATGTTTATCCTTCCTTCAAAACTAATGTTTGTATTGAAATTGCATTATTTCATATTTAATTCTTACATTGGTATTTAATATATATATATAAAAGTACATCGATAGAGCAGTGCCATTTTATGAAATGTTTCAAAGAAGTTGTTCTGCACTATCATCAGTTTTTGACGATGTCATAATTATTAAAGGATGCTTTTTTCTTCCCTTCTTCAGTTACTTCACAATCAGAAAGAGTTGTACTTGTCGAAATTCCCAATCAATTTGAAAACCAAAGAAATAATATATATATATATAATAAATCAGTAACTAATGAGATAGATACTGCTTAAAATAGAATGAATAAATATGGAAAAATGAAGATGAAAACATTGGCATGGGAGCGAGTGAACGTCCATTTTATTGTGTCTTGAAGCAGAATGCTTGATTCAGATACAATCGTGAATTCGACAAGGGTTAACGTTCTTTAAAATAGTTAAAAAGGCATTGTTCATTCTTTTCCATTCTCAAACATTGTCTTACACTATTCTGCCACGAAATCCAGTTCGGATGTCTTGTTCATTTGAAAATAGCAACAATTTAGGTAAAACGGCGGATACTTTTAAGGCTAACTGTAGAAAGAAGTGAAATAACTGGCTAAAGCTATGCCATTTGAATCACTAGCTATTTGAGTGACTTTAGCTTAAAAAAATTTTTTTTGGTTGACAATGGATTTCCTCCAGAAGATCGATGTAGAATTTATCTGGTATGTAACGATATTATCACTACAACAATAAGTTATACCTGATGAATACCTGGACTTTCCTAATCACATGATCAGAAATGAGCTCAGATTAACGCATATAGAATCAATGTCAGTGATTAGCAGATCTTCAAAATAGGTGACAAAGATGGAATTCATCTTGGTTTATTGTAATGAAACAATATTGCTCCCAATGTGAACATGATGATGATTATTCTATCAGTAATAAAAATACAGGTAGATGTAGATATTTTGATCTGTAGAGAATAGTGGAAGGAGGTTGTAAGCGAATAATAGCCTTCCAACAAAAGATTTCTTAGGACTTGTGCTCGAGTTGTAATTATGCTTGAACAACCAATTAAAATGCACTTTGACATACGCCTCAAAACACGGGCTCCTAAATCCTAAATCTGGAGCTTTTGATCCTAAGGAATTGTTTGTGTGTCTTCGTTCATCCCATGTAATATTTTGGCAGATAATCTCACAAATACATAAAAAATCACAATCCTTTAGCAAAAAAACGTCTTTCATAGGAACCGGTCATTTGTTGTCTTGTACAATTGTCCATGTTTGTTTTCCTTGCCGCTATCAGTTTATGTAATCAGAGTAAATACTAGGAACAGACTCTCTCTACTTTATTTCGTGTTCGTATTTAGCATCGGGTTGTCTTCCTGCAGTTCAGATAAATCTTGAAAGCCTTATCTGATTTTTCGCACAGATAACTTTCAATAACGTTTGAAAATCTCAATTGTTTACAATCTTCCACTTTCCTCTCTCTGCACTTCTCCTCGGTCTTTTTCTGCAAATTTTCATTGCTACTAACAGCTGCGTATATTGCAGCTAGCAATAAAGTGATTTTTAGCCTTTTTTACCTTCCTCTCTCTTGGAGCAAATGCAACTCACACATGTTTCAATTTTCATATTTTCTGTTATAAAATCTGCTAGTTTTCCTTATCCATCTCCTATGAAAGCTATGAATGAATTTCTTTCTTTCCTAATTTGATTGCGAATACAACACTTATGCTATAATTACTAACTTTTACAGTCTTTGTTAGGTATTATACGCCTATTTTCCCGTTTATTGCTCATATAATTCTTTTTCTTCTTGCTATTAAGTACTATTGACCGTCTCTTTATATTTTTAAACTATTATATGTTCACCACATTAATTGTAATTCATAATTATATTAATTCAGATTTAAATAAGCTCTGTTTTTGCTACCATAAAACTAGTATTCTCGATCCAAAAAATTTGAAAGCCTGGTAATTTGCTCAACTTGTAAAAACTTTGCTGTAAAAAAAATGCCTGTATACTGGAAAATTAAAATGCGCTCGAAAAATGTTTCTAATGAAACATCGGTTAAAATATCATCCAAACACCATTCATTAAAAAAATGTTTGTTGATTTAAATACGTCCATTCACCAATGAATCGTTTTCCAAATCGCTTGTATATATACACGTCTGAATGAACCTTGTGACCTGAATCATCTCTATATAAAAGAATTTGCTTCTTCACCTCTCAGGAGTTATTGGAGTTTAGATTTACTTTTCCTTAATTATTGCTGTATTTGCTTTCAAATTGTAAGGGAACTTTTGTGTGATTAATTATCGTTGTTTTGTGGTATTTTTGGTTTCTTTTGTTTTTAGTATCCTAAAGGGCGGTTAAAAAATTAACAATATGGAAGCGCTGCAACGAATGATGACAAGGCGTTTGGATGAGCATTCCTACAAACGAACAGCAAAACGTTTGGTGGTGGTTGATGAATATGCAAGTGATGTTGATTTTAATGATAAAACAGAAATTGCTAGTATGAATCCGGCCTATGATATGTAAGTTGCAAGACTATTTTTGACGCCTTAATTTTGTTTCAATCTAAAGATTTTAAAAAATAAATGGTTCGGTTTTACCAACATATCAAATTATAGAATCTACGGTGAAACGGTTCGGACAAGGAGCATTCCAAATGGCTCTACCACAAGTGCATCTTTTTCAGCAACAACATGTCCAGCCACTACTTCACCGAGTTCGATATATTATGTTGAACCCACTTCTACTGTTACTGCTCCAGCTGTTAATGACGATTATAACCGTACTGATAAATTATTACGAAAGGTATTGCAAAATATACCGTACCAAAAAAGTTAGCTTTTCCTCAAAGCGTACTAAGCAATAGCTAACGATAAAAAAGAGGTCTAATGCATTATTCTTCTGTTTGTATTAAGATCAAACAGACTGTCAGCAGTTTCACTAAAAGGCATGCCTTTTAGGTTTCATTGGCTATACGAAGAAAGGTAACAAGTCCGAAACTATTTATCAATGAACAATGCGATCCTTGCAGGATGAGTAATCGTGATAAAGAAAGTAATCATAACGATTTGAAAACTAGTGAGAGGATCGTTCAAAATGATCTGGAAAAACAAATTAGATTGAAATCAGCCAAAAAAATGGTGAGTGGTGAGACTTATTTTCATTTAAATGAATAACTTTCAACAAGTAAACCTATGTTAGTAAGATTATCCCAAGTTTTAATAAATTTAAATTTCAATAAATTTAAGCTACTTATGTATAGTAGGAATACCAACGATACAATGAGAATAAAATGTCCGAAGCGGTCAGACCATTCTGGCATTGTGAATCTATTTTGGACGCAATTGTGCGGAATTCCACATATCGTATAAGCAAACAGTCTTAGTGATTCTACTGAACGGATGCAAGTGCAACACCAATTTAAACTATACTCTGTTCTTGACTTATCTATGCAAATTTTCAAGTTTTTTTGAAGATTGATTTGGTTGATTTGTGTTCAATCGGTCGCAAACATCGTAGTGAGCATCGAAAACTTCTCAATGAAGAGTATGGCGATGATTATTGAAAAGTGAAATACTGTGATTACTTTGTATTAATAGCAAAATAACTATTCGAAATCACTTTAATTGTGTCACATGAGTCTTTAGTCTTTATTTTACTGTTACCACTAATAAACCGACAAGCAGATCAATCGTATAATTTGTCGAGGAGAAATTCTTGACAATTACCGTGCAAAATAATTGATTGGAACGTTGTCGTGTTCTTGCTGCGAAGTATTATCGAGCAATTGACGTGTGCGCCGAGCTCCTTTTGTTGCAACATCGTAATGCTTTGAAAGTTGTCACTATAGCAGTGTAAACACCTCTTCATGGATGTGTTTACAGGTATATAAATAACAAGTGAAAAGGTTTTTTTTTTTTTTTTTACATTTTAATTAAAAAATGCTTTATACCATTTAAACCTTCTTTTGTCTCAGTTCACTGGTAGTTGAGAAAATGCTGCGCTACCGGTGATAACGATATTCATTGTTGCAGTGTTCGTGATAGGCGGTTTTAGGAATTCAGATCTACAATTCTGCTCAACAGATTTTCAAGTTTCATAATAATCATACGAACTTTAGTCGAAATTTTTTTTCCTTCGAAGTATTCCATATAATAGATAATTATTTTGCCTTTATGTATTTATTATTATTATTATTATGTATTTTTTTCCAATAACTGAATGCTTGAAGAAGTCCAGTGGATTTTCTGTATGAATGCAGCAGGAATACATTTTGGACATTTAGAAAACTGTTGAGAATATTAAAAATGAAAATTCCTTTGTGTCCTAAGAAATTCTTGAAGGAAAAAACAACTGTAGTTTAATTTAATTCAATATATGGTACTATAATTTGTTAAGTTACCTTATTATTAATGTAAGAATTTGCAAGTAGGCTTATTTTCAAAGTATAAACAATTTCAGGATATAAAACCATTCTAAACTGTGATTTACAAATGACTGCTGGTTTAATGTTTTTCATGAAAGAGGAGCTGAGTAATATGAAATGTTAATTGCAATGTTTATCCTTCTGAATATTTTGATTTTACGCATTCGTATTTGTTAAAGACGTTTTCAGGAGTTATTTGTCTTCAATGGTAAGTAAGCTTGTTGAGCAAACAAGACAGTGTATCATCTATTGATTTTGATTTTGAATGTTATTTTATTCGAATTATGGCTGATAAGGACTTTTGCTAATTATTATAATAATTGTTGGTCTAATTCGTTTTTGTTAATTTGTTTATTATGCCCTTATTTTGTTTATGCTTGGCGGGGTCATTATTAAGTCTCGTAAGGATGACTTGGCTACATTATCTATTGTCGAATTTGCAAGAAATGTTGCATAAACCGATCTATATACATTAATTATTATAATAATTGTTGATGTTATACTGCTTATTTTAGCTGTATATGCCAGCTATTTGTTGCGTAACTAGATGCTTGCTGAATATTCGAAACATTTCAAGTTTGGCCGGAATAATCAAATCACATTATTTTACTTATTTTACGTATCCTAGATATAGCATGCAATTTTTCATTTGTCTACAAATCATTTTTCAGCACTTTTTCAGTTTATTTTTCAACTTCTATTATTTAACTCTCACTTTAACCACTAATTTTTTAAGGATGAAAAATAATAAATACTTTGGATTCAGCATGAAAGTCAAACCGTTCATGTTTTATTGTATTAGTTATTTCATAAATCTATTGTTTCCAGAAAAATGCTTTTAACTTGAAAAATCAAAAAAAGAAAAAAAAGAAAAGAATCAGGTTTATAAACTAAAACTTGCAATGTGTTTTTTCTTCATCGGATTTTAAATATCCAAAGTTCATAACCATTCATTGTTTTCGCATCTTAAGATTTAATGAAAAACGCATTCTGTGAGGAAGATTTGATATTTTAATTATTAATTTTGGGAGAGGTTTTTTATCGCAGGGCGATTCGTTGGTTGTAGGCGTAAATACATGGGGTAACAGAGAAATACAACAATTCCTTTATTAGTAAAAGCAATAACACAATACGTTGATAGAGAATGTCGTAAAAAACGGCACAAATTAAATTCAAATCCTAATAACCTTCGCCAGATGTTTGTTTGATCATTGATCACCAAACATTTTCGTATGTACATTTAATCTAATCAAGATGGTTAAGCTATTAAGTTTATTACATTCTCTTTCTCATTACAAAAGACCAACTGTTATCAATCTCTGTTTTTCATAAATCAAATCTCTCCCCTAGATCCCAATTGTCATTCGAGTCGGTATATAAGCTAACAGATATTCCACCAGAAAAGGTGCGTTGGGCATTCATTCTTCGGACCCATCCTTTTCGGTCATTCTTTGTTCATTCATTCTTTCTACGTTTGGAGTTAACCTTTAATAATCTTATTACTTATAATTATATTATATCTTTCACTGCGCATCGCTTTGCTGGTTTAACCCAAGTGTGAAATCAAATGAAATATCTGGCAGTCGATACATTTCACGAGAACAATTGAAATTGAACTCGTCTGGTTCTTGGCAACAAATTACACATATATTAAAATCTTTTAACAAGGATAACCCTTACACAGCAATTATATCTTACATTGTATGTGTTAAGATGTGGGTGTGGTTTATAATTAGAAATTTTTGTACAAAGGATAAATTGTCTAGACATGATAGTGAGTAACTTTTACAATGGATATCATCAAAGTACAGTGGGTTGTCTAGACATTATAATGGGTGGCTACTATAATGAGTTGCAATAGACATTACATGATAGATGCTCATAGTACATGAATTGATATAAGATCATAAGTCAGTTAAACCATTACGATGATTTGTAAAAGACATCAATGGATTGCTATATAAAGCATTGTTAACATTTATTTAGTGCTTAGCGATGTTAAAATCCGCGACACTGTTGGGTTTTCACGAAATATTTCGATATTGAACTGATTGTGAGATCTGAATCCATTTGACCCTCCACACTCAAGAAATATAGATTGATGAAAATGTGAAAGAAAACAAGCATCAATTGATTAGCTTTCTTATCTTGAATTATTATTTCAGACATCTATTGTCCTTATTAAAAGATTATTAAAAGTACTATGTAACTTGTGCCCTACTCAGTCATCTGAAAGCACACAATTTTTCGAGAGATCGTTAAACTCGATGCGCTCGTACAGCATTCATTTATAAGCAGTTTGTTACACTGAAGAATAAATTTGAATTATGAAGTAACTTTTCACTTGTAAAGCCACTTGTAAAGGCACCAAATTAATTAGCCAGACTGAACCATCAGCCACTTAACTAAAAACCAAGTTTTTAATATAATTACATTCAAGATCTTTTCTTATTAATCAAACGTTCATAAAATTCAGTTCTTATATATTCATGATGAATAGTTTTAAGATATTGAACGTATGTTTAAGCATAAATCTCACTATGACTTTTCATTTATCGAAAACTTTGTTGTTTTTTTTTTTTCCATTCCACTTAAAATTCTGAAATCTCTTCATTTTAAAAATAAAAAGGTCAAATATTTACCTTCCCGTTTTTCATGTTCAAAATTTGGTTCCAGAATAGACGTACAAAATAAAAAAAGCATAACCAGGCAGTACATATTAGTACCGTAGTATCATCATTTGCAGGGTCAGCACTGAATCCACTGATATCCAAATGCTCCTTATTTTCTCTCATTTTCTCATCATTATCTTCATTCTAATCATTATCATCACTAGTAATATCAATAGCAGTAATAATAACGGCAATATCAGATTGCTTATTAACTTTAGATCTTTTTATTTTACTGACCTCATTACCCATCATATACTCTTTACTGTATACGTTGTCTACCTTCCTAACAATGGTTTATATTCCATCAGCATTTCGCTGACTTTGTATTGCAATTTTAATTGGTTTGATGCATTTTCAACATTAAATATTCTTCAAATCTTTATCCACGTCTTTATGAAATCCGATAGAAAGGACCAGAACATGATCTTCGTTACTGCTAACAGCTTTTTAAGCCTAAATATTTTATAATCACAACACAAGTATCATCATGTATAATGTACCACTTCTTGTAAAGCAATTAGCACTAGCACTTTTTCTGAATTCTGGCCGATTCCTTTTTTTATATTCAAAAAATCGCAAACTTAACAGCTCTAAGATCCTAAGCACCTAGAATTCCAATCGAGTCTTCCTGAGTTTTCACAATTTTATTATTCTTCCTCTCTACACAATCTGTCGTAAAAACGACACATTTAAATTACATTCAAAACCCTAATATTTTTTGTCAAATATGTGATGAGTCAATCACCAAATATTCACCAAGCATTTGTAATTAATCTGTGCAATCATGCTGAATTATGCCAATTCCTCTTTTCTCACATAACAAAAAAAAAAATAACTAGTCTTGTTAACCAATCTTCGTTTAACATTCATGGAAATGATTTCCACCGGATTTCTGGTTATCAATTTATATGAACTAACCAACCTTTCCTAATAACCGTTTTTTGGGGTGGTTTTAGGGGGTACACCAATAAAACTTTAGTGTTTTATAATTATATTATATTCATTAAGCGTTGTTATAATGTTGATTTAGTGTTAATTTTTAATGTTGATTTGTTGATCTAATTACCCAAGCCTGAGCTCGGCAAAATAAAATATCCAGCAGTCAGTAAATTCCACGATACAAACTCTTCATTTTCACTCAGTGTTAGATGTACCTAAATTAATAGGAATTGAAATCGGCTTGAAGAACCACATTTCCTGTCATTTATTTTTATAAGAAACCACTGGTTTCCACGCCAAAGTATGCTTATTCTTTTGTTAGCAGTTCATAGATGCTCTTCGATGGAATGATTTACGATCCCAAATAAAAGCAGTCAAGTAGAACAAAACTGAATTTGCAAATGATTTCACTGTATCGGCGATGTAACGTTGAACATTACATAAAGGAAAGTGTGATTCGACTTTGATTTTAATGAAAATATTTTAATAATCATCTGAAATCAATCAATTGCCAGTCTGCACAAGAACCACACTAACAGATTGAAACTAGAACAATCTTTTTTTGAGCTAGAACAATTCGAAATAATTAGATTATGCACTATTGATAGGATAATTCATTAGCACGAAGAGCTTCGAAGAGTTTGAATTTTATATTTTCCACAAAAAAAAAAAAAAAAAAAACATATAGTATGCGGGAAGCAACACAAATTATTCCTCTTAGAAAAAGCTGATATAGCTGCTGAGCTTTATTATATTTTCTAAACATCGGGGAACAAAAATTAATTTTGTACAAAACCTGCTATCAAAATCGAAGAGCTTTTGTTTGATAGGATTGAATAATGAATTTAAGCGTAGGAAGTAATGAATAAGTAATTAATTGGAAACTGTTAGTTACATGATACGGAAAACTCATTGCTGTGAGAGGAAATACTCAAAGACTTTGTTATAAATCTCGCTCAGGAAATCGGAAATGAGCGAACATACTACACTTGCTGCTCAATATTTCCTTATTTCTGAAAAACTGGATCTTTGAGAAACTAGATAAAAATCAAACAGTGAAATGAAATAAAACCTTTCACCTCAGAACTCAAGGAAACTGAGCTAATCTGGAAGTTAGTCAATATTAAATTGATTTCCTGAAAATTGGAACAAATTTTTTTAGAACTAATCGTACTAGCTGTTTGAACACAATCGAATCACTTTGTTATAATATTGAGCAATAATTGAGCTACAAACACTCACGTAAATTAAGCAAAGTTGCCAATTCAAATATATTTACCGACATGATCGAATGTTTTCTTTTTATCATATTAATCGGGATGCGATGAGTTGATAATTCTATGATCTCATTCAGCCATTAATTTAAAAAGTTTGAAGCTCAAAATATACATTGTTTGTTGGGCTTAAATCGGTCGACAGCTTGTAACATTCTTCTCAATTCCATTTTGTATATTTTTCACGCTCTTACAGATTATTTTATCGGAGGGCAGAATTTAAAAGCACATCTTTCAACAGATTTATTAAGAAAAAATGGAATAAACATATTTCATTAAAAGAAAAAACACGTTGGTCAGTTTAAATAAGGTGGTTTTTCAAATATGCAACAGAAAATTTTGTTTAGTAATGAAAAGAAAATACTGTACTGTCATCCTCTATAGAAAGGGCATCCATCCAGCAAACATTCGAGCAAGATTTTCTGGGTCACTTGCCTCTTTAATCAGATGAGAAACCTAAGAAAACTGCCACGAATTTCTGGGATAAAGAGTTTCACTTTTCAGTGGGAAATTGATATTTTACTTTCATAATGTGAATTACAAAGTATAATTCGATACTAGCGATGAACAGCCAACAAATTAGTATAAATAAAATTCAACGAAAGAATTTCGTAATTAAATATGAAAAGCTACCTGAAGCCACTTTAACTCTAGGTGATTACCTGTTGCGAGGGATCCATATAAATTCTATTTTCTACTCCTGCCAATTTATCGCGCAATCGGCAAATCGCAAGGGTTGCAAACTGATTGCCATTTTCGCCACCAAGATATTTCGTTAGTGGATCATGTAAAAGTACCAGTGCTAGACCAATTAATGCCTGTAAGTTTCAAAAATGTTATTTTTAATGGTACTTGAATAATACTAAAAATTTTCTGACAAACCTGAGAGTTCTTCCGCAAACAATCCAAAGTGTCCACTGCTATACTCCTAAATTTTCCATTGATGCCCTCAATCAAAATGGGATCAACGATTTCTCTTGTCAAACGAAAAGGTACTCGCTCAGGTACTAACAAGTTGCGTTTACCAAATTCAAATACGATTCCTTAAAACCACAAAACAGAGCGTTAAAATAATTGAGGATTTAATACATATGTATAAGAATAAAAAAAATCATGGAATCAAAAAACATTTGTGAAAAATGAAACCTTTGGAGAGAAATTTTAGAAGCAACATAGAATCTCACAACAATGTAAAAGAGAAAATTCATAATAACCAAGAAAAAATAAATCCAAAGGAAAAATTCAGAAAAAAATCATTGTAAGATATATAAAGTATAACATGAAAGCTAAACATTACCAAGGTCGATGTGAACAAGTCGACCAGTTTCTTTCTCAACCATAATATTATTCAAATGGCGATCACCCAAACCGACTATATAACCCACTGTAACAAAAAAAAAAAAAAAAGAAAAAACACTGCATTTACTTTTGTTAAAGAATACTACGACTGTTAATAGTTCAACATATTCATCCCAAAGATTAATGCTATAAAATATTTGTTAATTACAATAGAGAAATATACCTATAGACCACCGGGCTAGAGATATTGTATAGTCTTTGATACGAAAGAACCACTCAAATGGATTCGAGAAAGCATCATAAAAGAAATGCCGAAATACAGGATGAATGCCCTTACATATTTCTTCGTAAGTTTCCACAATATTGGATTGATTTGCATGAGCCTATACCATTATACTATATACAGAAATCATAAAATAAGCACATAGAGCAACTAAGAAAAACATTTCTTGTCTCAGGTCCACGACGAGAATATTGCATTTATTCGCATCGTAGGATCATTTACTAACAGATCAAAAAAAAAATTTTCTGCTGATCAAAAAAAAAAAA
Organism: Brugia malayi; assembly: GCF_000002995.4. Classification (NCBI taxonomy): domain Eukaryota; kingdom Metazoa; phylum Nematoda; class Chromadorea; order Rhabditida; family Onchocercidae; genus Brugia; species Brugia malayi. Next base: position 3,792,365 of record NW_025062479.1, read on the forward strand.
ACCTGTGAAAGTTTGAAGCGTGCAGTAGCTGCCGTCATTTCAAGAGGATAAAGCTTTTTGTGCATACCACTTTTCCGATCTGCTCCACAGATATAGTTACCTAGACCAGATAATACTTAATATTTCAAATTACATCTCACTGATTAATATATTTGCTGAGATCTAATTTAGATTTATGTCTTAATATTTTTTAAATTTGCCTTTTGTTCCACAAGAGCTGAAAAACAAAAATCTATTATGATTTCATTTTGATCTAACCATACGGTGTCTGTTGACCCAACACACGAAAATTTATCCAATACTCACAAAGCGAAACTGTCCCCAAACAAAATTCGATTATTCCAGCATTCGAATTAATTGGCATGACATGATAAGTACGTAGTGGAAATGTTTTTCCATCCATCAACAGAATGTTCACCACCGTAAAAAGCTGTTCAACAAGCGAATCTTGCCGTAAATCCTCGTTCTAATACATTTTATACAAACTAATAAATCGTGGCATGAACACAAAAAATGAAATTCGTTAAATGAATTACCTTGAAAATTAATTTGCGAACTTTTCCATCACTTCCAACCACTGTAACTATTGTTGGTTGTGTTAAACCATCTGCAACTATGACTGTTGATTCAATTTTCACGAAAGTGATAAGTTGCGAAGAGTCATCAGTCAGCTGAAACATATCAACTAAAAAAACGAACGCAATTTTCTTAGAAAAAAACCAGAAATGATATCCTAAACCACCACAAATTTTTTATTAAAATTAACTGACCGGTTGTTCGATAGCCGGTATGGGAACATTTCGAAGGCTTTGAATTTCATTTAACAATACAGAACCCGTAATGGAAGCTCTTGATCCTGTAAGAGTGCATAGAAATTGGAATAAAAAAAAAAAATCATAAGAGAGTAACTATTTTACACAATTTCTGGAAACTAACTTGCATATTTCTTATTCTGAAACGCTTTAACAGATGAAGTTGCAAATTGTGCGTATAAAGAAAATGCTTTTTGCATGATCGTTATTGGATTTGTGAGTGATTTATCTTTCGTGGAAGCATCTTTTAACAAATCTTCTACTCGATGTAATCGACCCTCAAAACAATAGAATTACGATGAAAATTCCTCTGTCAAAAAAAATTTACTGGCTTTGCAACATTTGTCAAGTGGGCCTAAGAAACTGAGAAAACCTGATAATCTGCCATCCCATGCACCGAACTGGTATAGAAGAGTATGTGTTGAAGGACGTGATATGGATAGTCGAACAGTGCTGCTGAGATCATCTGCAAATTTTCTACTCAATAATTCCGGAATTGTAGATAACTTATAAAAACAGCAATAACAGTAATAATTTCACCTCCCTCACAATTGGAGCTAGAGGCGCATCATCGAAGAAATGTGAACAAAGGTGACTCATGAGAGGTATCCAAGGACGTGATTGAAATCGATTTAAACGTACCTCAATCAGCAAAATTATGTAAACATTAATCAAAAGCTAGTTGCAATATTGAGCAAAGTTCAGTAACATAGACAGAATGGTCGATTTAGAATAAAGAATTTAAGCTTCTCAACAGATTTTTGCAGTTCTCATTTCTTGATACATAAACTTACCTTCAATGGCTCCAACAAATTTTCGTTATGTTTGGCTTTAACGAAAAATGATAAAATTCGGTAAGGAATATCCGCAGCACTTGCATCAAGTTCTAAGGATGCTAGATAAGCATCCAAAGCCGTCAAGATCTCAAATAAGCAAATAATAACCCAACACATTTCTCGTAAAAAATTCTGATTGGCAAATTTTAGTAAAATTTCTGCCAAGCAGTATCAACAATCATTAAGAATCTTGTTTTAGCTACTTATAAGAAAAAAAAAAAAAAAAAAAAAATGGAATGAAGGACAAGTTCAGAAACCAGGGTATTTCTGTCGTTACAGCACTGCTCCAGTTCCTTTTCTTCAAACATCTTTTCTTTTCTAATTCGCTTTTCCTCAAGCATCTTTCCATGCTTCAGCGTTTTCCCTTGTCTATAAATAAGATGTGAAAAGATGTGTACGAATATTATTAATATTATTCCTCCGAGTTCCATCTAAATTTATTGCCAACTTTTCTCTTGAGTTTCATCCAAATGGTTAATATTTTTCTTTAAAAAAAACGAGCTGCTAGCGACCTACGCCGAAACAGTGGCAACAAGCTGCGGACAACAGAACAGAAAAGAAATACAAATGAGCTCAGTATCCATTAGAGTCTTATGAAGATCGAAGAATGAAACTAGGATAGATGATTCTGATAACCAGTAATTTGTTCTTTTCTACTCAGATTTGAATAAAATATGGATTCAACAATGAAATTCATCGAACATGATAGCCTGAAGCTTTTCTTCCTTTATTGCTTCTAGTTCTTTTTCCCAATTCCTAATTGCTCGTTCTTTAACTTTAAATGTTTCAGAAGAACAATAATCTTCCAGTAATAACAATTTCTTTTCAGCATTCATTGCAAGCTTCCTATAAGCTTTTGCTACCAACAAAACATTTTCATATCCACTATCCAATGCATTTTCCACAATCTGAACAATGCATTTGTAAATGACTAGCTTTCCCTGCGAAGTAGTAATAAAAAATACAAGAAGTAAATAAGGCAAGATATATTTGGAGCTTTCATTTACATAATAAATATCTCTCTGATGCGAATTTAGTAGCAAAAATAAATGTGATTAATTATATAAGAGTGAATTGAAACAAAATATTTTAATTTCGAAGATATATACCATTTGCAAAGCTTCAATGGCTAAATCCGATCTATACGCTGCTACATCAAATTCAGCTAATTGCATTCGAGCTTTGAGCGAAAGTTCAAAAGAATTACTGCTGTAATGATCGCAGATTGGCCGTGCGGAGCAAATCTGCGACAAAAGCAACCGAGCAGCTTCTTCGTATCCACATTTCTTCAAGATACGAGCTTTTGTGATGTCGTATTCACGATATACATTCCCATCAATATCCATAAATTTCCGATACTTTTCAATAATTTGAAGAGCACGCTGAAAAAAAAAAAAAAGTTTACAAAAGTGAAAGACGGAAAAGAAAAAACAAATTATAAGGCTCACTTCGTAAGCATTTTTTTTGCAAAGGTGCTCGGCTCGAGCCACAACCAACGGAGTAAGGATTCGTGCTGGAACACGTCCATCTCCATACTTGCATACTATCCATGGGCAACTCAATATAGAGCCTCGAACTGGAGGTGTGTTTCGCTGCACTAGATCATTCACTTCACAACAGAGACTTAAGTCGTTTATTAAGTCTCGAGATACAATCCACGATTTGGCAATTTCACCACACTTACGCTTGCTGAAATAAAATTGAACCATGGCGAGAAAATTAGAACAGCAAAATACTTGAGTTTATCTTTCAAACAGAAGATAAAAAATAGAAGTCACTGAAGACTATTAAAGCATGATGTGCAAATACTCACATGGCAATATCAGATAACAACTGAGATAATTCCAACTGTTTTTTTAACTGAGCGTACATTATGGAATATATCTGATGACCAGTGTTTCCCTTGGTGTATCTTTAAAATATAGTGGAAATAAGATAAAATACTGCAAAAAAAGTTTAACATAAAATTTCATAGTCCTTATGATAACAATAAATTGATTAACCAGTAAACAGTACATTTTTAAGAAACCTTTATCCCATTGTTGGAGTTCAACACAAGCGAGACTAGCCATTTCTTGGAATTCCGATGGAACATCCAAACCAGCATAATAAAATGCTAAAGACTGAAGGTTTTTTAAATCAGTCGTTGGCGCTAATGAAACCAAATGTGACCAATCACACTGGTTTTTTGCCAAAATCATTTGACACTGAAATCATTAGCTAATAATATTTTTTTTTTTTTGGAAATGCGTATTTGTCGTCTAACGTCAATTTAAAATTCATGAATTTAGGACTTTGGAGAACAAGCGGGTGACAAGGAACAAATTTAAATCAATAAACCATTGAATTTAAACAAGAACCAAAGCTATACTTTGAGCTGGGAAACTAATTCAAATTTTACTTGGTTATTATCTTTTATTTGTAGAGAAAGTGGACGTAATGAATCTGCATCATCCATTTTTATCAATATCTCCATAAATAATTCGGCTGGCTTGTCAGAATTTTCCTTTCCATCGAGCATGTCGAAAAATCCGCGATTTTCATTCAAAATATGCATTACTGGCCGTATTGGATCGCTTAAACTAAAAATGAACTAGCAGAATATAAAAAGGAAAAAATTATTTTCATTATTCAGTGTAAACAGTTAAAGCATTTAAACAGTTTAATCTATCAATATACATAACAACCCTACTGACTTTTCAACAGGTTGGTAGGCAAAAGAAACATGCAATCAACCACGATCTGAAAAAGTAGTGAACATGATATTTACCGATCGAGGTAGCAATGCAGAAAGTAATCTGCATCATTCGCCATATTGATTTCCAAACAAACTTTTGATAACTTCGATAAATCAAATGGTAACCTCTGGAAACCTAGCTCTGATGCCAAATTTACATGTGCTTGTCGAATACATGCCACTATACTAATTACCAGTGGGTAATCTACAATTTCCTGGTGTGAAATTTCAAATGTTGCGTAAAATTTTATCTGAATATTTAAAAAAATGTTTTTAAACAATTATACTTATAAACTTGAATTTACCATTTCTAGTCAATCTTTCAGGAAAATTCGTAAGTAAATAATTCACATCCACGCAAAACTGTGATATGTCATGCCTTTCTTTGTATGCCGTAGCGAAAAGATAAGGTAGCAAAGTAAAAGCCAAAGCAGGCTGCAGAAAAAAAAAGCCATTAAATGTATGAGGAGAAAACTATACATTTTTCACCTTTTGAATACCAATATAAGTATAAATGACAGCTGTAATTGATGTGAGAATGGATATTATAGCATTATTTATAGCAATGCATCTAATGGTTGTAATATGACATCCACTGGGCAGAAATATGGACCTTGAAGAAAAACCACGTTTTCAATGTTCTGTTTAAATCATCTCCGATAATTAAACCACATACGATCCGTATCAAATCGGTTCATCCATGTAATATATTTGGCATTAGCTTCAGCTCGATAAAGCTTTGCAAATTATGACTTAGTGTATTTCGATATTGTCATTTCTATGTCACGATATCTAGATATAATTTTATGAAAGATGGTTTAAAAATAACGAAAAAAGGGAATCTTGAAATAGATTAACTAACAACATAATTCGCGATCTTTAATAAAATACTGGCGTATGATAAATGCAAAAGATCAGCAAACTGTTTAACGTAATATAATACGAAAGCTTCTTCATAGTCGCCATTTCGTGACATTTCCTGACATTATCAGCATTGGTAGTTTATAAAGGAAGTTGTAAAAATTTAGAAAAACAATAATAAAAATACAGTTACAATCATTAAAGCAGTACTTAGCAAATCGAAAGTTAGGGTGTCTCAGATTGTAGTTCTACATTTGCTTCCTTCTGCAAAAGGACTCACAGAATCGTTTTCAACAACCGCATACTGGCTGCTATTGTTGCTAAACGCATTATTCACATACACGTTAAAAGTGGAGCTTGATAGGATCTGACATATCCACGAATAGACTTCGCATGGATATAACTCACTAAAAATTTATTTCGTCCGGATTTACGGATAGAAATTGTTCAGAATATTTTTGAGACATTTAAGAATTAAAAAAAATGCAAACTTACAAAGGGTTGAAAAATAGTTCAAGCAAAGATAATGCAATCAGTTCTTCCAGCTTTATATCCATTGGAAAGATATGATAATACGAGCTCACGCAAAAAGAATCGAAACGAGTTAAACACGGAGCAATGAACTTTCGCAAAGTGGGGTATTTAGACCAAATTTGTAATACTTGACCTAACACCTTTACTGTGTCTATGAAACAAACCATGGTAAATACAGTGGTTACTGATTCTAACAATAAACACACGAAATGTAAAAAAAGCTAACCTTGATCGTCCAATTTGCCAAAATTCTCATACAACCACTTCCAGTATGTCTTGCAGAGTAAAAAATTGAATCGACCAAGAGTTTCCTAAACATCAGGTTTGTTTCAATTAAGCAATATCAAAAAAAAAAAAAAAAAACCACTCATATAGTTTCTTCACGTGACTTTAAAATAACTAATGAGGAATCACAATTTATTAGTTGATACCTTAAGCAAATGTTCAATTCGAAAATGATTTTTTTCAAAAATTTTCATGTTTATTCGTGCCATGATTTGCTCCTTACAATCGGAGTCATCTATGAAGACGTCGAAAACACAGTACAATTTTTCCATTGCCATGTCATAGTGTAATTCTAGTAGTAAATCATAAAGATCAAACCAGCTTTGCAGCAAGTAAGTGATGCTTTCAGTCCTGAAAAAATATTGAAAAAAATAATGTATCAATTAAAGGAATTTCGTTAAAATATTATCTCTCATCTACTCTTTACCAGGACATATCAACACATATGTTTACCCCTAAAAAAAATTGCAAAATATCAGAATTCTTTTCGATTTGTACTTGTGAGAGAAATGGAAACGGTGAGAGTCCTTTTCACTTTTCCACTTTTTTCTCTCACAAGACAAAGATAAGCTAACGGAGGATAAACACGATTGGTTACATTGAAATCTTCCCTAAAGGAATAAGGAAAGTTTCAGTTATTGTTACATCAGATTATAAAAATGCACCAGTCTTCATTATATTCATTACGAAATCCATTTATTATAATAATTATATTAAAACACATTAATCCGGGAATATGAATATGATCACTTCGAAAATTTCAAATTTTTTTACCAAGCGCTCGCCAAACAACTTCTTGCTGCTAGTGAACAAAGTGTTGCACAATTTTCAATAATGAAGAGCTTCATCGAAATGCTGCATGTACTTAAATCACATTTTAAGAAACTTTTCAGAGCTCGAAATATCAGAAATTCGTATCCCAGGAATCGGCAAAATCGCAGTAATTTTCGTAATTTCACAAAAAAACTACACAGATTCATCGTTATAGCAGCAGCAAACGATTTCTTGAAATCTAGTCGGTCGAACAATTCGCTCAATCTTAAATTTCCTCCTATTAAAGGGTCACAGAATTCATCAAAGATAATAGACTGACTCAGCCAAAATCCAATTTTAAGATAAAAACTCACCCAGAGAGATGGCTTAAAATAGCTTACATATAAAATCTACATTAACAGATATAAATCAGGACTGACGTTTTTTCTTGAACAAGAAAAAGTATATCCAGATACATCATGTGTGATGTGTTCACTTCTTCTGCATTTACGTAACGTTGAAATGGTTGTCTATTAGCAGAAATTGCCCGTATAACTTCAAATCTCCTGCAAAGAAAACCAGATTAAAAGCCAATATTACCCTGTATGTAAAAAGTAATACCAGCATACTTCAAATCATCTGCCGGTAGAAAACCGTTATTTGGTGAGGGTTGTACTTCATAACAAATGGCAGCTGCTTCAAGGAACAAATCGATTATTGCATCGAATGATGGAAAAATCCTTATCAGATGCTGTAAATCGATGAAATCATTTATCTAACAAATAAGCAAAGAACTGAAGCTAATAGAAACATTCAACTGAAGATGATTTGTTGGGACTTTCTACAGAGCACAACGTGTGAAACAGTGTTTCAGAATCAATAAAAACGATAAACTTCAAATACCTTATACAAATATGATGTTCCCATACTAATGAGAAACGCTAATATTCTGAGATGAATTCTATGCTTCAGTGGAGGCATATATATATTTTTGACAACGCTAGCGCGAAATTCGTCCGGGAGATCAACACTCATGACAAATTTTGCCAAACCTGATTGGTCCAGCCAAACTGAGCAATGTAAACACTTGTGCAAAGTAGCTAAATTATTGAATAAGACACCGTAAAATTTCCAGTCTTCCACCTAAATTCATATTAATTCATACTGAAAAAGTTACGCACTTCACAAATCATAAGCATGTTGAATAGTTAAAATTTCTAGAAATTCAAGATGGAATGTCATTGGAAAATGATCTTTTACCGGAAGATATGCAAGGATTAGCTCGGTAATAATAAGTTCATTGACATTTCTTTCCGACTTTTCTTCTTCACCTTGTAACATGGCTGTCAAGGCGATTGTTCTGAAAACTTACAAATGTCGCGCTCAATAAAACCTCTTAATTCTCTTGATGATTGATGGTTTAAAAAGAACCCTAAACCTTCGATGATGAATGAATAGTAAAGACATACATAAATGTGCTAAACATAAATCATGCTTATGTGAAAATGAACACAGAATGAGCCACACTTTGCATGTCTTTTTCGTAAATAAAAATCTAACCGCAAAGTGGTTATAAATTTCCGCCTTTCCACTACAGTGCCATGCTGAATAAATGGTTCAACAATAAACACGGCTTCACTAAATGAATTGCAACAGCGAACTGCTTCACTAACATAAGTCGACACAATATCCGATGCTGCATCAATTCTTCCTGATAATTCCTTATTCCAGTCCTAGACCAAAGTCTCACAAGTTCAGAAGTTTTTACATATAAGTTAGCGGAATTTTTAAATCCAACAAAACGTCACTTAACTGCACCATTATTAGTAAAGAATAAAGAAGAACAGAGCATCAAGGGAAGAAAATTAAAAAAAAAATCACCTGGACAACTTTGAATTTTAAAAATCACCTTTTTATCAGCGAATCGACATTTAACGTCAATCAGTTGTTGTAACAATATTTGTTTTAGCTTCAAACAAATCGTATTTCTTAATTTTTCATCAGCCGCCTGCCAGCTTCCTCTAACTCCTAATGGTAGAAGCCATTCATCAACATCAGTCAATTTATCGTTGCGGATAATTCGTGGAAGGTCCACAGACATAACCTATATGAATTACCAACAGTAAAGATCAGAAGAATAAACGAAGCTAACAAATTTGGTTACAAAATTAAAAGAGCAACTGAACAAATACCTGTAGCACGCTTAAGAGAGGATCACAATATGCGTCATAGATGCGAAAGTAATAAAAAAAATTTTGCACTGTCAAAAATAAACTGATTTGGTTCCGTTCTAAATAGAATAATACAAGGCAAAATAAATCATGCTGACATAATATTAATTCACAATCAGCAATAGTTGAAATAAAAATTCTAGATATATACAAAAACGTTCCTTTACTTAACGGTTTTACAGAATTTCTTATGTCAGATCTTACAATACAACAAGTGCGAAGCAATGGTAAAAAAAATAAAACGTAACAGAAAGTAAAACGTTTTTCCAGAAATTTCATTCATGAATATTTTTTGCATCTTCTCAAAAAAAAAAAAAAAAAAGTGTTCGGATTTCCAAATTTGAATTACAAAGATAGATCGATTAGAAGCCTTGTCACTGAGAGTTATAATAAAAAGATGAGTTCGCAAGCACAGCCCTTCTTTCAATCTATTTTCCAATTTAGTGCCATTTTTGTAAAACCAACAGTAAAACTTACGAAGTGTTTCGGTATCTGTATTTTCCAACTTTATATTTTTCCATAATTGCATAAAATTATTTCCCACAAACTCCACCAATTCGTGGACAAAATATTTTTTTCCGGCAACTTGATGTGATGTTTCGGAAACAGGAATTGAAAAAAGATTCATAAGATAACGCTCTAATTTTCCGATATCTGTAATTTGGTTCTTCTATTACTTCACATTAAACAACACCACAATTTCCTACTACTTTTGTTCTTAGACTTGAACGATTAAATATGGCTTCATTTAAAAAATTTCCTGGAGTTCTGCCAGTAAATAAATTTTGGTTAAATAAATTTGAACTCATATCTAAACCAACTGAATCTTCGCATCGAATCATAGAAATAATTTACTTGATTCGGGTGATTCATGATGGAAATCAGGTTTAAAACACAATATTTCTAAAACTGCATTTATTGGAACATTCGCTGGTTTCACTGAGGTCTTCAAAATAAACTTCAGTATTGCACATCGGAAAGTCCATCCTCTCACTGCAGTTTCATCAATAGACCTGATTCAAATATTCAATGTTCGTTAAAAAGTTAGGTAAAATATTGACTGAACAACAGCTATTGCAAAAAACAACTGATATTAGATGAAACTGGAGAATGAAAAAGAGTGTACTGGGTTTCAAAATGTTCATCAAATTCGAAATTACTCAACACATGAGCCAAAAAAAAGGCTATTCTAGCAGTACAGATATTCAAGCGACTTATATTGCTCCAGATGATTTTAGTCACGTTGGTATCCTCTAGTTTTAACCTCCTCGCACCTGAATTTGAAATAAAGTTTACAAATACTTTCTTTCTCAAAAAATGGATATAATAAAACCTTGACATATCAAAAAGCGTACAAGGAATTATGATTTTGTGCAGCAAATGGATTGCAAATTCTGAAACATTTTGAGACTGTGACTGCAGCAATGAAAGTGTAAACTTCCATAGATATGTACAATGCTCCTTTTCAAGCTTTTCTATAACAGATGATTCCGCAACAGATGCCATAGCCTTCAAATACCATATCAGCAACCCTTCTCTGGAAATTACTTAACTAAACTGTTTAATAAAAATAGAAAAGAAGCCGGATTATTGGTTTTCAGTCCTTATACGCAAACGATAGCTCCATCGAACAGAACCTTTTTAATTAACTGGGATCCGGAACAAAAGTCAACCATTAATGCAGAAATGTAAAAATTATTGTCAAAAAATAAATTTTACAGGAAGCAGCAGAGTACGAAGCTGAATTATAAAATATGAATGTCCCTTTTGGAAAACTTTCCATTACTAAAAGAAAATTTACAGGAATAATCCGAGTGTTCCATAACTGGTTTAACAACTCATAAAATAAATATAGAAACCAAACAATTTTGTTACCTATGTACCGCAATCGACGATTGAATGATATACGCAAAAAGTTCCTTTTTCATTTGAAGTGACAAACGATGGCTCCATCGGACAAAAAGTTTTCCGATTAACTGGCACCTGAAACAGAGGCAAACTACTAAACAGAGGCAAACTATGCAAAAATGCAGAAATTATTGTCAGTTATGGTAAACCAAATTTCTGTGTTAAGCTTTAATTTTTTTTTTTTTTTTTTTTTACTCAAATTTTTATAACTATTTTGAAAGGGTTATTAGTAAAATGTGAACAAACCATCGCTCATCCTTTTCTTGAATCAGTGTAAAGAGCAGATGGCCAAAATGAGAATCATCGGTATTTTGTACGATATCAAGAGTAAGAAGCCTGGCTAGCAAACTAACAACTCCATCTGGTAATAACTGTATTTGTCCCATTCTTCAACAAAAAATCAAACATAAAACGATAAAACATGTCTACCACTTAAAAAAAAAAAAAAAACGTTGATCCAATGTGGCAGAAGATTAAACATAGTGTGCTCCCTTAAACAGACGACTTGGCTATTTAAAAAAAAAAAATGAAAGGAAAGCCCAGTTTTTTGATATAATTCTTATTCCATCGCAATGATACATATTAGATCACCAGTCTGCAATAGCTAACTCAAAAATTACCGGTATATATTCTTCTGAAGTATCGATAACCCATTCATACAGTTAATAGCCGCATCCAGAATCTGATTCAATAAAGCCCTCATAGAATTTGACAATAATGGAAAACCAAGAACGCAATCCGGGTGGTGCATTATAAATATAAATTCAATAAATTTGGACTGCTGTAAAACAAATATGAAGACTTATTGTTCTAAAAAGACAAAATGGAGTTGCTACTTAGTGTGGTTGCTACATCCTAACTCTCAGTCACACTGTTATATTGTCAGTTACTGAAAACCATTCAGCATAAACAAATATTCATATCTACAGTGATTACCTCATTCAATGATGATATCAGCTCCTCAGCGAATTTTCGTGACTGCCATAAAGAAATTGTATCAGTCCAAGCTCGACCAATTAAGTCAGAAAATTCTCGAGATTGCTCAAAAAAAAGAACATCAAAATTTGAAATTGCCACCCTTATAAATACAATGAAATGACTCCGTAACCACATACCATACTCATCAAATGCCAATTCTTAGCTCCAAATTCAAAAAAAAATTCATTAAAAATACGCAGAAGGTTGACATAGAAATCATCAGATAACATAAAAGTCTTATAACCCGTGTGGTAGCTAAGCCTGAAAAAAAAAAAAAAGTATATCCTTAATATAGTATTACTAAAAATTGCAATAAACTTATGATCCAAATGTCTTTTAGAATCCAAATCATTGGTGGTTTAACACTTTTGGGAATAAATATTACATTGAGATCTTCTGAAAAGAAAAAATAAAACTAAAATTAAATGAAAAGCTTTTCGGCTTATAAGAAAACTTACAAATATTTGCTCAACATTTCTGCAGTTTTTCCAGTCATCTGTTCTACAAGCAACATAAGGCCACAATATTTAGTAGCACGAGCTATTTGTAAAAGAATCCAAGAGCAAGTACGTAAGGTAGAACTATAATCACGAATACCAATGTAGCGTAGACATAACTGCATGCAGTTTGTCCACAAGCCTGGAAAAGATTTAGATTTAAAGTTAGAAGACTGGAAACTAAAGGGAACTTTTCTTTTTCTAAACACTTCATCTTTACCGTAGCAATGGTGAGATCTCAAAGTCAAAGTCGACTTCTTTTCCAAAAACATTGCTAATAAAGCAGTGACGTCTGCAGCGAAATTTCGATGCAAGACAGCGAGCTCACTGTCCACAACATGTCTTGCGTCTGACGACGTACAACGCAAAAGTCTCAGTAAATAATCCATGAGATCTATGTTAACAGTATCTGCAAATCCATCTGATCTTGAATCAATTTTATGGTATTTATAGAGCAATAAGGTTGTGTTGATAAAAGTATTAGAAAGTGCAACCACTATACAACTCTTAACAACGGAACCAGGCTTACCAATTTTTCCTACAAAATACCATAGAGCAGTTCTGAAAGCTTCAAAAGCTCGTCGATTGTATTTCTTTGCTGTTCTAACAACGTGATTTTGTTCCATCTCCTATACATTGAGTAAAGTCAAGTAAAATTACTGTAGCAAAAGTAAGCTGTGGATTTACCTAAAACGCCAATGTACATTTAAATGTTAGTTCTCTCATGATTTAGCTGATTTTCCGGATTCACATACTTGATAATAAGGCCATATGATCTTCACGAACTCACTCCCTGACGACAATCTTAATCTTTTGACTACAAAGGTTGTGAAAAGAAAAAGGAGTTACTAGAACTGCGCAGTCTCCTAGCTTCTTCAAAAGTTGATTATGATCTGGACTGAACGCATGGCCATCTGTTTGTAAGGCACTGAGGAATGTTTCATTTTCCAATATGCGATGCACTATTTGCCAACCATCCTTAATGTTTTGCATTAGTTATTATCTGTTTGTAATCATGTCACCAAGGGAGATATAAAATATGACGAAACATCTGAAGTATGTTAGAAGAATACGAGATATTTGCTTACAGCTGTTAGAGTCCCTTCTATACCACATATTTCTTTTAACTGCTTTGCTAATGAACCGAAATCCATCATCTTATGCCTGAAAAAAAAAAGAAATTCTCATGTCTTGTACTATACATTATGACTGGTTTTTGATCCCCACGCATTCATTTTTGCTGATAGATCATGCATAACAGTATCACAAGGCAATCACAAAGTCAGGAGAAAAAGAATGCACTGGCGGGTTAAGTATTGAAAAAGAGCACAAATGGACGAGAATGTGGCTCACTGGTGAAAAGTGAAGGGGAAAATTACCCGAAGCATCAATACTACATTTCAAAGAAATGATATATTGCACAGACTGAAACATCGCATAACACAAAGGACCAGAACTTCCCTAAACTCATCGCACCATCAAATACTCAACAAAGTGCAAAAAAGTATGCGCGCCAAAAAGGGCTGAAATTTCGAATACCGCGCCAACCTCAAAACATAGGCACACAATGCAAACATCAATTTCAACGGCATTTGGAATGCAGCTCTGTAGCACGGGAAAGTTTACTGCATTGAACGGAAAGTGATTTACGCAAGTTCACGTAGGTTAAAATAAATTCACAAATACATCAAATAGATTCTGTTGAAAATTTAATTGTTCTGGAAGTCATTAAATAAGTTAGCATTTCCATTCGTAGATTTTCGTCCCGTTTTACATTTTATAGTAAATGTATAGAATATCAATTATTATATTTGTTTGTGTGCATAGGTATTTAGATAGTCAATATATGTTACACTGACTGTCATAGTTTCTGTTGGTCTAAGAAGATTTCCTATAAACAATAATTTCTCTTTCTATAAATAATTTGCTATTGCAATAAAAATTAAACAGATGCATTTACTACTGTATAGTAAATCCACGTCAATAGTTTTAAACTGGACGAGTGCTCTGGAAATGGTCTTAGACAGTTTTTTGTTCATATATTACATTTCCCTTTTTCTTAAATTTTTTTTTCGATCAGAACAAAATATAACATCTTCTCAGTGTGTTATAATTTTAGTATTTAGTATTGATTAGATGAAGAAAACCTTCCTGAACTTAGTCTATCTATTCCCTACATTTTCTTGATTTAAAAAACATCGTTTTACAAACTTTTATGAATACAGGCACTATTTTTATGAAAATTTGCTGCCACCAAAGTAAAAATAAAAACATTGTTGACAAAAATCTCATGTTGCTTTAAGTTGATATTGATAAAGCTGGAAAAATAAGCTGTCATTGTTTCCATTTCAGGCTGTGTGACAGCTGAGGAATGATAGAGTAGTTGGGAAACCAGCGAGAGTAACTTGTATTGAAACAAACAAATAAATTTTTAAATAAAAAAAAATCCGCTGGAAGCCTTTTCTTGGAAAAATATTATTCCTTTCCAGTTGCTGAGGTAAATGCATGCATAGTCATATCAACCTAGAAATCAGATGAATGACTTGGCAGGTCTTATTTGATGCTTATTTTTAGTAATGTACTAGATTTAAAAGATCTGCTCCTCGAACTCATTTTGATTGTTAGATGATTTTTTGCATTTCAGAACGTCGTTTATTATGTAAAGACAAACTATCGAAAAAGCTAATGAAAATTAACGAAAATTTGTTGAATTATAGCTGGCACTTCTTTTTCGTAATCTTTAGCGGACTGATTGAAATACCTCACCCATTCCAAGAGCTGATTCATAAAATACATGAATTTTGTGCCTTACACATCATTTCGCTTTCATTATATTTGCTGCAAAACTGATTTTAAAATTTTACTCAAGCTGCGTTAAGATATTCTAGACAATTATACTTTCTCTATCTTAAATAAGCCGATTGACTGTGATTTCATCCTTCATTTTATGTTTCATAAGTATTTTCCCGCTCTGATGAGATCGAAGTATCGATAACATATAATAAATAATCGTCCAAATTCCTTACTGTAAACTGATCGACGATGATTCATTTTGTTGGCGAATGTGAGGACTTTTTTGACGAAGACGTATTGAATCCGAGCTGCTGTCCCATCCCAGAGTCAGGGATGAATGATAACAGCGCCGACGTAATCTACAATGAATGCACATGACCATTTTGGAAAACGACTGTGTAAGCATACTTAATGATACACCAGATTTGAAGGCATGATCGTTAAATCATTCCCTGACCAGTCCACTTGGTCGATCAATGTATAAAAGCATCTTTTTAAGTTGTTTGAAGCTTTCCAAAATTCATCATTAAGCTTGATGTTTCTCGAAATTATACCTCTTGCATTATGACAAAATAGGCCTAGTTCTAGAAGGAAGTTGGAATGCAAAAAATTTTCCTTTATTTGTACTTTACTAAATCTTTGTAGAAATTACCTTGAATGCAATTTATTAGATCGATCTAATGGAACGCAGCTAGGTACATTTGTATTATTCGTAGATATTTCAAGAGGTGTACTTCGTGAAAAATCAGCAAAAGTTTCATTCTTCTTCCTGAAAGATTTTTGAGAAGCAAGCATGTGTGTTAACGTCAAACACTGGTAATAACAACAGGGTTTTCCGATATTTACGACTGAATTGACAGTTGGATAATAAGACCTGATGTAGTGTAAACTATTTCAGGAATGACAGAACTACAACAACAAACCGAAGAGCTGGAATAACCGGTGAATGAACTGATCTTTTTGCATTATCATTCACATGTTCCTTTTTCTTCTCCCACCATTCCAGGTCATTTGATTCATCTCTTGAAGATGCTCTTTCTTCCAAAGTTTTTGTACCTTCTAGAAAGAAAAATAAGACTGCACTTCCTGGAGTACCGATTTTCAATGTTTAAATTGAACAAACTGCCTAGGGGAAACAGTCATCAAACAATAACAGCCTCAGCACATTATTATACTACGTATCAAAAAATTTCACCAATACTACTGATACTGTCGAATGAATACTACTTTCTCTATAATGATGATTACACTGACCGACACTGCAAGGAACATTACGTCTCATACGATTTTTCGCTTCATGACGGTCCTTCAATGCTATTTCTTCGTGTAACGCTCGCATGCGAGCTGCTCTACGTTGAGCTTCCAATATTTTTTCTTTTTCCTTACGTTCTTCTTCCTCAACCTCTTGTTGTGCTTTTCGTCTGTACTCCTCGAATCTATAAAACTTGTTTGGTTGAGAAAAATCTCAGCCTTCAAATTAATTGGGAAAATTCCTCAATGAAAGTGATATCAGTAATAAATTGAATACGTGTAAATAATCTTAAGTGTTGATATTAATTCTCATTTATTAATAACCTTACTTTATCATTTCTTTTCTTTCTATTTCCAGTTCACGTTGCTGTTCTTCCTCTTTACGACGTCGATTCTGCTCAATTTGTAATTGCAGGTCACGTTTATATTGCTCCGTTGAATCAATAGTGATCAATTTTTGGTAACATTGGTGTTGTACTGAGGGTGTTATCTTGTGTGATAAAGAATGCTCATGTACTGAAAGTTTATTGTATGAATAACTTTCCAACCTGATCATTGTGACACCATGAAAAGCAGTTCAAAACAACAGTGTTGCAAACCGAAATGAAGTTATTATAGATTTCTCAACATTCAAATTTTTTCATGGCAATTTTGCGCGATTTTTTGGAAGGAAAGGAAATATTAAGTTATTTTTCATTGAACTGCTAAGAAAATAATTCAACTGACGCTGCTGATTAGAAGTTTCGCACTGCGGATTTTGGAAAGTGGAAACAGTTGGACTTTCGTTGGTCTTCTAAAATCAAATAGTTAATGCAAAAGAAAAAACTAACATTAAAGACACTTCGTTACTGCAAAATTTTCAAGGTCCTCACATCATATTGGAGGATTTTTACAAATCAAAGAAAGGTCAAACGCAGAAAACGAAAAAGCAACAATTTTGGATAAAGAATGTAACTGCGGCGAACACATATTTATGGACCTGGAAATTAACGGTTTAACCTTATCAAACTGACATTTGTTAAATTGCAAGTTAAAGAGATAAATAGTAACAAACCCTATCAAACATAAAACCTTCTCTTGTTATCAAGACTGGTGTATGCCAAGAAGGAGTTCCACGAATCTCACTTTTTGGTTGAGGAGCATTAAGAGCCGATGACGAATTTATTGAGCCGTTGTTACTGAAAGGACCAAGCCCGAAAGAAATAAAAAATTTTTTGAACATGGAATAAAGCAGTTTTGGGTTGGTATAAATTTCAACAACAATTGTTATGATCTCACTATTTTTAGCAGCAAAAATAACTTGAAGAATTCTGAAGTACTTTAGTTTTACCCGCAGGTCATGGAGTGATTAATGCCACATGCTTCTGAACGCAATAATTTATTTTGTTCATTAATATTATCAGTAGACAATGAAGAGATAGCGACACTTGGTAAGTGAGATAGGTTAACCTGAAAAGTAGTTGGTTATAATGAAAACAGCGATGAATGCCTAAGTTTGCTCTCTAAATGCTGCTGAAAATCGTAAATCATAAATGAAATTGGGAACACTTCCGCTTTCCTTTTAATTTTGATGGAAAAGAAATTGAAGTTATAATCAGAGTGAAGAAAAAGCATTTTCATAGCAGTGAAGAGGACTTACATTTTGAAGTTGGGCATTGTTTGGAATGGTTACCAAATTTGCGGTTGTAACGAAATGGGGTATAATTGATGTTGAGCTACTATAAAGTGTGGAACTACTGGTCACTGGTTCATAATAAACCTTACAACCAATTTGGATAGGCCTGAGCTGCCATAGATCAGGCCTAAAGTTCGTTGTTTGCTCAAACATAACTGGTGTTGTTATTTGAGATGAAAACAGATGAGGTCTCCAGTGGTAAAGGTTGGTTGGAAAATCAAGCGGAATAGGGTAATAGACTGGGAATGACTGATGATGGTAAGGTTGCCATAAAGACGCTGTTTCAGATTGTAACATATGTTGCGGGCATTCAATATGATTATTGCAACCGGGCAAAACTTTTGCAGAATTACTTGCTGTATCATTTTGTGCAGTATCTTTGAGAACAGAAGTAGATATATTTATTGCCTGGCCATTTTTATAATTTGGTCTATAGATGGCTTTCTCTGACAAGCAGTGAGTAGAACATAAATTTACAGATGTATCTGGCAGCGAATTTGTTATTGTCTTGTCGTCTTCACTATTAATATTACCAATTATTGTTAAATTTGACTGAGTTGAAGGATTCCAGGTGTATGTTCGAACCATCCGGAGCACATACGTGAATTATCCTGAATATAACAAACACTATTTTGTTTTCAGCTTTTGAAATTATTCCTGAAAAAGATATTTAAAACATAATTGATCACGGAGAAATCCCAATCGTCGTAATAACGAGACGTCAGGAGTGACTGAATAATCTTGTCCTTTTCCTTTGTTTTGGCAGTTTAGTAAATATGAATCTTTCTCACGAAGTGGATTTAAGAAAATTTGATCATAAATATTGTTGAAAAAGTTTTTTTTTTTTCTTGCTATTATCATGAAAGCGGTTTACATTGCTTATATTACACTACCATTTAAAATGATTGCAAAGTTTAATTTGAAAACCTTATTGGAGTACAGGAATATAGATGGCTCGATAGAACCTAATGATATATATTATATTCTTGGTATTTCAGAAAAAGCTAAAAAACTGACAATAATGTAAGTAAGCCTGAAGTTGGGATTATAAATTGAAGGTTGAAATTACCAACTACTTCATGTGTATACTATCAATGGGTAATTTGCTTTGTATGATGAAATGATAATAATTTGTGTATGTATCTGCTGCATTCATTCCTGATTATCATTTTCATTTAAACAAGAACAGCTTCCCTCGAGTTATTTCCATGCGTTATTTTTTCAAATGTCGTTGTCTTGAATAAGGTAGTTATTATTTTTGCAAACGATGTTGAAGTAGAAAAGTGAAAAGTTGTAAATTTGTAACCAAAAGAAAAACGTGAGCTACCATTATGAAATATGTTATTTTGATGGAAGAAGTGTAAACGATTAATTAACGCACAAACATTGTGAAATATCTAAGAATCGAAATACAGAATCCAAATGTATTACCTCAAAGAAATATAATAAATAGAAACTAGCCAAATCATCACCCAAGTACTATATAATGGTTACCGAGGTAAATCATCATTGCATTTCTTAATTTCCCGAAGGAAGTTGCCGGAATATAATTTAAATTCATGAGCTATTTTCTGACAAATCTACCACTACCGATATTTCGTAATATTTTTGGAGCAGTTAGAATGTAATTAGAATTGCATAGCTAAGATTTTCCATTTTAATTGATTTTACATTTAATGCCCATTCCAATTTTGATTTCCATTTTTATGAGTATAAAATTACTCTTACAAACAAAAAAATGGAAATGTAAAAAAGAACAATCATAATCAATAATTTCATCAGAATATAAGTGAATAGTTCTCATGCTAAAAAAGAGTTAGTTGACAGGAAAAATTAATAATGAACATATGCAGTACAATGCGGACGTGCCAGCAGAGTAAGAGTAATATAAGAATGTTCTAACTTCTATAGGAATCTTTACTTCTCTTTCTAATGTGATATAAATGTATTTGTTCAAGTTGTAATTTACTCAGTATTTCAATATAGCAGACATTCAAGAATGAAATACATCATGCATATATATATATACACACACACGTACACATACACACATACATACATAGGCATATGTATACAAGGGATAAGTTGAATTTCTGTCGATCATGGAGTCCAGAGAATTAATGTTGTGAATGTGTTTTCTGAAATGCTTTTAGTTTAGTGAAGACGTTGCCAAGGTTACTCATGATATTGTAAGAAAATTGCAGCTGACTTAATCATTATGATTCGTGCTAAACTTCATTCCTTTAATCAGATCCATTTAAAACATATCTGAAGGCTACAATAAGAAATTGATGCAATTTCGATTTTAAACAAATTAATCAAGCGATCAACATTTTTCCAGAAACAAAGAATTGAAGTGAAACAACTATTTATCTGTCTTTACCTCATCCAACCTGTCTTTCTCTTACCATTTGTATTATAGCAAAAATTGATTGCAAATTATTAATCATTTCTTATGAATATTTCCAATGTCTGCATCTTACAGCAATTAGGAATTTAATAGAATTGAGTAAGTTGATTTTTTAATCCAGCCTTAAAAAGAAAAGTTCTCCCAAGTAGAGACAGTTTACATTGTCACTTCGTTTCTTTTGATTTATAACTAGCTAAATCTCACCAAGATATTTGTTAACTTCCTTCACGACCGCAAATTTTTGTTAGTGAAATCAAATAATGAAAATAATGGAAAAATTGGTCAGCTCAGACTTAACATTACAAACATCCATTATTCTCCTTTTTTTCAAATTATCAAAATAATTTGAAAACCAAGCATATTTGCACGTGATAATCCCACAGATCTCAAAATTGCACACTTTCTGAATGTTAATTTTTACAAATAAAGCTAAATATTGCTTTAAGCGCGAAATATCTGTTGTTGTAT
This sequence comes from Brugia malayi, assembly GCF_000002995.4. Classification (NCBI taxonomy): domain Eukaryota; kingdom Metazoa; phylum Nematoda; class Chromadorea; order Rhabditida; family Onchocercidae; genus Brugia; species Brugia malayi. The sequence continues at coordinate 3,813,394 of NW_025062479.1, forward strand.
GACAAAGTCTTTGCCCAATTCTCACAAAAAAAAAAAAAAAACTCAAATAATTGAATTGAAGTCGTGATAATGAAAATTTCTGTTAAAGTTACTCCGCACTTTTTCTGATTTCGAAACGTTTTGACGACAATTCAGCTTCATTTTCTAAGCACTAACTGTCTTGGATTTATCGTTTTGGTCAGAAGAGTAGATGATTTGGATTAGTTAAGCTCCCTGGACTTACTTCAAGTTTGTAGAACTTGGAGTGAATCCTTTGCTTCTTGTCTGCCAGTAAGATCGACCCAGATATCATCTATTTTCTTTCAAAATGTGAATCGACACTACATTAAGTTGAATAATAGAAAACCGGAGGAATGAATGATACTGTTAATTAGCGGGGTGAGAAGACCGCCACCGATCGTTTCTTTTTTACCAAGTAATTAGAGAAGGTTTTTAAAGATGTAGGAAGTGGGCTGGCTTAGTAGATTAACATTTACAATGAAGACAGATGTACATTTACTATTTGAGATTTAGATAAAGAATTCATTGTTTCAAAAAAGTGGATATAACAAAGGAATAACGAATTGGTTTATAGTGATGAATCATTAGAATTATTCTAAACACTCAGTGTGTAATATTTTTTCGGTTTCCCGACATTACACTGGTAATACATTGTTGACTTCAACATAGGTTTTTTTTAATAAGTTATCCTAGAAATATAACTATCAGAACTATCAGATGTTGATCAATGGAAATACAAATATCGAAACAAATATGTTTGATAATGATAGCACTAAACTCAAAAATAAAGTCGAATTATAGCATATGCCCTTTGCCTTTTAAAAAAATCGAATGTCATAAAAAATGTCATAATGTCAAATATATATGCATGAAATAAATAATTAGAGAATTAGCCATCTATAGGATTCCGGGACTTAATTGATAACTGGATAAAACTTTATGATCAAGAACAATAATATGAAAAAATAGCAGTTCAATATATGATTACCATCAATCACTGTCGAAATAGTGTATGTTCATTATTGTTATATGTAAATTATCTCTATCGTAAATGATATGTCCAACCAAAATGTTACAGATCCATACTACTGGAATTAGACTGCTCCATTTTTGTTCGAAAAAGTTAGTTTAAAACACGCCTGAAAAGGACATTTCTCCTTACCCTTAATTTACCCATTAGTGGTTTCTATGTTTTTTATTGGATTGAGGCGATATTATATAACCACAAATATTAGAATGACGTGCTCAGAAAAAAAAAATCTTATGAATTCAAAATAGTCTTAAAAACTGACTGCTAGTGTTCACTAGCCACGCACTTGCAAATGATCAATTACCAACCCCTCTGCAATGATCAGTTTTGTCGTCTTGTTTTATCTTCAACAGATTATTAGAAGAAACATCAAATGTATGATTTTGAAACTATCCTGGAAAGAGCTGTGTTTGACTTATTGCTCAATGCGCTGCCATTTTTTGTATAATTCTCCCGAACCTTCGATTTTACCATTCAATTTGAACGGTTTCATATTAAGCAAAGCAATCAGTGGTGCACCATTTTCAACAGGAAATCCTGATCAAAGTCTTTTTTTAAAAGAAATATATTAGGATGAATATGAAAATATATCTTATAAAAAGATGAACATATAAAATTATACTACATGAAGGTAATTTTCCTTGCACCTTATACAAATGGTTTGGATATGTTGTATTCTGGATCCCTACTTGTTTCAATTAATGATTTTCAATTGATTTCGAATTTCTGTACAAACACTGGTTACAATACTTTGTGAATGCATATTTACTTAAAGAAGAGGGGATTTCTTCAGAAAATCTGAAGGATTTGAGATTGATTCTACACCCAAATTAAGAAGGATTTTATTATCGTATTGGGAGTATAGCTCCTGTGAAAAAGGGTTAAACAAATAACCAAAGCATTGGCTCAATTACACTATACAAGGTCGCAAAAGTCAACCAAGAACCAAATCACTGCCGTCTTTAATTTCTATTTTGCTGTATAGAATTACATATAGCTGATTCAAAGAACTTATACATACTTCCAATTAGCATTATCACATAAGCAATAAAAAGATCACGTCAAACTTCATATTACCTTTCTTTATGATTGATTTTGCTCAAGTCAACTCAACTAAAAAAAAATACCGTCATAGATGTTCCTTATCCTTTGTATATTATTTCCGACAGCCGATTGCGACTGCAAAATTGAAAATATGCCGTGTTATTTCGCAAAACATCTAATATTCAACTCAAATATAAGTGATAAATCTTCATTCACAACCATCTTTTGTAAGCTAAAAAAATCATAGTTCGTTTTCCGCCACTTTCCTTGCCAAACAACAAGCACTTTTATAAGCGTTATTGCAATAAAAACATAATATACCACATCCACTAAAATATATAAGAAAAAAATTGTCGAGACATAAAAATGGGCAATGATTTCGTTACTGATGTTAGAATATTTCAGATGTTGATCAAAACATAAATACGTCAAACAGAAGCACAATGTTAATGCCATGAATTTTAATATAAAGTATTCGCACTACCGTGGTATTTTTGAAAACACAAGGAAACTGAGTTTCATATAAAGAGAGACACAAGAAGACATCTATGCTAAACCAAGTTTTTGCTTTTGTTTTCTTTTCTTTTTAACTATATCCATATTTCGTTCTTTCCAATTGCTTTTTCTCAACTTTATTGGCCTGTTTCCAACATACTTTCCATCCATTTCACGACAGGCACGAACGAAATCCTAAAAAACAATTTTAAAATTCTGCTGAAATTTCAATTCCAAGACGTCCACATGAAAGTACACAAAATGAATAACTGAAAACAACTGACATCCTGGTGTTTAAAGGAAACAAATCCATAGCCCTTTGATTTATTAGTTCTAGCTTCGCGAATGACTTTAGCTTTTTGGAAGCTTGGGTATTTACGAAAGGCTTTTGCCAATAACTCATCTGATACTTCGTTCCCCAAATCACCACAAAAGATGCGGAAATCATTCGGATCCCATTCTGCCAACGACTTATCTTCCCAAACCTAAAATACATATTGAAGATAAAGAAAATAATTCAAATGAAACGAAATATGAATTTGCTTTTCTGAGTGTGAAAATATAAAACCCAAGTAAAGAAAAAAAAATCATTTATTCTGATTCTTTATTACCTGCCCACCACCGCAACGCAAAAATCGTTTCATCTTTTTCTCCCCACGCATAACTTGACCAATATAAGTGGAGCGATGAGTTGATTCGGAATGTATTTTTTGTGCAATAGCTTCTATATCAGAGGTTAGAACCTAAATAATTAAAAAAAAAAATTATATAATCTGAATCATCAGTTATGTCCAGTCTTCCAATGTAGCACAACTAGAGATAAAAATGTACACAGGAAAGATAGCACAAAGTCCTCTAATGTGCTAGCTATAGACAATAAAATCAATAAAGTTTTGTACAATTTGATAACCTGAGTTTTCAAAGAGCTAGTTCCTGCCTCTCCATTTTTCTCTTTGTCTCTATTATCGTCCTTTCTCATTGCATCTTCGTACAAACTAGGTCCCGATTCAAGAACACTTGGTTGAGGTGGTATATGCACTGGTGGACGTATAAAACCAACTAATGGCAGTCGAAGCTGAAATTTAAAAAGCTGCATTAGTTAAATACTATTGAAAATGCAATACCCAACAAAATTCAACGTTAATATAACTATGGAAAATGATTAATCCACAGTCTTACCTGAGGTGGTATAAATCGCATGGATAAATTTGTCTGGGGAACAAAACCTGGACGCATCATTACATGAGGTAAGAAGCTGTAAAACAAACCTATTTGAAAAGAGTACTGACTTGAATAAATGAAAAAGGTGTTCAACAACATACAACAGAAGACAAGAAATAATGGTACCATATAAAAGCGATATGTATTATATCACACTGTAAAATCAAGAACGCGTTAAGTAAACTTACGGAGGAGGTGTTGGACGCACTACAGGATTTACGGGATTTGCTGCTACAGAACCGCTGATAAAAGGACCCATAAACAGTTTTGGTTCAGGTTGAACAGCGGGACCGATGGATGGCTGCACTGATGGATGTGAGGAAACATCATTACGAGTAGAAGAAACTGCTGCTGCATTTGGGGAAGTTTGCGAAACGTCCGTCTGACTGACAACAGTATTTGTTGTAACGGTAGATGCACTGCGAGGATGTGATTCTACAGAAGATATTTCTTTTTCAAACCTGAAAAAAGAAACAATATATAAAACGTTACTAGCTGCTAGTAAAACAATGAAATAGCTCAAATCCTAACAGTGTGTATGTAATATGATCCATAATGCTAACTCCATAAAATAAGTTGTAAAAAACTTGCTTTACTTTTTCACGAAAATACCAGCAAAATAAAATAGAAAATTTTCTCGGTAAAGCACAATAAGCATCACGAATGTCCGACAATTTACTACGGTGTGTTTCATATTGAGCAGCATAACTACATGCCGATATGGTACTGGAAAACAGGCCAACCAACCCGCTGTCAAAATACTATATTTAATTCTATTATCAAGCCGAATAACTACATAAATGTGCATACAAATGTTGAACAAACTAACAGAGCCAACTCATCTTCGATACTGCGACTTTCATTAGCAATCATTTGTTGCCCTACAAATAAAAAAATAAAAAAAAATCATTTGTTGCCCTATAAATAAAAGGTCCAAATGTTACCTACAATGAATAACAAATGGAGTTATAAGTGCAATATACAACGAAGCTCGTTGCAAAAAAAGACCGAAGAATGCACAACTCGATATTCAACAGCTAAAACCTATCCACCAAAAAACATAACGTAAGAACACCATGACTTGACCTTCCGACTCAACTTATCATCCCCACCATAGTACTACTTAGTTCCACAGCTTTCCAAAATTGCCGAAACTACCTCACCTCTGAGACCAGCGAGTAAAGAGAGAATGAAAATTACAGAAAGACCGATAGATCGACAGAACTAAATAATAGCACAATAATATGAGAGACGGCAAGATGAGAATTCTCGAGACAACGATTGAGTTGGTAATTCAAGATAGAGATGGCCTCATTACTGGAAAGTTAACAGTAGAGTGGCGGTAACATGAACGTACTCTTCGAGGTTTTGGAAATTGGGAAAGAGAGAGTGTGAGAAGAAGGGGTTTCAGGGACTTCCTCAGGCATCTTTCAGGGTTGGTTTTCTAACGAAAGTCTGTTACTGATGTAGGTATGAGTATTTGATCGAGAAGTAAGGAAAAGAGCCGATGTGACAGTGTTTTTATTTTAAGTTATTTGTCTTACTCAGTATCCGATGAAGAGCAATGCTGCAGCTGCCGCAAGCTTATTCGCGGACGATGATGATGGTGATGCTGAATTCTCCCGTAAGCTTCTATGGATATACGAGAGTATATAGTGTTCTTCGAATATTCAGTATGATACAACAATGGATATATGGAATGATCATTAATTGTTGGATTAACAGATGAGAATGATGAACGAGATGAAGAGAAGCAGTGTATGATAACAAAGGATTTCCTTGTCGGCTTGTCATTAACGAACAGTAAAGACCATATTAAAAGAGAGCGGTACCGCGATTATGTCCAGTCGATGTTAGCACTCGGTGAAGGTGAGACGGTCATTGATCTTGGTGTTTCAGCTGATGATACTACAAAACGAGGTATGAGTTGTTTGCATGAGTATTTGAACCAGCTGGCTTCCTAAAGTAATGTTTATAATGAATTGGTTTTTTTTTTTTTTTTTTTTTTTTTTTGGATTATTGCAGGTTTGTCGAAAGATGATTTAGAATTGTCGGAGAAGAAACACATAGCACTTTTGGAAGAGATTGGAGTAGTTTCAACATGTTTAGTGACCAGAAAGCAGAGCGGTCTTTACACACGTGCTCATCTTGTTCGAAAGAAAATAGATCCTGATGATTTTATCGAGGTTTATTTTTCTTTCAGCATTTTAAAAAAGCTTTGAAATACTGTGATGTTCAGTTTGTATTTGGTTTCAGGTGCGTGTGGCTGTTTTAGGTAATGTTGACGCAGGAAAATCAACATTATTGGGTGTGTTGACATATGGCATCCTGGACGACGGCCGTGGACAAGCTCGACAAAAGTTGTTCCGGTAAATTTACCTTAATAGTTGTCTAGGATACCACTTAGTCATAGTGCACTTTCATTCGCCGTGAAACTCTTACTTTCAGACACAAACATGAATTTGAGTCAGGTCGAACTTCGTCCGTAGGAAACGACATCCTAGGTTTCGATATTAGCGGTAACATTGTCAATAAACCTGACTCGCATAGTGGTCATCTTGATTGGATTACTATTTGTAATGATTCCACTAAGGTATTCCGGTAATTTTGAAGTTCGGGAATGAGTTTTTTGGATTTTTTATCAGATTCATTCTAATGAAGTTTTTTGTATCTACTGTGTCTAATAATTTGAAATCTAAATGATTTCAATTTATTCGTTTTCCGCTTTAGGTAATCACTTTCATTGATCTGGCAGGGCACGAGAAGTATTTGAAAACAACAATATTTGGAATGACTGGACATGTTCCGGATTACACGATGTTGATGGTATATTGTTTTTTGTTATGTGTAAATTTTTTATAAATATGAGAACTCTATATTTTTCTAAGCTTGCTGTACTTTCAATTAATCAAAAAGTGTGTGGCTATTGTCATCAGTGAAAGTGAAGAAGTTTGGAAAAGGAATAAAGATTGTGATGAAGGTTTGGGAATAAAATAAAAATTGGATTTTTGGATGAAGAGCAGCTGAGTTCGAGATTTCTCACTACGAAGTGAGGTAACACATATAATTAAATTCAAAAACGCCCTTTGCGTTTTCTCTACGATCTGATTAGTTTATACATCACCGTTGACACTGAACTCATTTTTGCACCTTTGTTGCTAGTGATTCAAACCATAAGCGATGTTAAGATAGTATTTCTTATCATAAAATATTATGTTTCTGCTCTCCCAGTTTTCGTTATTATTAAAAACTGGTCTACTCTATACTGATTTTGAATACAAAATTGACGAGGCAGTAGTGATTTTTTCTGAGATAAAGCAGTGTGTGATAAAATACAATCATATGTTATTTAATACATTATGATGCGTTCTACAATATTTTGCAACTGTAGATTGGCGCGAATGCTGGCATTGTTGGAATGACAAAGGAACACCTATCTCTTGCTTTGTGTCTCAATATACCGGTATTTATGGTTGTTACGAAAATTGATATGTGTCCTGAGCGGGTAAAATCTGTTTTGTTCTCTTTTCATTTTTGCATTTCGGTTTTTATCTGCCATCTTTCGGAAAACTGCAGTAAAGACAAAAGATTTTATGTTTGTGAGACCTAGTATAGCAATGGGATTGTTCCCGGACTTATTTCAAAAATTTCACGAGACTACTAATTATTGTCTATGTTTCTCACTTTTATTTAAAAACATTTTATTGAGAATCCATCTATTATTGTTTAAGGTTCTATCTGAAACAATGAAGAATTTGGATAAACTGATGAAAAGTCCAGGGGTACGGAAATTGACGGTTGTTATAAAGAATTTGGAAGATGTTGTTCATGCTGCTAGCCATTTTAGTAGTGGAAAGTAAGTTTCTGAAAAAGAATAAGGGATTGAACCTCCTCGTGTTTTCTGTCTCTATTGATTTCTGTTTTTTTTTTTTTTTTTTCATCCGAAAAAATAACATTTTCAGAGTCTGTCCCATCTTTCAAGTATCGAATGTCGTTGGTACTAATTTGGATTTACTTTCCGCTTTCTTTAATCTCATCCCACTTCGACGAAAATTTTCTTTGGATAGTCCAGCCGAATTCCAAATAGATGATGTATATTGGGTAGATGGTGTGGGTACTGTGGTCTCAGGCACATGCATGGCCGGTAAGTTATTTCTTGTTGAAAATAAATAATGCTTCAAAACTTTGTTGCAATAAAAAGTGTTTCACTTCGTATACTGTTTGCAGTACGCTGTAGAATAACCATTTTGCATTTTCAGGTATGATTTCACTTAATGACACAATGTTAATTGGACCGAACCCTTATGGAGAATTCATTGCAATTCCAATAAAGTCCATTCACCGAAAACGAATGCCGGTATCAAAAATACGGTGTGGTCAAACTGCATCATTTTCTATTAGGTAAAATTTGTGTTTTTGTGGAATTGATTCTTTTTCGGTTTTCCGAAAAACCTTCTTGAACAGAATTTTAAATTGTGTATTTGAGAAAGGTATTGATGACTTCGAAATACATCCAAATTGTTTAACAATTCCTAAATGAATATGTAATGTAGAAAGTTGAATAAAAAGGAAGTACGAAAAGGAATGGTATTACTTTCTCCAAAAATGGTCGTGTTTTCGTCAGTGCAGTTTGACGCTGAAATACTCATCCTTCACCATCCGACTACAATTGCTGAAAATTATCAAGCAATGGGTATATTTTTCAGCCCTTCCATTATTTGTTTGTCATTTTGTTCCGATGAAAGTTAGTAACGTTTATAAAGTGAATATTTCCAAAGGCTTAAATGTTAAAATATCAGTATAATTTCTTGAAAGTCCAATAATTTATCCGAGGAATTAAGGGAGAATGATAATATTGTCCCACTAAACTACATTTTTGAATTCTTTTTCTAGTGCATATTGGCTCGATTCGCCAAACGGCAACCATAGTACGTATGACAAAAACAGTATTACGTACAGGAGACCGTGATATGGTAACGTTTAAATTCATCAAAAATCCTGAATATCTATCTGTTGGAAGTCGTATGGTATTTCGTGAAGGTCGGACAAAAGCTGTAGGAACAGTCGCTAAAGTTTATCCATATACTCCCGCTCTTCCAAAACAGATCCGACCGAAACACATGAAATGCAGAGGTAAATTATTTATATTTTCATGAAGTCGTCATTCACATTCTTCCCACGCATGATAATGATTTATATAATTATTCAAAACAGTGCAAATAGCACAGTAAACCGAAATTATCATACAGGCATAATTATAATATACAAATTGTGTTACTAGTAAGAAACATACAATTCAAAATGACGAAATACGGTTCAAGTATATTATGTATTTGCCTCACTCCTTTATAGTTATTTTCAAAAGTTTGTTAATAACAAGCAGCAGAGCCGAGAAGATTACTTCAGCAAGATATATTGCAGAAGGTTGGCACAGTAAAAAAGAATTTAACAGTAACGCTGGAAAAGATAAAGAAATGAATGTGAACTGATCTGCTTGTATGCTAGGTGGAAAGCGACTTTGTGCAACTATATTTGCTAAATACGAAAGCGGCGAAATGTTACTGTAAATAGATGTTTATTGTTTTATGTTATGTTATTTCTTTAATACATTTTTAAAATGTCTCTAGAATTACCGGACGGGGAGGTGAGGTGGGGGGGGGGGGGGGGGGAAAAAAAAAATAAAATATGGTAGCCCTTTCAAACACTCAAAACCTGTGCTCTGAGTTTTAGTATAAAGCATTTGCATGTTTTGAAAAATAATATGCTACTTTGCAATCACTATTGCTTACTGTTAGTGATGGGAATTTTATGGTTAAGCTGAATGTTTCCGAATTATTTCTTGATTAATCTTTATTTGTTCGTGGTTTGAAGTCCACAAGAAGAAATGAGTTTTGACGAAATTTTTGTAGTAGTGAATATTGTTAGTGCTGGATCATTGCGGTGGTGTGGATCAGAATCTATTTGTACTAAATAAAATCTTGGCAATAAAATTCAAAGTCATCTTGTGCTCTACCTTTTTTATGCAGATGATTTTTACATCTTGAGGTATAAAGTGTGAAACATATTAGATAATGTAGATGAATGTGACTGATGTCATGTATGGCTTTCGTCATATTATGAAGAAAATTGCTAACATGTGACGAGAATGATGTTAGCAAGATATGATGAACAGGCGAACTGTTTTGATAGTAATGAGAACAACAGCGGAATAAATAAGTTTGTAGTCGATTTTTGTATTGGAATTTTTGGGTCATATGATTCCTTGCATGGATTCCGGAATAGATTATGGTTTCATTTTCGTTTACCATGCTTTTGAGGTTAAAGATTCGTGAAATTTTGAAATAAAATTTCAATGAGTACGTTAAAGGCTTAGGATTCTGTTGTCGGATTTAATGCGTTTGAGCGACCAAATCAGACATTTCCTCAAATCGACCCGTACCGTTATCGTTACAGTCTATGATATCGATGTCATTAGTTAAATGAATAGTTAATAACAAAGACTGAGCAAAGTGGCATGAAATCTGAGTCAGCTAACTCTTTACTAATCTCACCAACTTATCACCTCAGATGATATCCATAAAACACAGCCTGCATTCATCTACAAAAGTTAAAACGGTTTGGGGATCTGGAATATGATAAATTTTTACTACTGGTAAAATAACTACTGGCAAAAAAATAGTTTTTTGATGGGATTGTTAAACCTACAAATGCTACAGTGCTCGAGATGGGGCAGGGCAGTGCTTGAGAATATCGATATGGAATGTTGTTTTTATCACTTTTATCGACGTCAGCGGCCATATGTCATATATCCATAGTATCCGGTACCTACCGGATACTGGCCATAGTATGCGGCCGGATAAGCGGTTGGATAACCGCCGTATGTACCATATCCGTATGGCAGCATTGCTGAAGACTTGTCATAATAATTTGGCATCATATATGCACCGTGTTTTGCTTCAAAAGCTCTTTCTTCTTCTTCCTGAAAGTTAAGTATTTTCGGTGTTATTTTAAAGCTGAATCGTTAATCTGTTGCATTGTGGTGTCAATAAAGTAAAGTGAGATTATATGAAAACTGTTGTATTCATTAAGTACTTTCAAAGGAATCTTAGAATAATATCAGTAGAAAGTAGGAAATGGGAAAAAAGATGTGAAAGAATTCAAGAAAGAGTTTAAAGTGGGATGGAAATTGTGGAGTGAGTGGATCGTGTGTTGGGGAATTGAATCAGGTCATGTGGAGTGAATGGAGTGTTATAACAGAAAACTGATTCAAATTAACTGACATTTTTTACTTCTGAAAATCGTTATTTAAAGTTTAATCTGGAACGGGAAATCGATTTCAAATTTCCAAACTCGATATTGTAATTTTAGCACAAACTTTTCAGGTTTTCTTAATACAAACGAGAATAAAAAAGTTCATGCTTCCGATATTTTCTGCTATCCATACTTGAACGAAGAAAACGCGATCCTTATGAGAATATGTTTCTCTGTAGAGAACTTGAAAAAGTGAATGAAACAAACCTGGATACTATAAATAGCTTTCTGTGTTTATAAAGCTTGTTTCAACTTGTTTGGCTTTTGTTTGTTTACCTTTTCACTGCTAATACATTTATTTATTATTGCTTATGAGAATTAATACTGCAGTAATATGAATAACAATGTGAATGGAAGCGAAGAAAGACAAGAAGGTGACAAGATGGGCATAATTTTGTTCAGAAATAATTTCATGGTCACTTTGTATGCGCATGTGTAATATATGTATGTGTGGTTTGTCCCATTATTTTCTTCACCTTGTTCTTGCAAAGAAATTATATGGAGAGATATTCAGAAAGAATGTTGTACAGATGGAATGAAATACGAAATAGTGAGGAGAGAGGGATGGATAGAGAAGACTGAAATGTTGAACCTGCGGGTACATATGGTGGAATTTTTGAGCATCATTGATATCAGTTGAGTTCAAGGCCTTTTGTATAGCGCAAAAGATCACAATTTTGGCTTTAGAAATGGAGACCACCTACACCAACCATACACACAAAGTGGACATTAAGCCTTATATAAAAACGATCAAAATTCTGAGCATTATCTATGCAAGTACTAGTTTGCTGATTAATGTAAAGAATGGTTATCTACCAATACTTCACTGATCTATTTATCAATACTACACTATATTCCCGAAATAATGAATGGAAGAGAAAATACTAGAACAGTGATATGCGTTTGCATGACTGTATGTACATATACGTACACGTGTACGTATTTATATTCTTCTCTGATCTATAAATATTTCTATCTATTATCATGAAGGAATCAATAGCGAAACGAGTAAATATGTGTAAAATGAAAACAAAATCACGAAGGACAACTGATTTAAAACACTATAAAAAAAGTGACGTTATACCACAAAAATATTTTGGTCATTAATAGGTGCTACTAATATATGCCAATTGTTTCGAAGTGTCAATTGATGTTTGAGAAATGAACAATCAATGGCGAACTGATAGATTTTCAGAAAATGGTCAAAGTTTACCTTGATTTTTTTGTATGATAATAGCATGAATGTTGATGCAAGTAGTATAAATGCAATGCCAACCCAAGATACTACATAGGACCAACCATAACTGAATCGTGTTCCCTGTTTCAAAATCTGTAATTTTTTTTCATTACTGGAAATCTCTAAACCGAAAAATTTTTTTGTCTCAATCGTTTGATAAGCTTACCGGTTCCCAAGATTTATAAAAAGGTGGCATATCCAGTACATGCCTCTCTAGATAATTAACCAAATGCCAGCATGCCATTGAACCAGCAAGGAACATTACTGAAATTTATTCATAATTTCAAAAGATGAAAAATGAAAAAAAAAAAAAAACAATTTTATCTTGGACGTAAAGATTGATCAAAAACTTGTACATAACATAGTTTTTCTTTTCCTTTTTTTTTTCCTTTTTTTTTTTTTTTTTTTTTGGGAGAGGGAGGAGGGTTTCTTACAAATAACACGCTGCATAGGAAAGTTTTTTTTCCAATTATGAAATTGAGTTAAACCTTATTTCTCTCATTCCAAAAGTTTATAATGAACATTTGCATGGAATACAATATTCACAATTATTTTTAGATATATGAATTCCTCATAACTCCTTGAAATTAATATCAAATTTTTTGATCTCAAAATAATTGATAATATTTGGAAACACTGTTTGATACATGACTTTATTCATTAGATTCCAAACTTTTTAAAAACAATTTCAAGACTAAACAGTTTAGTGAAACTATTACAAAATCATAGATGCGAAATCAATTTTCCGTTAAACTAGTCAAACTTGTTGAATATCTGCTTCTCGCTTTCTTGTAACTACTGATTTGTGTATTGTGTTGGTTCCGTTATTCATTAGAATGATTAGGTTCAAATGAGATTGATATGAGCAGAAGATGGATGCGGTGTACTCTATATTTAGGTCAGTTTGTTATTGGAGTTTAACAGTCGCATCTACCTCGTTATATCTAGCATTAAAATTTGAAGTTGGATTTTTTTTCTTTTTTTTTTTTTTAAAAAATCCAAACCGCTGTAGTGGTTAAGCAAAGCACTCAAGGGTTGAAATTCTCGGACATTTCACTTAGATATTTCTTTGTGTTATGAAGTGGTTATAGCCATTTCATATAAAGCAAAGCTGAGGTCTATTTCCAGGTAACTATTAGCGTGAGAAACATCCATTGTTCCACTAATAGATAATAAAACACGAGTGGTACTGAGAAGCGTAAATGAGTTACGGGAAAAAACTCGTGCACCTTAAACGCATCACGCCGAAAAGTGGCTGGTAGCTGATAAGGGACGAAAGGGAACTTCAAATGCTTAAGTTAGCAAGCTAATGTAATATAAGTTCGTAATTGTAAATGATCAAGAAGTGAAATCCTAAATCATTTCTGAAAAGTTAATCAAACATTCAATTTTTTTGAGAGGAAAAACTGCTTTTTAATTAAAAAAGGAAGAAATAAAAAATGAATTGGGCTTAACAGGTAGTAAGCGCCTGATCAATCGAAGAATATACAACTAACTGTAACTGAAAAAGGAAAGAATTAGCGGGAGTTACCTGAAAAAAGCATAAGTAATGCAGTTGTAAGAACTATTTTTGTGCTTCTTCGCCAACAACCGATCATACCAAATACAGAACAAATAATGAACACGACCAGTCCCAAAAGATATAATATTGCAGCTCCCCACATGGCATAATAACGATATGTTTGTAAACTGTCGTATTTCTCATATGCTGCATCCGAAGGATGATAATCGTCATTCCAGATGCACGGTGAACCAAATTTGGAAAAGCTTCCGATATCTAAGAAAGTTTTCGCCATGTTTTAAAATTTCAATTTAAATTCAGATTCTAAACCACTAATTCATTCTATTTATTCAAATTATTGAATTATTATTAATTTTGATCCATCTTCCTATTGTAAAGTAATCGATACTGCACGCATATACACTCGAAATTATACTTTCATTAAAGGCAAGTGTGATGTCTTGCTTGAACCCCAATAGCTTCCTCCTTCTATGAAATTTTGATTAGTCGTGTAAAACCCTCCGACATTTTATGAATTTCTGCATTGCCTTCAGTTTGCTATAGCAATGGAATAAAATTTTAAATTTAACAACAACACCAAGTTTTACATAGCATTTTCAGAACAAAAAGTATTAGAAGCATACTTCTTCAATGGAAAACTATAAAAAAGTAGCATTCCTCACCGCTAGCAGTTATTTCAATTTACAAGTTATGAATAAATTTTCTATAAGTACTTTCGTGAAATCTCTAAAATGACCAGTCAAAAGTAGTCGCAGAGATTAATGATTTAAAGTTCATCTTGGTAATACCGAGATGAGTTATCATCAATTAAAATTGATGGTTACTTATGAAACTCTGTTGTTAAAAATACCAAGTTCAGCAGATTAACTTTCCATTAAGCATGCATAAACTGAACCAATTCATTACCTGAAGGTACGGCATCAGAAAAGCATACAAGGAAGAGACCGTAACTGCGTGAAAAGTACAATGGATTCCTTACAACGTTGTCTTTCAAACGAGCATTTAACTCCGTATTTCGATTCATAGCATTAATTATTTCTCGTCGATTTACCTGAAATAATATAAAAAAATTACTAACTTAGTGAATAAAATAATGGCTGTTAATGTCGCTATCGCAATTCCTACAAAATTCAATCATCCTAGTTTAGTGTTGATCAACAACCCTTACTCTCTTCAATGTAAGCAATTTAAGAAATGCCGACTTTTTCACGTTTTAAACGTTTAACTGTACAGCTAACTACACTGTAGCATTTTCCACTTTGGATGGCATGTTACTGCCACCAAAATTTCGGCAGTAGAATTTTAGCTCGAAATTCAACAAAATTCTTTCGCACTCTTGAAATAGTCTTAATTAAATCCTTTTTTCCTTCATTTTAAATAGTTATTACGAAGTTGTTGATCAATTCTTAAAAAAATTTTTGAGAACTTGCTAAAGCCTTTCTGCTTAAGCATTTTATTTAAAGTGCTCATTATGAATGTAAAACAAATATTGTTTGTATTAATGTAGAAATTTTTAGATTTTTAATAGAAATTTATACAAAAGTTTTGTACGATTTCTTAAGAAAAGTAAAAAAAATTGGTGTATCAAAAAGATGTCAAATTGTTATTTTTTAAAATCATTAAAAAACAACAAAAATAGAGCATGGTAATTTTAAGTTATTAATTCTAAAAAACTCATAGTTTTATCAATTTCAATTAAAATCAGGAAACTAGCTTTGACTGAAAGTTGACATTTTACTCGAAAACTTAAGCTCCACACGCCATCTTCAAATATTATGCAAACAAAACACTTTTTCATGAATCATAACAAAAGCGATAATAAGGAATTTACAAGACAGTCTTTGTAGATTCTATTATCCAAAGAATGATATGATCATAAAATCACAATGAATATACAGATTTGCTTTCGGAAATTTTTTACACTACTAATTAGTAGCCGTTTCAATGTGAAGTTCATTTTGAAAGAAATTTCAATTTCTAAAGAATTAAATTTTATAGACAGTATTGTTATCCTGCAACATCTTGAAAATAGTTTCATATACTGTCAGTATCAAAATCCAACATTTGGTGCAGTACTGAATGAACAAAAGTAAGATTTTTTGTTGAACACACCAATTCTTGCAAGGATAGCTGCTAATTTTTACATGGTAATTTGGAGATTTAGAACATTCCAGCAATCCTATTCATCTGTCGTGGAAGTTGTATGCTCAGACTGCTCCCGGTTCGAGTAAAATCAAGAGACATATATTAACTGGAGAGATGGCGATTCATCGGAAGCCGACAAATTTTCCGATGGTGGACTATTTGGAAAATTAATTTGTAGGATTTTTGGATGCTGCAGAATTTAGCTGTTGTTGAAAAAAATATGAAAGTCATTGACTTCTATTTCCACGCATGGTGTAGTGATGATTTGGTGGTAACATCTATAAAGGAATGACATTAAAGAGTGGATGAGAGGATGGTCAGCGATTTAGAGGAAATAGAAATAAAGATTAAAAATTTCTCATTAAACATTTCCAGTTAAGAGAAAACTCTTTCTGAGTTAAGGGATAACTCTTTCTGATTATCTTTTTTCGATCAGTAAAAAAGTAAAGAGCTCAAGAATGACACATTATTTTTACTAAACAACAAACTACATTTCAGCCATTTTGATATATGAGCAAAGTGCTCGCTGTTATTTTAAATTGGTTAAAGCGCGCTTTTGAAGACGTTAGTATTGAACTGTAAAGATGATTTTATTTTACAATTTTTGGGTACTCAGGAAAGAATCCAGAATCTCAGTTCTTGAATGGAAGGTATAGCACTGAAACTTCTAAATACGAATTTTTTTTTTTTGCCATACCAATTAATGGGAAGTTTCGAATGCTCTTTCCTATGAATGAGACATAAACAATCTTATAGCTAAGCATAAAACTGTTATTAATTTGATAGTAGCAAAAGCAGATGGACATTATGAAAATAGCACAAACGATTGTCGTTCTTATAAGAACCTTATAATCTCGAATTATGTTAGAAGAACTATGGCTAAAGTGTAGTAATGAAGTTTCAAGTTAGATTAAATAGAGCAGATTTGTTTGTTACTTAACTTTTTCTCGGAAAAAATTCATTTGCAGATCACTATAACAGTTCACATCACCTCTTGATTATATTAGTGTTAGTTAATTGACATTCTTGCTGCATTTCTTAGTAGTTCACTAACATAAAAATGGTAAGAATTGATTCAACAATGTTAGTAGAGTTGCGTTAAGGAACTGAAAACAAAGGTTACTGTCATTAGGAATTAATTTTTGCTAGCAAAACAAAATGGATCGGCAGAAAATCATAATAAAGTGGAGAAAAATGATACCTGATAGTCGGTCCATGAGTCAGTAGCCAAAGCCAATGTGATCAACGCTAGACCAAGTAGGCCAAAAACGCTCGTGAGGGACAACAGTAAAGGCGAGGACCACATGACCGCACACGGTGACAGCCCTTAGACAAAGTGTATGTTGTGTGATGTGATGAGATGATGGTGCGCAGCAGCTCCGCACTGTCCTCCTCCTTCGTTATCGTCGTGGTCGCTGTCTCCGTCGCTACTACGTTTGCGGAGACGAAGGGCACACAGCAAGTTACAGCAATGCACACAGCAAGTGACATACATACACCTTTATGAACAGAGGCATTACACTCGCATCCCTGCAAGCGACATGTAAGATAAGCTCCTTCGTCGCTTGCAGATGTCGGCCAGTGGGTTAGATGTGTATTAGGCCTTCTGTGTTTGTTGCTTGGAAGATTGATCTGTAGAAAGGTAAGTTAAGAATATGTGGGATAAACTTAAAATATGACAACTGGTTGTTATATCCTTACACAGATCATCAGTGCATTATTGTTATTTGCATAGAAAAAATTATATCCTCAATGTAGATGATAGTAATAAACCTAGTACAATAATATTATTCCTTTCAGTTCCCAAAGGTTATTGGTCATTCAAAATCCTGTATGAGCCTATTTAGAGGCGGGCATTAAGATGACGCACGTTTGATCGAATGCGATATAGCACAATACGGTGACCTTACAAATGAAACATCCCGTGCAACACCGTTCATCATACAACAAGACGGTAGCAATATCAGTACGCTGTTCATCCATGCCTTCCTCCATTATCCCACAGACCCTTAAGATTAAATGCTGCTACGAAAAACCATAAAAAACGACCATTAATTTTCTCTCCTCTCTCTCGTATTGCATGAAACTATTTAAAAAATGAATTGTCGACTACAGCAGGAAATTTTTCTTTCCATAAATATGAATGATCAATTATACTATCTGATATCAAAAAAATTTTACTATTAATTTACTGCAGCTTATCTTATTAGGTAATACTTTACCTTTTTCAAGTAACTGATAAGTTGAACACCTTAATATTATTGCTTTGACTCAGCTAAAAAAGAAACTCATTTCTTTTGCAGCATTAATGAATCCAGTTATGTAAATCCACCCATTTAGTTGCCAATATCACAACATAAATTCTTCAAAAATGGATTACTGGAAACTCTAAATTAAATATCTGCAACTCTTTTTCTGTTGTTATTCAAAAATTTGCTGTAGCATAGAAGTGATTATACGATCCTGACTGAATTCCTACAAGCGTTTGATTTAAATTAGTTTCAAGCAACAAAACCGGTTATTTCAGAACTATCGTATGTTTCAAGTTTTTAAATTATGCTCTTCAGACTTCTGAAATTAATCAAGAAAGGAATCAGTCAAGGATTTTTCAGCTTTTCGATCTTTTCTTACTTCTTACTATTGGTATCGTCAAACTTTCTCCTAGGAAAATTGCTTACATTTATTCATTCAGCACTCTCAGTTTCCCTTGTTATAATAAGCTACCATCCTACAAATTTTCATTTTTCTTACGGTTTTGGAAGGATATCATATCACAACTATCTGAGTACTTTTGATGTTCAGAGCAATTTGCGTAATGAAGTTTTATACAGTTTACCAGTTTTGTAAATAAGCAGTTGTCAATGTTGCTGGCACGTTGCAGTTCCAGAACAGATTAGAGAAGTACTGCTCGGCACTTGAAAATTAGTTTACAGAAGAAAAATGAATTTTCTTAAAATATGGACAAAGGAATTTGAAAAGGAATTCAATATGTACAATATGTTTACCTAACGAACGGTCATATTTTAAAATGTCAGAATGTATTTATGTTGTCTTATATACACATAGCATTGGGAAATTGTGATCAGAACTAAGCAAAATTTGCTAATTAATTCCAAGAACTGTCTTATTTGCATTAAAGACAGTCCTAATGGAAATGGTGTACTAAAAAAACTCGTAATTTTTGTGATACTGTTAGGACTATTAATAAAGCAGTGATAAGCATAAAATCAAAAGAAAAAAAATCGACTCGTTAGCTTGAATTTTGAGAAAGGAGTAACAAATTTCATGGGGTGAGGGAGGGAGTGCGAGGAGAGGGGGAATATTTGCCCTAAGAACAAAACTGTCACTCTCAAAGATAATAGAAAGATAATCAAGCAAATAATAAAAACAAAATTTCTTCTGTAAAATTACCGCGATGTATTTCTTTCAGCACTTCATTTTATTGAGAAGATATAAATAAG
The DNA here is from genome assembly GCF_000002995.4 of Brugia malayi. Taxonomy (NCBI): domain Eukaryota; kingdom Metazoa; phylum Nematoda; class Chromadorea; order Rhabditida; family Onchocercidae; genus Brugia; species Brugia malayi. Next base: position 3,832,860 of record NW_025062479.1, read on the forward strand.
GCAATACAACCAAAACTGCTACATCTCAATGGATTTCAAAACCGATTTGTCATTTAAAGAATTTTACATAAACATCAATTAACAGTGATTATATTTACAATAACCCGGAGAAATATACTTCTAACTATGATATCTTACAATCACTTTCACCTAATGGTACTTCTTTATCGTGGTATTTCATTCTCAGTGACTGGTGCTTGGAGCGTCGTAAAAGACTGCCCGACCGATTGAGACCTTTTGGATTGTCTTTAGCTTTGCTAACCTGTAATTAGCATGCATTAAGTTTTCTTGTCAAACGATATTCAACTTCATGGACTTATATACTAAGGTACTTATATACTGCGGTAGATTATTATAATTTCGAAAAATTATTCGTTTAAAGTGTAGAACACTTTGAAAAAAATTTTGCAAATTAAAAAACAGTTCTTTGATACTCATAGGAATTTCAGAGTTTTCGTGATTGGACAATTCAGAATTAAAAAATTTTTTTTCTTACAAATAAGGCGCATCGTCACTCTATTTACTTCGTCTGAAATATTTTCTCCATCCGATTTTTGAAATTTTCGGAACCCAAAATCTTAATTGGAATTTGTAGGATAATACTGCTTTAAAAAGTATGCCTCTATTCTAAAAAGGGTAGAAATTGCTCTTAGCATTTACCTTATACAGTTAGGTAATAAGGCAATAGTACTTACCCGCAATGACCAATTTCGATTAAGCTTCTTTGTTGGCGAAATCTCACGAGATCTCAATTTTTGTTGCTTCATCCACTTCTGAAAAAATTTCTGCAAATATTGACATTTTATGAATTCTGATACATCAAAGAAAGTGGAAGGTAAGGAAAGGAAGAGAATATAAACAGATTGACAAGCAACATTTTGCTGGAAATTGAACGAATAATAAAATGTATTTCAGATAGATGCTCAATAATTTTACAAAATCATAGACAAGCATAATGTGAGCGTAAGGGTTTACAAATTATTCAACGATTCAGTATAAATAAATATTGAAGTTCATAAAAAAAATATTGAAATGTTCTGAACCACAACTTCAGAAATATTTTGACAAAATAAGAAGAGTTGTCATCTCTAGCTTACTTCTTCATCCAATAAACCACTTTGATCCAGAAAATTTCGGAATATTTTCACTGTGTTATAGTTCATTTTTGCAGAGGATTCGACATAACTTATATTGAAATTTAAATGTTGCATCCATGCTTGAACTGTTGCTTCATAGACCTAAATCATTTCCGTCAAAAACCTGAGTAATACTAAATTGATATTACGATTTTTATTTTGAATTTTTTTTTTAAATTATTGAAAACATTTCGGAAACATAATATTACTGATTGATGCTATTAATTTAAGTACTTTTTGAGGAGATGAATCGCACTTGTTCCCAACAACAACAGTTGGAAGAGTTCGAGCATCTTTTCGTTGCTGCACAATTTGTGACCATATGTCACTCATCTGAATTTATGACTTTGGGGATTTCTGAATATGACAAAAATTTTTTTCAGATCTGTTTCTTGTGCAAAATCTCTCACATGAATTCCAACTGAAATTATAAGGACCTGCTTGAAACTAGCCACATCATTGACAGAAAATACAAGCATGAATGCACTGGCGGATGCTATTGCAATTTTGCGCATGCCAGGATAGCCGAAATTTGTATCCAGAATTTCCAGTGATATTTCTTTCCCCTGTTTCAACATAATGATTTTTATTGCTTGAAAAAACGAGACAATAGGAGAAAATTCATAAGATAACTGGGACAATAGAAAGCTCCATCAAATAAGCACTAATTCAAACTAACAAAAACCTGTATATTGAAATCTCTCGAATAAAGATCTTCAACCGTTTCTCTGTATTTTTCATCGAAAGTTCCATGAAGATAACGTCGAATGATTGATGTCTTTCCCACTTTTCCAGGACCCAACACAACTATGCGGAATCGTGTTTCTTCCATCTCTATATAGTGTGTGAAGATGACATCGTTATTGAAATTTGGATTCCATTTCTATTATCATAACGATTTTGTATACTCTATTGTGTATGATCTTGGCGAAAATAATCACTTTGTAAGTCGAGTTGTCATTCCTATTTGTTAGCAAGTTCTCCGCACTTAATTATTTGAGCTATCAACAGTCAAAAAGTTAACATTTAAGAAATTCATCTAATTTATATCTTTTATTTTTATTTTGCATCGTTTTCATTGACTGTTACAATACGCTTGTGGTCCCTTCGAAGAAATCAGTATTTGCTTTAATAATGCAGATAAATTAATTTCTGTCTAGTACTTATTAACATTTACTACAACCAATGCTTTCGTTTTGCTTCCGTAAATCTTTCTCATCACGAAAAAATGTGAAAATAAGCAACAAGAAAAAAAGAGAAATATCGAAAAGAGCTGGAGAGTGAAGGAAATAATATTTTGTTCGTTATTACTAATTTTTCGCAGATGTGAATTATTTTCAAACCTTTTACAACAACAGCCTCACGAAACCAAACTCTAGAAAGAGATTTTATGATGACTTAAAAAGGCATGGATTGTCTGCCTAGACTAGGCTATGCAAGAGACATCGCCGTGTTAACCGATAAAGCATGTAAACATGCAATTCAAACTGCCAACGGTATTCGCAGAAACAGACTGAATGAAATCTTCTTCTGAGTTCACTAGGAGATCACAGTGTCCTACTTTGCTCAAAAATGAACAGGCTCTGCTACTTTTGCATTGCGTTAGAGTTAGATTTTGTGCACTTCATGAATAATACCAAAGATAGTAAAAGAATAACTTGAAAGATTTTTAAGTTTCATCCTGAATCTGAATGAGAAAAACTGTTAAAAGAATGCGGGAAAGATTTTGAGGATGTCATATTTACATGAATATACCAAGAGTTTTACTCGTTGCACTAGCTAGGAATATTTTTTCCAACCTCATTTCTAATAAAATTTCCTTTCATACTATTGGATAGCTGTAATTTGCTTTGGTGAAATTTCAAATATTAGAGATAAAAGCATTATGTGAACTTAATCTGTACCATAAAACCGAAATCCGACTAAACCGATTTAGCCGAAAATCATCAATCTGAAAAGTAAATAATCCCGTACTGTTTAATGACAGTGAATGCTGTGAATAAAAATTTTTTCGAAATCAAAACCGTGCCATGATTTCGAAAGTAAAACTTATCAAGTTGTTGACAAAGTCACGTTTAGTCTAGGAAAAGAAATCATTGGAAGTAAATTAGCAGCTTCACCAAAGTAAATTTTTAAGGCAGCGATCTTAAATTTCATTTTTTACAATTATTAAATTAACTTTTTGAAAAAGAACATATCTCTCCAGAATATGCAGCGAATTTAATTTTGAATGCTTACTAAATTTTGAACACTTCTATTGCACGAAGCTGATGAGACCAGACACAAAGAGTCAAAGGTGCACATGTACTAAAAAAATTTTTTTCGGCAAAAAACTCCTTTCATGTGGTATCATTCGAAACGTTTCAGGCACGATTTTTGAAGTAATAAATTCAGCTTAGATAACATCAGAAGAAATAACGAACTGATACAGCAAGTGCCTGTCCTAGGAGAAAAATCTATGAGTTACAATTAAAGTTAACTTTTTAGGGAAATTCAACAGTCTTGGAATAGTAACACGGAAGATATTTCACTAATTTCAGAGAATTGTTTACAAGGGTATCGTGATTTGTATTATTAAAGTTTTGTATGATTATAATTTGTGTTACAAAAATGTAAAATGTTCTTGGCTTTGTTTTTGACATGTTAAGTCTGGTACTACGAGAGGAATCGCGTTCTTAAGACAACTGTTTTGTTAGAATGTTTTCTCATTAAAACACCCAATATTGATAAAATTTGATCGTTTATATTTAATTATTTCGCTAATTTTTGTAAGTTTCATATAAAATTATTAAAGGTAAAAGCTCAGATGCCATCCATATTGTAGCAGTACTGTTAAATGGTCAAACAGAATAGCAAAAGAAGAGTAACCAGCTGATTCATTTTTCATGTCCTTTTTGACGTGCCCATTATTTGCTACTAATGTGAAAAATATTGAAATTAGTATAAGACAACATTAAAAAAAATTTTTTTTTTTAGTATATGGATGCTTAGTATAGTTTTCCCTTGAATCTTTAGAAAAAGAAACATGAAGCACAATTTTTTTTTTGGTAAACAGATTCAATTGAAACTACTTAGCAATCAGATACTCGCGATAACACGACAAAATTGTCAGAAATGGAATCTGTAGCTGATGATGAAAGAAGCGAGAGTAAAAGGCAGGTTATACATTATTATTATTAAACAATAATATCCAAAACGATTCGATAAATAAAACAACCCTACTTTACAATTAATAAGCAAAAAGAAAAACTCAAATAATGCAACAATCAACTCACAAATGAGTCGGTTACTGCATTGTTTTATCTACAAATAGTGAAGGAAAAATCTGTAAAATGGTTCAAAGACTGAGAAGCAGAAGCAGTGGAGAGGTATGCATAATGAAAAGGAAACCATGGAAATGCCTCATTTTGTTTGCAGAGCTGAACAAAAGAGGGAGAGGAAAAGAGAGGAGGAAAGAAAAATACATGACTACTATTTGTTTTCAGTGTAAAACACCTGGTATAAGATGACAAGTCTACTTCCTTTTTCGACTTCGCAACTTTTCTAAGAAGTTACTTACTAAGGAACGTCTCCTTTGTTAAGCAAATCATATGAGTGTCGCCTTAAGAAATGAATAGTAGATCGACACGGCAACTGAGGAAAGATACACATTGGAAAGGGACAGATTTAGAACAATGATGAAAATTCAAGCTCTTTATTTCAGGATTTATTAAATACAGTAGGCGGAGCTCCCACAGCACGCGTTCCTTTTAATTTAGTTTAACTTTTCAGTTCTGACAATTCATAGACAAATGAAGTAAATATCCCCTTAATTAATATTACTCTTTCTAAGGTTTCCTGACTATTTCTGACATAGTTAATGAAATAAGAAACTAAACTCAACTCTGTGGTATAAAAAGGTGCCTACATACTAAATCTGTTATCAATATTAAAACTTCAATTTCTAACATGTTGTATTCCAGTTCTTCTATCTACTTTAATAAAAGTCTGATATTATAAAAATAGCTTTCAGTTTAAATCCATTTGCAAATCCTATGGTGCCGCAGTTACAACCAACACTTTTCTGCATACAATTTCAAAAAATCTTAGACATACCACTGATTGATTGAAGTTGAATAAGCTCCCAAGAAAATTCTGATCAAATTCCAGCTCATCCGTTAATCGGCTGATTTGTAAATTGCTGGCAAATAAGAATAACAACATACCCTGCAGGATTAAAGACCGTCGTTGTATAAATCTCAGACCCTCATGTACTCACTTTTTTTTCTAATTAAATAAGCTATTAAACTGTGTTACACAATCTATCCCTTTCCGAATCACTCTGTTAACACATAACTTCTAACTGAAATGATATGGAACACAAATAGCAATAAGTGATGATCAATCCAACACTGATTCATAATGAACTAAAATTAATGCTCTCAAAAAATCTGGAAGACAGTAATTAATTGTGTTCATGGTCTGATCATATGAAAACTTGACGAGGAATAGAAATAAGACGTTACCTGCGAATATCTTTATGAGCTACATACAATTTGGATACATATTGACATCATATGTATAGTCGTCTTGATCTTCTCATCAAGATCAATGGAACAACCCAACTTTAAGAAGAAAGATTCAGCACCGAGACTAGAGATGTCGAGAGCTGTACTCCTAAATTATTCACTAAAAATGTCTTATGCTTAACTGAATTTTCATGTTTTACTACAAGCCTTACGCAGATTTTTTGCGATGCTTAGCTTACTAGCAATTTGCCAGATATTTGCCAGCTTTTCCGAATTCTTTTTCGGTTCAAAACTAAAAGCATTTTATCGTCACTTACGATTTTGCTACCAGTAAGTCAGGATGAAAAACGGTAGATATTTATATCAAACGATAAAATGACATACACAAATCGACGTATATACATATATATACGTACATAATAACTGGCGTACGTAACAACTGGCTTTTTTTATGTAGCAAGATATTTCTTAAACAATTCGATGGAAGAAAGCGTTCAAAAATTTGACGCGAGCGCGTTGGTCCTAAAGCGAAATATGCACGCAACGCAGGTGGCATTTACCATTTCCATTATACTGCATAGCATGGAAATGAGTGGGAGGATGTTACGCAATGACTGTTTGACGAAAGTTGCGTGAGGTATAGTACCAATTTGTGTGAGTGTTGTTAAGTAGACGTCACAGATTTGTAGTTATTATCCTACTTCATAGTATTTTTGGTCGTTTCTCTTGGGCCGATAGATAAATCGTTCTAAATATTCCTAGATTGTTCCAGGTATGTCTGCCTATTGGTCGCTGAATGTGTTGTAATTCAGCGAGGTACGATGAGCCCTGAGAAGGGGAACACTCGATGTCAAGCTGGTAAGGTTTTTGTGTTATTTCACTGCTATTTAAAAGTAATCTGTTGCAATGATTCTGAATTAACAAACTGGAAATTAGTAAAATGAGACCCTTCCAACAGAACCTCGTAGAACGGAGACTCGGAGTACGGCTGCAGCAGAGCTGAAAAGTAGTCCAAGTGGTTGTAGAACGTACGCTTCAACTTCACCCTATAAAACCAGGTTACTTGTTGCTTTACGTTTACTACATTTCTGGAAGTTGCTTTATGCTGTGATCTGTTTGTTGTTGAAATAAATATAGAAAGCGCTTATCCTTGCTGCCTTGTTGTACTCATTAATGCTTAGCAAGCAGTTTATCCTTCTGAAACTTTCTTTTTAGAAGGTTTTGATAGTCTGATAACGATTCATAGCTGATATTATAAGATAATTATAAGAAAGTAGATTTAAACATGTTCTTTAGGCAACAGAGCAATGGAATAACGACAGAGAAGACTCGCTATACACCCGATTTTGCACCAGTACGCTCGCGGCGGGGCTCAGCAGCACTTATCATACCTCCTCTTCCAGCAGTACCATCCACTGCCGCAGCAAGTAACCTGTAGTTTTATAGCAGTTGATTTTTTCATATTTGGTCTGAGTGACAAACAAAGTAATAGAATATTTCGTGAGTCTGTGAGCAGATTCCATTATTTTTATCTATTTAACTTCATTATTATCTAATATTGCTTACTTTTAATGGATTCAGGAAAAAAAGGACGTCGCGGTAGAGATGACGATAGTGATAGTGATACTGCAAGTAGTAACTCAGGACCTGTGAATGCCAAACGAACTCGCTTGTGTCATAGCAAGAATGATATTAAAAGCGTGGAAATAGTTGTTGGTAATGTTGCATCGGAAATTAAAGAAATTACGCAACAGAATAATGTGGCTAAGGTATTGTATAGAACTATTCAGATGAATCCTGATATTTATGTCCCTCCAAAATTTATGAAGACACTGTGCCATCATATGTGCCGTCATTTTAGGAAGGTTCTTATAAAAATTAAGGTCGCAAAGGTCATTTGTCTGTATGAAATCATTTGCTTTATTCGCTTCATGATAGCAGGACACTTCACATGATGCGCTGACAGAACGACAACCTCAGAAGAAAACAGATTCCGATTTGGAGCAGCACTTCAAAAGTTCGTTATCACTTGCTGCTTATTTGCGCCTTTAATGTTATCAGTGTATTTTCTTCTTTCTTTCTTCATTGCTAATGCAAAATTTACTTCTTTAAAACATTCGAAAATTTTTTTGCAGAGGCTATTCGACTTTATCGATACATGTCACTGCCGGATACGCAAGTTGGTAGCGCTAGACCAGTATATAGGCCTTTCTTAAAAAGAAATTTGATATACATGAGACGATCTGCTGTAAGTTGAGAGATTATTTTTAATTAATTTTCGCTCTTATAATAACTACGAAAAATTTTCAGTCCATTTATGGAAGTTATAACTTCCCCATTCTAAGTATGTGTTCATTGTATTTGTATTATTGTAGCAGTCGATAGCAGTAGGAGATGATTGCATGCCTCCCCTTTGTCCACCAGCTGCTATTGGAAAAACTGGAATGAAGGCGAAGTTACGCAAACACGAAAATCTCATGAATATACTTCATGCAATCAGGCGGAGGAATGAAATATTAAAAAAGGTGTCGACTTTCCATGTACTATTTTCTTTCCTTTTTTTTGCTGCATACTCATTCTCAAATTTTTATATACTGTTTAAATTTTCCCCCTGATTTCTTTTCCACCTTTCGGTTTAGATGCTTGTGATGCATATATAAGTTATGTTTCAGAATCCAAAAACAAAATCATCAGGTTCAGCAGCTGTCTCATATTTGGTGCGTGTCTTAAAGCAGGATGAAGATAGCAGAAAAGGGAGTGGTAAGGATGCTTTGTCAAAGGAAACAAGAAGACATGTTAATTGCTCACATGCTACCTCAATGATCAAATTTATTGATGTTCGAAACAAAGAATTACCAGGTAATTTTTGTTGGTATTTCCATCTCTTTGTAATTATGAAATGAGCAGTAATGACAATTATTTGTAGGTAATCGACATGCCGTTATTACGGTGTACCTTTCAAGTGAAGTCGATGGTGTCTTTAGCGAGATCGTAAGTTTTATTTTTCTCAGTGCATTTTTTTTTGTTGCATTTTATGTTGTTAATTACAATATTAGTCTGTTATGAGAAATTATCATATGCAGAAATGTGAAGTAAAGTTATCTAGATGCGACTTCCTTCTGCTACAGTACAAATGCAGATAAATACTCGTGGTGAACCTGTTGCAATAGATTTACCATTATCTATTGGTTGCCCGTTGCATTGCAGTGGAAGACAAAGGTACATTTTTTGGGTTGACTGATGAAGTAATTTGGAGTAACAAAGATATTTGGGACAAGTTTAATAGGACTGACTACATTCACTTATTCAGTATCATTTTTGAAGTATCAGTTTGTTTTGCAGGAATGATTATGTGATCATTCGTGTTACGTTTTCGGGAGAAGAATTCGCTCATATTTTAGGAGGAAAATCATTAAGAAGTGTTCCATCAAGACTGATAGACAAAGATTCGAAAACAGTCGTCCATGTAAGTGTACCGAGAAGTTGTGGAAATACTTTTATCGCAGTTTTGTGTGGCTTATTGTTACTTCAAAGGAAGTAAAATATAGTAAAATATCATAATGGATCGAGAAAGCGAATAATCGATCGAAATTTCAAACAGTGAAGGTCGCTGTGAGCCAAAATACTAGGCTTTGGTATAGTAACTGTGTAGATGAAAGAATTAAGTGTGACATAGCGAAAAATCTGACGGTTTATTGATGTTTTATTCTTTTCATTATTTAAGGTTACCCGACGTATAAGCTGCCTTTCTTCGCCTGATAAATTAAAGAATAGTGAAGGTTCAATAACGATGTATGGTGCACGTTGCATATCTTCTGTTGCAAAAGGCGAAACGTCTGACGGTTTAATATACGGCCATGGTAGCATTACCCTGATGTTAGTCTTCATTCTTTTTTAGAAGAACCTTTGCTTTTGATATTGTGTTTTTTACTACTTTCACAGTTTGCATATGATTATGATAAAAACTGTGTCCAAATTTTTTCAGCCCGGATTCTTTTCTTAGTTTAGATGACAGGTGGCGTTCGGAGAAAAATTTGACGAAGAAACTTATCGATTTAGGGAAGGTAACATCTTCCGCATTTTCTTCATTTTTTACTATTGACTGATAAATCCTTTGCAAGGACCGGGGAACATATTAAATGACAGTTGTTGACATTCAGAAAATGCATATGAGCCCATTCGTACGCATGTCGATTGTGCCAGATAATAGTGGGGAATCGAGTTCATCAGAAGACGATGATGAAACAAGAAGTTGTTCAAGTACGTACATAATTAAATCTTCATGGCATACTTGTGTGTGATTTTGTAAAATTGGACTATTATCTTTTTTTTTTTTTTTTGAAGTGAAGTAGAACTATGCCTCCAGATATAAATTAATTTAGGTTTCGCCACATCTGTTTCAACAGGCTGTATAGACCGTTGTCATCAAAACAGTGAGATGTCAGCAAAGGAATCCATACATAGCTTTGCATCAGCAGAAACCGGACTTCAAAGAGATGACAGTGTAGTCCACTTTATTCTAATAAAGATCTCTTTTGCACTCATTCTATTTAAATTATTCAACACGAAAGTGTTGCATATTTTAAAACATTTATCTTTCAGGGTTTTGAAGAGTATATGAAATCACGGTTCAAGCGAGAAATGTCGCTAAAATTTCCTAAGCAAATATGGTATGCTTTATTTCATTTTTTGGTAGCTGGACTGTATGTCTATGTTACATAAATTTGTATACTGTCTGTTTATGTTTTATAGCTATCGCTTTATTACGAGATACAATGACGAACCGAATACTAGTTTTCCGGAAAGCAAGCATCTACTTTGTTCCGAAACTTCATCAGATTTGGTAAAAAGTGAGCTGCTGAATTCAAATGCTAACGTTGAAACTGCTGTAAATGGTGGTAGAAGTCAGTTTTTTTTTTTTTTTTTTTTTTTTTTCTTTTTTTCTTTTTTTCTTTTTGGAATTGAAGAGTATATTATTTCATTTTTAGGAAATAATATTCTGTTGTATACATGAAACAATTTCAGGACATTGTTCTCCGTTGAAAGAAGTTTCTCCAGGAAAGGTTTTGAATGGACGATTATTTTCCAAACCTCTGACTTCACCTAAATCTTCACCAAAGTCATTTCCATCATCGCCTACTAAATATCGTTTGGATGTTCCACGTCGAGATAAACCCTTGGCTGCTATGGTTGATAGTTTAGCATCCAAATTTGAGAAATGTTCTAAAATTGTGCCGCCCAAATCTGTTGCTCCCGACGATAAAGTAACCGTTTTTAATATCTTTCAGGAATCTTTTTGTAAATTTAATTATTTAGCTTTCATATCTGATAATCCAAGCAATATGTCTGCTATTTTCAGGTTACAGTTCCCGAACTGCATTATGAAGGATATCCCGAACCGGATGGTAATGGAATCGTTACACGCTTTGTTTCTCCGGCCAACAAATGTTTTTTCTGCCTTGGAACATTTCCTGATATGTTTGCTTTGCTACTTCACATGAGAACAAGTTACCCACGACTTGACATAGTATACAGAGTGCGTTCTTGATTTTTTTTATAACAATTTTTAAATAAGGTTATTGAACGCTATGTTGGATATTTTCTTCATTCTCTTGTCACAATACTCATAACTATTAAAAGAAATTTGCATTTTTGATTTGGGTAATTTCATGTTTTGTTGCATCTAAGCTATATTAAATTAATTTAATATAAGTTGGATTAATTTATATTAAATGCTTGTGTAGGGTGATGCACGGCAGACAGCTGTTATAAATAACGGTGCACCGGTTTTCATTGATGTGTTCGTTCGCAAACATTTCGACGGCTCGTATGAAGGTTCATTGGTTCGGCAGTACACAACTTCTCGTAATAGAGTTATACCACAACATTGTATTCCCAGTGATCGCCTCACTTACATTGTTCACAAGTTAGTTTTTTCACCTTTTCAAACATTTTTTTGAATCTAGAGAGCAGTTCATCATTGTTTCAGAGTTGAAGCAAGAGCTATTCGTAAAATGCCAAAGGATCTTAGCATTTTTTTCATGCAAGCTGATCGAGAAAGACGTGCTACAAAGGGAAATAATGCGTAAGCTCGTTATTTTTAAACATTTCTTCCGGCGTAAATAAAATAAAGTGCATGTATTTCTTGCTTGAATAAAATACTTCATTTCCATAATTTTTATTAACATGGTAAGTAATTTGTAGGGCATATTTCGGTTTCCGCAGCAGGCATCCTTTAATGAAATGCACGCAAATATCAACGAAGCAGACGGATCAAGAATGGTTACGAGAATTCATTATCAGAGCAAGTATTGCAGCCTGTTTTAATGCTATTTTATGCAAAGTTTACAAAATTTTTAATGCTTGAGTATATAAACATCTCACTCGTTGTTATTTCTTTTTAGCAGATTGAAGATTTTCTCGATTTGTCACGTGTTGAGAAGGATTTTATGTCGTTGTGGAGTATTTTTCTTCTCAATCTTAATCACAAGCCACTTGGTCGTTGTCACACATATCGCACTTGCGTAAGTGTATTTCGATGCTTTTAATTACAGTTTTTTTTTTTGCACAGATCATTTTCCATAGCTTGTTATATTTATCGATGATTTGAATTTTGTATAATTGTTTATTAAAAGTTCGGCATATTTTCCAGCGACTTTTCCTGCAAAAGCATCGGCAAGATATCTTGCAAAATAATTTTCAAAACGCTTGGGTATTTCATCTCACTGCTTTACATGAAAAAGAGGCGTTGGATACAGACGAGGTGTATGACTTGACGATGCGTTTAAAAGATAATTATGACCCCAGTACGGACGTTCGTCATGTGGTCTATGCGTAAGTGTAATCGTGATCAGATTCTGTTCGGATTTTGGAAGGTTGTTTGTAGGAATTATTTTCAGTTTTTCTGAATTGTTTTTACTTGCTTTTTAGTACACGTGCACGATTAGAAGCAGCAGCTTCTAGTGCAAAACGAGAACCTCCAGCTTGGCAGAAAGAACCAGTACATGGGCCCAAAATTTCAATACTAAGGAGTTCATCCGTTGCGCGTCTGTCATCTCTAGAGCCGAATTCCGATAACGAAGTTTGATTTCGCGGAGAATTTCATTATAAAAATTTCGTTACCTTATGGTTTTACTATTTTTGCCTGTTTCAGGATATGTTCAAAAAATTCATGAACGATTCTGGTCGCAAAGAGAGGCGAAGTAGTAGCTGTTCAGTAGATGAGCCCAGCCGAGTAAGTGATTTTGTTTACAAAATGTTTATTCATGCATCTGTTTGTCTCATCTGGTAATATTTGTCATATCTGCGCAAGAAATACTTTTTCCCTTATCTCAGTACTGGCTTTCATTTGTTTTCTTCAGCATTCAACAAGTCGTCGTCAACGTGAACCTGATTGTTCGAAGTATCTGACAACACCTCGTGCTACGCAACCACCGAAGTGGTTATCCTTTGCCGAATAACTTTTCTGCTCATAAATTTCACTTTCTACAATACGGTAAACTTCGATGTAGTTATACCATCCAGCTTCGTTATATATTGTCATTATTTACCAATTTAAGTCAGCAGTGAGACTGGGCAGAAACTTTCATAATTTTAAAAACAAATACTTTTCTAGCTAGGTGGATTTTTCGTATTTTCTTGATGTTTTCGAAATTTTGTTTTCCTTGCTTTTTTGTGTAAACAAACAGAACACAAATTTTTTTCGAACATGCCTTTAAGCGAGGTAACATCTTCCATTTATTGGCTAGAGTTTGATTGGATCCGTAATTAATTTCGTCGTTCAACTGCAAATTTGTTGTTGGAGAAGGTTTAGGCATTCAGCAAATAGTAACGGGTCTCAGTTAGTTAAGGATATTTAGTATTATGTATTTGGCAATTAGCCTTTTTGGTTTACTTAATGACTTTTTTTTTCATTAGTGAAATGCAAAAACTAAAAGCTGTAGACAAATGAAAACATCGGAACTAATGCGCAAGACTAATTGGCTTAGTGAAACTTTTTTCAGGGTTGAATCATTTTATGAATATGACGCACTGTTAATCATTTATGCAGGATCGCTGTCAAAAAACTGCCTTGCAATTTTTTTGCAGTCTTTCTTTGATAGGCAATGCTGATAATTTAACATTTAGTATCTGTGGTTCTTATGTAATACTTTTGCAAGCTGAAACAATAGTTGATGTCTATCCGTTTTGCTTCGATATTAACAATATTACTGTCTACTTTTTTTTATTTGTTTTTATTTTGTAGTATTTGTATTTTTCGTCTTTTTATTTTGTAATATTTGTATTTCTTTGTCCTTTCATTTTGTGCTATTTGTACTTTTTTTTTTCATTTTAGAATATTTCACACAGTTTGGTCTATGAAAAAATTGCTGCTCTTCCGGGAGGAGGGTGAGAGAGGTTTGGAAACTGTAAAATGACAGCGGTACGGAGTCTTTCAAATTATTTTTTGGCCATTATTTATTTATTTTTCCTATTCTTTGTGTCATAATTCTCTATTGTCATCTAAAATTCGTTTTCATTTCATCAAGTTATTAATTTATTCATCCCATAAAATTAAATGCTTCATCTAAAGTGTGGTTGAAATTGGCACTTTTTAAGTGCTCCGGTAACGTTTCAGGCTTCTGAAGTCCATATGCATATCTATCTCTTAAATTTACCAGTCCCGGCATCGTTTTATTTTGTTGTTTATTTCTCTACTTTGATGATATTTTGCAAACGATGTCTTTAACTTATAATTCACCCCAAGGGCTGAAATCATGAATAGATTGTGAATATCGTTTACAATATTATTGTATTAGTACACATCTTATTGCGCTTTGTTGTTGTAGGATACCAACATTGTTTTATTCTATCAAATTGTGCAAAATTCAGGTGTTTTGTTTCGTTTCATATTGTTTTATTTCGTGTCGTACTAATGAATTGGCAGTTCGCCAACATTGTGTTACAGTCTAGGAAATTCTATTTATATATTGTTTGTTGTCTAAAAATGTTGGGCTTCTGATCTCTAATTTTATTGAAAAGTTCCACTAATGAAAATTTGTGATCAGTATCTTTTCTTGTCAGAAGCATTTCAAATTTTTCAACTCACTTTTAGTATAAAATGAGTAGTAGAGCCTTCTCTTGAAGAGACTTGCGATTTATTTTAGTAATTTTCGCTTCATACTGCACGATCAAAGGTGCTAGAAACCTCCATTAAAGTTGAAGAGTTATTTATGATATTTGTAGTTGAAGTTTCTTTTGGACTATTCCAGATTTGAACATTTAGCATTTAAAGCTTCCATTATGAATTCACTTGATAAATATGAAAGTGTTTCAACTTTTTAAGTTGAAAACTTTGCATATAAGCAGTGAGGTTTTACTTATCAGTTATTGAGTCTCTTCGTTACGATGAAGTGGCGGATGCCTATTGCTTACCGACACTTTGAAACTTCAGAACTGGCTGAAAATATTCATGACTTTATATTAGACCATTGTTTTTATAACCTTTAAGGCCCATTTAGTTGTAAATGGAATTTTCTCTTCATACTTCTGAAGTCTAAAAAAATCACATGAAATTTTAGTGTTGACGGATGAGATACGAAACTATAAGATTTATGTGTAGTATATAATTGGATCATTACCGTAAGGTTATGTTATGCGCATATTTCCTAGCGTTGACGATGTTCTAAACAAGGTTGCTGTTATCTGCTGGAAATCTGATTCTGGAAATTTGACATACTCCAGTTTGTCTGTCGGTTAACATATTCCATGTTGAAATTAAAGTAGAACCACTATTCGTTTATAGTTCTATCCACAGGCATAATATATATAATGCGTAGTTTGGACTACAGCTGTGCTGTAATAATATGTATTAGGAGGTGTATAGATTAATAAGAAAAGTTAGATAGGTTAATCCCAATGGCATGATATAATTGAAGTCAGTCTTAGTGGATCATTGATGAACTGATTTAACGGATGAGTATTCTAATTCTTAACAATTACTTTGAACTGGGTTGTGTTCATAGCTAACACGAGGCATATGAAATGGTTATTTTTTTGGTTGGTCACAATTTCTTATGAACACAAGTTGAAAAACTTCGAATATGCATACATAGAATTTCGAACAACACATCCAAGGTCAGTATAATTTTTGGTGTGAGGGATTACAAACTAGGTAAAGAATTATCAAACTCTTCTTACCTTAGCTACCTATTTCCATTGACGATTGGCAAGTCATCAAGAGCAAAATGCAAACTACAAGTCATTCCCTTTTCAATTTCATTACGAAAAACACATTCCAAAGCTGATTAAAAATAAGTTTTCAGAAATGGATCACCCAATAAATTTCACAAAAAATTCGTCAACAAATATGTAGTATAAATAAAAATTTAACATAGCGTTCTTCCCCAATAAAGCAGTCTTTCTGAATGAATGCTTTAGTGGATAAGAAATGATAAGAAATGGTGAGAACGAATCAGATTCATTATTTGTTCAGTATCATGGGCTATTGGTTTTGTAGTTATGATACGAAACTAAAAATGATACAACACACTGAATGGAAAAAAGAATGAATGAAAGACCTCTGTGAATCAATTTTCCATTTGTTTAACGCATAATTTCTTCTTTTAAACAGCATTTAGAAAGAATAATCCAATTTTACAGGAATAAAATATTGATGAAATATTACTTACTAATTTAGATGTATCAAAAAAATAGGTTACAATAGTCATTAACTATCATTTTTTTAATTGATATTGCATGCAAATGAAAATCAATCTAGTGAAAGAAGTTTTTCGGGTTTTAATTGGTCATAACTTCCTAATTCTAAAACTCCTTAGAAGTGACACTTATTTTTTTATTAGCCATTTCAACCACTTTTTTTTACCAACAATTTGAAGTTTGGCTCACAATTATTTTGACAGTACGGTGTGAGGACCTGATTTATATAATTAGCCTAATTGAGCTAAATGGAATGAATCGATATGCACAATTGTCGAAAATATATTTTAAAAAGAAAAAAAAAAAAAAAAAAAACTGCTTGGTAATGAAGTGAGAAAACTTTCACTTATATATATATATGAAAAAAATGAGGTGAAATAAGTCTTTACTTCTCTTATGCTATTGATACCTCAAAGGAATTATTTGAAATAACTGACGCCTAAAAGCATATATACGAGCATACAACCACCATTGTCAATTATTTTCCAATAAGAAAGCAAGTAAAAAAGATCTTCAAAGTGAAGGCATGAATCAAGAAAAATCCTCTTATTTTCAAGATTTATATGAAAGCGATAATGATGACAGTACTGTTGAGCACTAGGGCAGTATTTCCTCATCAGCAGTTTGATTTAAGTATTTCAATACAGTATTATGGCATGGGATCGATTACTAAAATTGAAGTTTATATGCTGATGCAAGGTGTGTGGATAAATGAGTCGGGTATTCTAAACAATAACAACAACGACGCTAAGTATGGACATAGAAAATAAATCGTTTCCAAATGTGAAAATGTTTCCATTTACCCGATCACAATTTTTTATTTCATGGGAAAATTGCTGTGAATTTGTTCTACCTTGTATGCAGACAGCTTTGCCAACTGTTTTCGATGGGTTTAGCATAAAATGTAAGTCTACCAAGAAAGATAGGGTTTATGTTGAAACATCGTTTTACTACGAATGCTATTCGTTAATGTGTGTTAGTTTCATCTATCATTTCATTTTTGATATGTTGATAATCAGAATTAAAAGTTGGAATGCAAGATTGAAAAGAATTGTTTTGCTTTGTGATTCTATCCTGGCAATTCTTATTTACCGATTTGTTTACGATTTTTTCATTACTTGTTTGCCTTCATTTTCTACTGCAATCTAACGGTTTAGTATCAGTTAAGTGCTATTCAAAATTCGGTACTAAACATTTTATGGGTTTTCTCTTTCAGCTGATTGTTCCGACAATATCATAAATTTTTTTTAAAAAACTAAAGTTTCCAAGTTTCTTGTGCTTTTTCTTTCTTACTTAAATCTCCAAATGCTTTTTCTCTTTCCATGATTAGATCACTGAGCTATTTGGTAGCTTTGACTTGCGTGATACTCTTATCTATTTCTTTAAAAAAAAAGAAAAAATTAGAAGCAAATTTAATATTTTATGAATTGTTTTTTCTCAAATATCTAATGGACGCTAATCAAACATCTCAAATTTGTGCTCCATAATGAATCATTTTTTAATATATCTTAAAGAACAGCTAGTACTTCGCCGTTTTAACTAACATCGGAAAATTCGATTCCCCAAGAAATTCAACTTAGAAGCTTTATTAATTTGCGGGAATATCAAAGCTAAATTGTGTGGAATTAAATCAAGCGCAATATTGGTTAATGTTTAACACTTGAAGCTATCAGTATTATATATGGGACAGAAGACTACGTTCGATGTACGTTCTATCATTATGAAGAAAGAATTTGCGTAAGAAGATAAATCGGTACAATTTGCAACATTCTTGCTTGCTATTAGCGTGAAGTTTGTTAATGGTCGCTCGAGAAATTGAGTGCAGATAGATATTAATTATCTGCGTTGTCCACAAAATACATTTATGTCCTTTACATTCTTGTTCACATGTCATCATTGATTACTACTATCATATCTCCTTTCAGTATATGGAATTAGGAGGAGTACAGTTTGTAGAAGGGTTCAGCAATGTTCTTCATTTACAGCATAACCAAGGGCTGATCGCTACCAAGGGACAGCGGACAACCAAATGTCCACTCCACCCTGTCGGCATCACTAGTTCCCAAAAGAGCAGATAATAAGGAACACCAGTGGTGGTAGCAGTAAATACTATGCACTCGCTCGCGTATACTATGTTGAATTTCAATATGCATTCGGAATGGTTGACGAGCAGAGTGTGTAGAGTGGAATTGAGGATGAGGAATGGGACGGGACGGACCGTTGGGTGTCGACCCTAAGGACAGGCGCTTCTCAACGACAGGCGCTTCTGCCAACGAGAAGTGGCAGTGGCGGCAGCTTCAACTCAGCACACTCTTCTTTCTCGGACATCTCGATCCTCATTCTCCCTCAGCTGTAATCTCATGCAGCAAGCTGTTTGTGTTAGCAGCAGGGCAGCGCTATGGTCACTTCACTCTCGCAAAAACACAAATGTTTTCTTCCCATTTCGTCTATGCTTATTGGCATTTCGCCTGTTTCAGTTGAAAGTTTCCTTTTCAAACATGTATGTTCTTCTTCACACTCAATTTTGTTACTTCGCAAACTGCAAATTCTTCATTACTTTGCTTTCATTTTTCTACTTGTCTATATTATTTTGCAAGGCTTATCAGTCACTCAGTGCGTTCCCCTTATTTCCATCTTCTTTTTTTCTGATTGTCATACTTATTGTTTCATTTTTCAGTTGTAACAGTCATTCTTACCTTTAATTAAATTTTCATAGTTTCCAATAAATAATTAATCATTATGCTTCATTCGTTTGTCTTCCTTTTTCTGATTTACATGAACCGAAATTAGTCCAGTTTAAAAATTCACTAAAATGAGTGAATTGGCATATTTGAAGCATTCACTGTCATCAAGAAAAACAAACGACTGTCGTACACTGCTTTATTTCTACTTTTCTTTTCAGAGTCTATTAATGTTATGTTGAAACACAAGTTCATCATTGTTTCCCTTCTTTCCACCTTGTTTCCTGCGAAATCATGTCTAATAATTATTCGTGGATTGTTAATAATTATGCGACAAATTTTCAGATTACTTGAGTGAATTAATTTAAAAGTAATGACTAATTATAATTTGCTGAAACGCTCTAATATACTGTATTTGTTGAACACAATTGATTTCTGGTGTTAACATATGTGAATACTGTCATCCATTAATTGCTTCTGGAAAATAACACTATGGAATTTGAAATGAAATGAATGAAACTTCAAATTATATGAAGGACTCGATAGTATGCTTACTGCAGTCATTTTCCAGTATTACAGTCGAATGAGAAAAAGTGATGAAAATTTCGTTACAACCAAAAGAAATGATTGAAATCATTATCAGTTGAAAGCTTTATTGCGCCATCTTTAACTGTTGCTTCCACATAATCTACAATGCCGTGTTCATTTCGAGCCCGTGTAAACCAACTTTGGTCTATATGGTACACTATAGTAATGGTACTTCTACAGACTTACTTAATTTATCTTGGTTTCGAACGTTACCGGTTATATTCGGAAATGAAATGGCCTCATGGTGCCTATCCGAGCCTATGGTTAAGTGTTTATGTTGTACTGTATTCCTCATGCATACCTGGTTTACTATTGTTTATGGCATTTGGAATATTCAAATCTGGCAATGTTGCTGGCGATAACGATCGACTTGGTGCTCGAATTGATCGTGTTATTGAAATTACTCGGAATTCATATAGAAAAGGTTCCATGCTAATCAACGCTGAGAAAAAAAAAATGCTAAAAAAAAGTTTTATACTGTTTTATGTCGAATTTTTACAGTTCAAAAGTATTGAATTGGATCTAACCTTTGTTTACTGTATTGCAGGAAGATGCTCACTTTTGCGATGCATCAAGTCACTGTGGCAGCATGCACCACCGTTGCCACAACTTATTCATCTATCGATGGCGCTTTTTCAATTATTTGCCCAACAAGTGATGTTATCACAACTTTATCGATACGGCTTCATCAATTCCGGTAAAATTATTACTGCCTTTTAGTTTTGAAACCTAAACTTGTTTTCTCTTCTAGCACCATACACAACTGATATTTTTTTAAATCCATATTAGGGAAATCATTTTAGAGAAAAAAAGGAAAAAGAATTGGCCCATTTTTAAACGATTGTAATTATGCAAAGATCCGAATTTTCAACTTTTTAAGTTTATCCTTTTCTATACATATATATGTGACGTGTGTGTTAATGGGTGAATATATTTGGTTATTTGAGTATGCCTCATACGTTGATGTCCTTATATACATGAAAGATATCCCATACCAGGTAGTGCCAAACGCCTTTTGATTTCGGCAAACATAGTGAAATAGCCAGTGTTATCACAAAAACGCATTTTTTTTTTTTTTTTTTTTTTTGATAAAGAAGCCTAGCGAAAGACGACGCATGAAGTTGAAGGAAAAAATAGTGTCGAGAATGCGACTTAAAAAACTTAGAAATACTCGATATTGCTTCTCTTCCCGTACTTTATTGACGTTCCTTCATTTTACGTCTTTTTTTCATTTGACTGGGTACCACTTACAAACACAAGCGAATGTTTGTGAATATAGTCATTATCAGAATCGATAGAATAATTACTTGACCAGTTGCAAATAGGAAAATTTTGGTAATATACAAATTAGGAAAAATAATACGACAATATTTGGAGGAATTTGAAATTAGTGCAATTTCATAACATTCTAATCTTCTAAGTCAATTGTCCAAATAAAGCATTCGATTACAAGTAGGTGTAACATGATACGGACTGCTTTTCATGTTGTTAATTGATATTTTTAACATTTTGACTTTAAAATTGGTCAATAAATATTACTAAGTATATATCTAACCGACGAGATCAGTATTAATAACCTCTTTCATTCAATTC
Organism: Brugia malayi; assembly: GCF_000002995.4. NCBI lineage: Eukaryota > Metazoa > Nematoda > Chromadorea > Rhabditida > Onchocercidae > Brugia > Brugia malayi. The sequence continues at coordinate 3,854,064 of NW_025062479.1, forward strand.
TGATATCAAGTTTAAAATTGATAAAAAGTACATAGCATGAAAATATAGTGGGCATTGATATTATAGTTCATCTGATCCATTTCTGCACTTCCTTTCGCTTTCATAGCTGAGCGACGTCACGAATCCTCTGAAAAGCTTCAGAATACTTTTATTAATTAATGCTGGAAATTGTTCGGAGTAAGAGCTCTATCATTCCAGTTGTTTGCTAAGACTTTGGTAAATGTTAAAAAATAAAAGATTTAGTCTGCTAACATCAGAACTAAGTGGCAATCTTGAGATCGAAAATTAATATTCCTCTTTACTAAATGTAGGCGCTAATTCTGAATTTCGAAATAACTTGAATTATCAAATTTTTTTCAGTCTTTTCAAATTACTAACGAGCTTCACAACATTAGTACTTTGCTTGATAATCATGTCTTTCAAAAATTACAGGTGATTTTTTGAACACAGAACTCGATTTCGTGTATCAGCGCGCTCGACAACTGGCGGCAAATCTGCCTATGCTCGATAATCGATTGCAGGGTTTTCGTATATCGGCACAGGATTTGGCTGCTACACCAATCAGTCCTAATTTATTACCAAGTAAAATTCGATTTTACTACTATCTCCAGAGCTAAAAAAATTATGGGGTTAGATGGTCTAAATGATAGCTATCTCACCTGATATCATTTGATAAGAATTCAGAAGACAACATGATAAAAATATTCAGTATTGATGCATGCTCGTTTGTTTGGCATACCATTGGAATTCGTCAATTTACTGATTGCACTATTCGTCTACACGTGTACTTATTCAGCAGTTTTCTGGCATACCAACAAGCCATTTAGTTTTATATTTTCTCTTCATTTATTGATTTACTCGACGACAATCATTTGGTCTTATCTCGGGTTTAGTGTTCTTCATCGTATACAAGAAACAAGCTACTCTAGTATCCGACCGATCGGTCTCGGTATGTCAAATTATTTATGTATTTATTTATTTTTTTTTTTTAATGATTTATTGTGATCGTTTCTCATTAAATTTTTATTTGGCATTAAATGTTGGAGTGACTCCTGTTTTCAAATTTTCTTTTCATTTCAAATCTCATTATAACTATCAAATTAGTTAGGTCACCTGGTTTAGGGCAATATTTGATTTCTTCACGTCCCTTAAAAATTTATCATCCATCCACAATTATTGCCACCTATGTTATGACGATTGTGCTTATTAGTACTGCACCTGTTGCATTGTATATGTATGGTTACAGCAAATATTTTGTAAGTTGCCTCTGAATTTCCTTTTTTTTTTAAGATCTTTGACAATTTAAAAATCAAAGTCCTTCATTGGAGACTAAGCCCCTGAAAATATATTATTTTTATCAGATAAGTATGTCAAATGTGCGGCAAAAGAGTGCCTTTCAAAATCAGACTAGCAGTATTAATGGTGCGCAGAGTGAGTATTCAGAATATCGTCTCCGAAGCTCATCCAAGGTGCCACAAGCGAGACTATGTTGTGATGGGTATGTTTTGACATGTTTTTGCAATGTAGATAATACTTATAGAAAAATTATGAACTTTTACTGGCAATTTCTGCAGTGAAACACTTCTCTAAAATTCGAATTCCTTTTTGAAGTACTTGAAGTCAGTGATTTAAATCATTTAGATATGCACCTCACATATTTGCAATAATTTTGCTTGTTTTAATTGTTATAACCAAAGCTCCAACTATATATGCCCATATGGTTATCTATCAGGTAATCTACTTATGTATTTTTTCACAGATCTCACTATATAATCGCATGCTTCGGTTGAATGGTTTTTTTTTTACTGTAAAGAAAATGAGATATGAAGAGTGAGTGAGAAAAAAACGAAGAGAAAATGTTCTATAGTTTATTGCCTATGGAGCATTTTATTAAATTTTAATTATTGTGAAAAGTGTTTTAGATTCACACAACTTCAGTAACTTGTTCATTCAGGATTTTAAGCTGCATTTATTTAGGATGAGGAAAAATTATAGGAGGAAGCTACTATAGGAATAAAGGTCATCAACTAAGAATTTTATTTTCAGCATGAGGAAAAGGCGTTATTGTTATCTTGTATCGTTGTTGATATTGTTTTCCTCTTTGCTTGGATTATTCTCTGGCTTATACTTACACTTAAAAGAGATTGGAATTTCAAAGTTGTTCATCAAGTGCATGAAATTATTGCTTTGCAAGTAATAAATAACCTAAGTTTATTTATGCTTTGGTTGTAATAATATCTGATGAAGACACGGTAATGTCCGTTACAAAAAGTTTTATGATTATTTAAAGATGAACAGATAATAAAAATTTTTCCATTTTCCAGCAAACTCATGATTTGTAACTTGATGAAACTTAATTGTGTTATTTTTTAATTGAATGACAAGAAAGTGTTGTGAACAACTTTTCTGATTAAAAGTTGCAGAATGGGCCTCAAACGATGATTGCTTCGCCCAAAAAAATCATGGAAAAGAAACCATCTGAATTAAAAAATTCATTGATATTAATGCATGGTGACCAGGTAGGTTCTGATTTTTTAAGTTTTCTTAATGAAAAGTTTCAATTTTATTACTGAAATACTAATTTTCTTCGTTTCCAAACTTCCATGCATTTTGATATTTGAAGTCGATGAGGGTGTTAAATGCAAAAATGATGTTTTATCGCACTTAGAATTCCAGATGTATCTTACGGATGATACCATAGCTAAAAAGTCATTATTACGACAAACACAGAAAAACGTGATTGGCACTGCAAGCGAAGATATTTACTGGTTGAAAGGAAATAATACGCAGTCACCCACAACGAGGTTCTTTGGTGCTTCGCTATTGTAATTTTCCCTCTCCTTATTTACTTAAATGACTTAGTCGTACTTACTTGGCCACCTACTGACTGTTTTGTTTACGATATTTCTATGATTTTCATGCTGTGCTTCTTCAGAAGAGTTCCACAATGTGAAAGTGTAAAAGAAACATTGGAAATGAATCGGCTGCTTGGTCCATCTGCAGTTCATCGGCAAAGTAGCGACGGAAACTCATCACCCACTGCTGCTTACCATACGGCATGTTGACGAAATTTTGTTCATTTCTTACTATAAAAATTTCGATGCTACAGTACTAGTAAAAGAAAATTTTCTAATTCCAATCTTTAAGTTAATTTAGGAATTGGTATTTTAATCTTTTCTACATTAATATGCAGATTTCTCATACCATACAATCACAAATGACGTATCCATCGCGACAGCGGATTATAATGAATATTCCCAAATATTCCAGTGAGGCAAAAGTTTCAGCAAATGTAACAATGCCCGGGAATACGTTTGCAACATTCCAGGTTTGTAAATTTATGCACGTCGGTTTTGGTAGAAATTTTGGAGCTTTCCACATTTGCAAGTTTACTTTGATTTTTTCCTTAAAGATTCAAATTGAAATTTTGGGTTTCTTGATTCTGATTTTCCTAAAAACTGCCCTGAAGTCGCTCTTTTCAATTTTTTAGCGAGCTCAAGGATCGGAGTTTGCATCCGGTAGCAGTCGGCAAATGATGCAAAATCCCCGAAGACCATCCCTACAAAATTCGATGAGCGCATGCACTGAAAACAATACTTCTGATATCACACCTTTGACGGTGAACATAAACTTTCTTTTCAACTTTTTATAAATAATGAAATAGGGGAGGTAATGGAATTATCAAAATCTAAAAGATACGTATAGTTCTTGCTACATTTTGCTTCATGGAGTTTGAAGTATAGTACTGCTTTGTCATAATTTGACGGTAGACAGTTTCAAAACAGATTTTCCCCAGACAAAACTTTTTTTCCAAGCTGTTTTGTAGTTTCTCCTTACAGCGGAATCATTGTTTAGCAACAGGAAGCATATGCTTCAATTCTCAAAAGCCGGACTGGACAAACAGAAACAATAACACGAAGACGTGGTTCCAAAGATGACGGAGCAGTTAACACTGGGTTTGGAAATGTGAGTGTTTCATATGGAACACATACGACTTATGGTCGACCTCAGGTTCAAAATGAATTTTCTTTATTTTTTTTAGTACCATGTAATTGTGTCATCTTCCAGAAGTAACAAGTTGGTAGTTTTGATTATCTGAAAATTATAGACGTTTTCATTCTTTTGAGTGATATGAATAATGTTTTAGGAGTTAGACTCATGCTTTTTAGAATCAGCGATTAATACAACAAGCTGCTGTTCAAGCTGCTCAAGTAGCTCAAGTGAGTCGAAATAAGGACACTGTTTATAACAGAACACAGGTTCTTTCTTCAGTTTTAAATTTGGACTATACATTTCCAAAAAAAAAATACAGAAATGAGACCTAACTCTTAGCCCAGTTTTAGCTATATCATTTCAGACTAATACATCGCAGAATGTGTTGGAGAGTGGGCCAACTTCTTCAGTGCTTTCAATCCGAAGTAGTCCCGTCGCTGAAAATCGTTTAGGTACACGCACATCTATTTCCAGCAGGTTGGCAGTTTTTTTTGAACCCTTCCACTCTATCAACTGTTTAATTAAAAAGTAATGGAATCTCTTTTTAAATCTCTGAATAATTATAATTGTATACCAAGAGTTCATATCTAAAACCATGGTAAAAGCCATAAAAAGTTTCCAGGGAACATTCGCCGTATCAAAGAGCTCCCAACCTAAAATTATCATCATTCAATAGTGTTATTCCTGCTGTTGATTCGCATATCAAACAACAGCAACAGAACTGTGGTGCTGGATGTATCTATGGAAACTGGTCACAACAGCGACAAATTTCACAGAGCTCTCAGGCAGTGGACTGGTGTCCCTCATCATATGATAAGGTTCGTTTATTTGTTTCCACAGAAGTCATTCCATTGGAATTCTAAGCCATTATTGCTTCAAAAGGAATGAGTGTAAGTATATGCGTCCATTTTTTTTTTGGTTAGAATTTACATAATAATTTAAAAGCTATACAACAAAGTCGTATAACTTTATGTCAGAATTTATGAAATCGAATACCTTCAAAGAGGAATGTCTCATAACCACAACTACTGTAGTACTTGTTCTTTTTTAGGTTTTTTATATTTAAAGTAAGATTATGTACATATGGGCGTGAGTTGCTACGTTTTGAGGATTCGTTTGTTATTTTACTATATCTTTTTTTCTTTTTTTTTTCTCTCTCACAAATGCAACTAATAACTTCGTTTTGAAATAGTAATCTGATACTAATATGAATATGCAAACTTCTCATGCTACAATATAAACAAATGAAGTTTGAATTTTTCCAATTATTTACCTGAAAATATGAAAGGAATGCTTCTAACGTTCTGCTCGTGTGCTTCTAATGTTTTTGAATACAAGTTTGATGTGATGACAAAGATAAATTTTGTTCCACAACACTACTTGCATTGCTTACTGTAAGCAAATCTTTTTTTACACCTGAAAAAGTGGTACGGCACACTGACTGAATGAATGAATTATTATTTCATTTCAGCAAATGTGACATTAGTTTATCTTAGCATGAAGATTTCCAGATTTCATCGACAATTCAGCAGGAACAGTGTTGCACTCCCACATCGACACTAACTAGTCAAGGCAGTGCAAGTAACTGTTCGTCACAACAAGCACCTACGCCAGGATCGCCCAATTCACGAAATATTTATAGCGGAGGACGATTTGTAAGTAGCCGCACAACTGGTACTATTAATCTTCACGGTAATTTGGGTTCTGAGTACGGTACATCACATCTGGGAGACAGTGATCGAGATCGAACGTTGAGAGCTCAACAGCAACCAAAATCATCGCGCACCACAATTGTTAGTGGGAGTACGTCGACACGATATCAAATTAAGGCTAGCATTGGCGGTTCACGTCAAGATGATTCAGCTAATTACAGTTTAACATCTAGTAATGAATCTGCAGAAAATGCTCGTCTTAGTGGACAAACAAATCGTATTATGGATTCAACTGAATTTGCGACCAGTATTGTTTGAACATACTCTATTGTATAATTAATATTCAATTGTTTCATTTTCTTCAATGTTAGAATCTAGGAAAATACACGGAAGAAAATTTTCCCAGTTCCAAAGTAACCAGTTTGCTGGTTGCTACTTAGTTACCTCATCTCAACAATTTAGTTCTCCCAACTTGAACAGCTGACAAAATGAGTTCCATTTCACACTTAAGTCACTCTCTTATGTATTTTATCCTTGTATAATTTTTTGACGCATAATATTGTTGATGTCTAACAGTTCATTACAATAAATTTTCTCGTACAAATAATTCAATTTGACCTTATCGCAATGCAAGAATAATCCGTATAGTTAGGTAAAAAATACTATCGGAAGCTGAAAGCAAAAAACAACCAATAAATAACCTTAAAACAATAGCGAGGAACACTGAAAGTGGCAAATAGATTATGTAAGAAGTGTGGGTTAAATCCATTATTAATATATGCAAAGTCCCACCGGAGTTCCATGTGCAATCCATGCATAGTCATAATGAAGAGCAGGTACAGCAAATGATTTTTTTTTCTAATGATTTAGATTTAGCCTAATTATTATTACAATTTCTTGAGATTATTTTAGTAAATAACAAGAAGAAAATTCCATCTAGAAACGTTCAATTAATTGTTCGGCACATATAACCGGAATCTACACCGGTAAACATAATATAGCAATGTTATCTTTTCCAAGCATATATTTATTTAATCTACAAATTTCCAGTCTAAAAATTAAAGCTTATCATAACAGCATGGGTCTGAAATCCATCTCAGTTGAAATGCTGGTCATTATTTTTCATAAACTTCTTTATTCAATATAAAATGAGTAAACTTGGTGTATGCAACATATAACTGACCTCAGACTTTCTGCAATTGATATTTTTGTGATCAAAATCGATTAAAGAATTGGTAACGCATAGGTATCAACCTATCTGTTCTAATATATGCTTTCTAGCAGTTATAATATCAAAAATTACCTCACCTTTTCCTTCGTTGGATATCTCCTTCCCAACGAAATTAATATATATCGTTGTATATCATGTTCCAGAAAATACAAAAATGAATATTCCGTAAGATAGCGGAGAAAGCTAATTTTGATCTTGACAATATTCACCTTTAAGTATCAGGTGGCTAAATAACTTACTAGCCAAACAGCATCATGAATATCCGGTTATTTTTGGATTCAAATCCTGAATTTTTAAGAATAAATGCAAAGTAAAGACAATAAAGTTTACGGTTTTATGTCATGATCCTTTATCAAAAGCAAACAGAACAAAGGTAACACATTCAATTTGTTACCAATATTGGTCTACAGAGTGCACCTAGTAAGGTCTTCATGGAGTTATTTAAAACCCTGGAGTTTTTTCTTCTGGTAACATTAAAACTGGAGAAAACTTTCAATAAAAATAAAGTGATTAAAAAAATTTGTAACATTTTAAACTAGTAAAAAGGATGATTTTTCAACATGCATCCCTGTCTCATCCCGCGGGTTGAAGAAGAGTTTTTCAAGTCTCAGTATTGATTAGGTCCACCAACATACGGATAATAACCACTTTCATTTCGATTTTCCAATGTAGTTAGATTTGCCTACAAATTAACTCGAAGAAGCAGATTTCAAACTTAATTTCAGATTACCATTATTTTATATGAAATTGAATTCAAATGAATAAATCCTACACATCACAGTTCCTTCTGGAAAATTTAAGAAAAACTTATGTATAAAACGAACTTGTGATATGGCTGGACTCATCCCATCCAATGATTGGTTAATGCATCGTTTTTGACGCTTATCTCTGGCACGATTATACAACCAGCAAAATAATGTTGCGAACAAAGAAAGAAGAACAAGAGCACAAAACAGAGAAAGGAGTGCAATTGCCCAAGCGTACTTTCCTTGCCTGTAAAATGGTTCCTTAATTTTTTTTTTTTTTGATGACCTCTCTCTCGTAGGATTTTAAAAACAGGGAAAGTTAGAGAAGATTGAAATCCATTTGGCAAGTTAAAAAAGCCTATTAATCGGGATAGAAACTGTAGTTTTATTTTAACTACATAGAAAATTAACCATGAAGGATTTCTACAGCACGCTGTTTCACAACATCCAACATTTGCCAGACATCGTTTGACGACACGAACTGGAGAATTTTCCATTCCATATATACAGTCAATGAAATTTGCATCATTTGCTGCAAATTATTAGCTATAAAAAGTTCTAAATTCCAATTTAGCCAATATCTCAAATCCGTGGAAGCAAATGAAAAGAAAAAAATTGCAACAATTACTGCATGCATAATGTGTATTACAAATACTGTCTCATAAATCACAATATGCTTTCCATCATGACGACAGATAGCATGGTAGAATAATGTAAATAGAACAATGAATGTCAATAGGTCATCATAAATGAAGAGAGAAAACCTCATCAAAATTATAGCTCACCGATGTCAGAAATAGCTCATTTAAATTGATTAATTTCATCACTTAATTAGTTCATTCTCAGAATAACTGGTTGCTTTACAACTCTATGAAATGAATAAAGTTACGTTTCCAAAAAACTATTTTTCAATACAACTAACCATACACTTCTCATAACTGCAATTTCACTGCTTAGTTATTTAATTAACTTACGATCTGCCTTTTGGTCAAGGAGTCTGTTGGCTCCTATTAACCTTAGTCGTGCTTCATTTCCAAACTGTAGTCCAGAATTTTCAAATCCAGTATCGTACTGTAACGGAAATGGTTGCTTGGTTTTATTTGACACATACAGATAACCTAAAACTATTCATAAAATTTTCTGGACAAATATAGACAGGATGTGAGTTAAACAGCTATCTGTTCGTAAAGAAAATGGTTATTTTTACAAATAATCAAAAGGAGAAAAAGGATGCACCAACCCACTTATTTGCTTAGAGTTTGCTCAATTACAGATTTCATTGCAAACACAAAATCTAAGGCAAAGAAAGAAGTTAAAAAGGAAAAACCATTCAAAGTATATTTGGTTATCGGATAAAAATATCGGTATGTGTCATAATTATCAAATTGTGAATTAGAGGCTAACCCGGTGCATCCCATCTGGACCACGGCGATGAATGTACTTGAGCCATGAACAATTCCAATCAATAATTATGAACACTGCAGGACAGTAGCTGATTTCATTTTTAATCATTTTTATTCAATTTATACAAAGTACAATCAAAAAAATAACTGGCAATGTAATTAATAAGGGAATACTGAATATGACCAGATAAACAAAACAGGACAATTTCTCCTCTTTTGTCACTCCAGTCCTTCTAATCGGTTTTTCAAAGCCGTTTTTTTTAGAAGGAAACTGTTGTATTTCCCTTTTTAAAGAAATAATAATGTTCGTACCATAATTAGGTTCGTACTATAATTCTAGCATAGCTAGAATTTGTTAGGATTATATGAAATGCTGATTATTCGTTAAGGAGTGTGGAAAGGAATGTTAAAAGAAAGCAATGAGAAACAAAGGTAGTAGAGATTGGGTAGAACAGACATAGTAAAGATGTTCGAGTTGGACAAACATTAAAAACTGGCAAATATCTTGCAATGCACAAGCAGCAGGATAAAAGTATATATGCCGCATTTCCAGTGAATAATAAATTTCATATCCACTGAAACGTCTTCTAACACGACTTTTAAAACTTTTCCTCAAGGAAAACTTTCATAAATAGATAGCTAAAGTAGTACATGAACCCACAGATAATTCTTGATTATAAGTTCTTTTTTATCACAAATAAAAGTCCCGACGTTAAACAAATGTAGGAAAAAATCTAGAAATTTAGAATACTCCTTACCAACACTGTAGCACTTGTAAGAATGATGAAATGTTTGTGAAAAACAACGGATGCAATCATTACAATACCAGCGACAGAGGAGATGGAGTTATTACTCAGTTTGTTGAATTTGTCGTGGTAGCAAGTGTAAGTTGTGCAAACACCGATTTAACACAAATTATACATTACTGCACACCCACTCATTATCCATATGCTTCCAATGACACCTTCATCCATCATGTTAGTAAATACAGATATTCCTCTTGGATTTTCCAGAAACAACTTTACATATATTCAATCTAGACTATATATATTTCAAACTTTGTTGGGTCAGTATTGCCACTTTCATTGCACTCACATAGCGCTTTGGCTCAAGGGACAAAAACTAAACTTTAGCATTATCTCAAAGAAGCAAAAAGAAAATGTTATAGATATTGATCCACCTGCATTTTGCTTCATATAAATCGCAGCTTATTAATTTCAAAAACCATTTGAAAAGCATTAACATAATGGTATGTATGGGAAATTATTTTGAAAATTTATATATAATAAATAGAATCCATGTCGCTGCCTTTTTATTAATCTTAAGCTATCAAAGTAACACTTCTCAAAATCATTGACTTACCAACATATCTTATTTTGTATCATAAAATACTCCTGTCTTATGACATGGCCCACTATCGTTTATTCAAAATGAGGGATAAACTACATAATACATCATATTATTACAACGAAACATATTAAACTGGTTAAGCAGTCACATGCATAAACTATATATAAAACTGACATCAACTGAATCGATATTTCGTTTTTTTTTTGATCAGAACAACAACGTTTGAAGTGAGGAATGAAGTGAACTGCGAAATATTCGGAAAGAAGTGAATCAAATAAATATCTATAACCACAAAAAAGAATTTATAACCACTTTTTACATATATATATATATATATATATATATATATATATATATATATATATATATAAAGAAGTTTGGAATTAAAGTTGGATAAGCAACAAATGAGAATCTTCAAATACAGTCTGTGAAAATTGATAAGAAAGGGATAGTTCCTGTTTTCTTTCGTTTTTTTTTTTTTTTTTTTTTTTTTTTTGTAAATGAATTAAAATGAGCCCATATATATGAATATAAAAGACTAACTTCATACTCTTATATTAAAGCTTATTTTAGAAAACAAAATTTGACATTTGTCAACTGGTCAAATGCAGGGTACTCAGAACTATTCGGATACGGAAGCTACGCTGGACAGTATATCGAAAGCCCAAGCAGCAGATGGTGGATCAAGATAAATAATACTTGAGAATAATAGGTACTTGAAGACTACAAGGGAGATGTATCGGACACCAATTTTTAGAATCCAAGATCAATGTCCCCATAACAAACAATTCCTTTTCTCCACAGCTTAACATCTAACATTCGCGACGCCCTCGTCTCACATCCCAATAAAGAAATGCAGAAAGACTAAGACTGCTGGGTAAAAAACTACCCAGTAATTTCTCACGTTGCACAACAACTAAGCCTTACCTTCCTTTCAAGTTTCGAAATATACACGATCAGCTCCACCTAAACACCCTCCAAAACTGAACCTTTCTGAGTGAAAACAAAGACGAATATTGTCAACAATAGGTCTGGGTGCCCCTTCCTCGAAGATTGAAAGGAAACCGGTCCGAAAAGGTCGCATTGCAATCGTTGCAGAAAGCAGTTTACATGATTTCAGCTCACATGTACCAGTGGACGAAACAATAAGACCATTTAAAAGAATATATTTACTCATTTCACGACAAATTAGGAGACCAAAAGTTTGTCAAACATAGTACTCTGGAATGGACAACAATACCACATCCAACCCTTAACAAAGGTATTTCCATGCAAAAATGAAAATGGAAATGCTTACTGTTTCGACATGTTAACAAAACCACCAGGATCCATCCCACCCCTTTTGCAAAATGCATAACACTGCCTCTAGTAACAAAAAAAAAAAAAAAAAAAAAAAACGGTTCTCTATGAACACTTTATACGGGGGCTGGAAAACTGAGGATAGGATCCACGGGAAACAAAAATACACTTCACCTACCAACTCTAATATTTGGTTAAGAAAAAAATGTCTGATTCCATTTTATATTACTAGGTGGTATAGGTATCTCCTAAAATAAATCCCCAAATAAATAACGAACAATGCATTTAAGGAATACATCGATAAAGTAACTGACGAAGTAATACTAGAATAAAAGATGTTAAGAAATTTAAATAAACAACTGCCGGAAACACAAAACATCTAGTTATCATGATAAATGCGACAAAGCAACAGAAATCATAATTGGAAATCACCGTAACAAGAAGTCAAAACCACTCTATATACAGGTCATATTCAATGTAAAAAATTAACTGGCGAGAACGAACTTTGTATTAAAAAGCAACCATGAAACATAATTGATTTACATCATGCTACATATGTATATATATATATATATATCCACACACATACACACACACATCCACATATCACCAATAATGGGAAAACTTTACTTGCGGTAAAACGAGATATAAATAAACGAAAGAAATACACACACAAGTAGACATACACACTGACGTACGTGCACAAGTATCCACATTAGTCAAAGAATCTATAACCGACCTTTCGTTTTCAGTACCACCAATGTTTCTATTTGGATGATGAAACTATTCCACACAAAATCAATTTATAACTACTGACAACAAGCTCCTAAAATCTTCTTTTTTGAAACAAACCCAACTAGAAAAGAAAAGTGGTAAAAGAAACAAATCACTTCCGCATGCCAAAATCTGTCATAGAGGTATATCCAAGTTATTCCGTCGTTCTATCTATAATAATGAACGAAATCTAAATACCATAATATAATTACGCTGAACCAATAACTGTCACTACTAATAACTTTTCATAAACTACTGCTTTCTTAGATCTTCCACACACAACTAACAACAAGATAAAAACACCCTCTCAACCACTGCAGCTGCAGCAAATCGATTTTTGTCTCTAGATTCTATTTAAACATTTAAAAATACCTTTCCATAAGCAAAACAAGATAAAAAGGCAGGAGCCGATATTTGACGGGCAATACTCACGCCATAAGAGGTCTGCCAAATTGCGGAGTTTCACAAAAAACTTCACAGGTAAGATGAGATACAGGCTTTGCGCTTTTTATGTTTATTTGCAAATGACGTTTCAAAAATGGAACAAAGCAAGTAAAATTCACAAATGCTAATAGGAAAAAACTATTTCCATCGGTTTAATCAGTTTTACCACTGCTGAATACATATTAGTCTCATAGTTGCGTATTCATTAGTCAACAAACCTAATTAAAGTGAAATGTGAGAAAGTATTAAAGATCAACTTATTCCGCATCAAGTTTGACTGGAGTGGTAGCAGATTCTTCCGGAACCACTGAAGCCAAGGAATCAACCGATATAGTCGGCACCTGCAAGAAACTGAAATAAATTGGCATTACCTATTGTAAGGTGAATCCTTGCTGATAGGATCGAGCCATTACTAAACCTGGAGCTGCATAAAGTAATCAAATACTTCTGTAATTATATTTATTAGTAAGGTGACAAATGATGTAATTATATTTATCAGTAAGGTGACAAATGAAACACATTATGACAAAAAAAAACCAACCTTAGGTAAACTAGAGGCACCTGGACTTTTACAAGGTGATGCCGCTGATAATGATGCGGAAGTTAAATGATGCTGTGAAGCAGTCTGTTGTGCAGGTGGGGTTCCATCTTTTACTTCAGCTGGACCATCAGGTGAGGATGCCGGTCTTACAGCTGGTGAAACTGTAGTACGACTGCTATTGTTTGCCTGAAAAAGAAACACTATTTAGTACATATTAGAACAGTGACAACAAAGAGATAATTATTTCTCGAACTAAATACGTGAGAATAGACATAAACAAAAACTAACTTTTGGTGAATGGGCTACCTGAACGGCAGGTGATTGCCTGGCAACCGGTGCAGCACTGGTTGTCATTGCAGATGAAGCAGCAGCCAATGTTGAAAGGGCAGCAGCAGGACCACTATGTGGTGAATTCGCTGCAGCATTTGCAAAACTAGCTAATGCAGCAGTACTCGGATTCATCATCAGTGGATTCAATAATGGGTTGCCCATCGCTAACAATGGATTTGAATAAGGAAATGACGGCAAATTGCCGCCAACTGGTAAACCATTAAAACCTAAAGCATAACGTAGAGTTGCAGGCATTTGGTTAGAAAATTAAGAAGAAACAATGTTTGCTTATCGTCCCGGAAAACCACACTTCCTGCATAACATTCATAAAATTAACTTCAAACATAGAAATTACCATCAGCGATAGACGTTCCAAATGATGGCATCAAAGGATTAAATGAACTTGATACATTCGGCGCCAAGGATGTAGATGATGTTGGCCTTCGAGTATGTCCAGCAAGAAGAGCTTCCTTGTTGACACAGTTAGTGAGATCATGAGGACATCTACCAACGATAGCGCGTCGAACTTCCCGTGCTGCTGATAAACGCAATTCCTTGCACGAAGCATCCGAATACCAGGAGCAATGAGGAGTGTGGATGATATTCGGTACGGCCGATAAAGGCCCTGCAAAAATTTGCAGTTCGTAACAATTTTGGAAGTGTATAAAAACAAATAATGGTAATACACTCTATTAATACTGAAACTTAAAATCTAAGGAACCATCTTAATAGATATGCAAAACGTTACCCATAGCGAGGGGATCAAAAGGTTCATGTTCATGAACATCAAGCGCTGCGGCTTTAATGTGTCCCGATTTCAGCGATTCACCCAATGCACTTTCTTGAATAAGACCACCTCTCGAAGTGTTTACAATAAACGCACCAGGTCGCATTTGTTTGATTGTCATCTGTCGTTATGAGTAATCAAGTAATTCAAACATATGAATGACTCTGGTTAAAATTTAAGTTACAACGAAACTACCAGATACAGGGAATCGTGGAGATATGTGATAATACCAGTAATTCATCTCAAAATAATAAACCTTTCTCCAGTAAAACTTCTAAAGTTTTCATCCTTTCATCCTCATATTGTAAATATAGTTGACATGGGACAAGAAAGTGGATTAAGTGTCCCTTAGCTAATACTCAGACAAACAATGAATTTGTTTAGCGTCTAAATAATCGACATAATTTTATCTTCTGGTAAGTAGCTGGAAGCAAACCGAAAGAAAACAATAGAAGTTGAGTTAAATAACTAACATCGTTGATCATATGTCTTGTTTCATCAGTTAGTGGACAATGCAACGTTATACAATCGGATTTGAATAAAATATCGTCGAGATTGTAACAGCGCTCAATACCTAAAGACCTATCGACTCCCTCTGGTAAATGCGGATCAAAAAAACAAATTTTGAATCCAAATGCTTTAGCACGCATCGCTACTGCTGTACCCACACGACCAAGGCCAATAATACCCAAAGTATCGTCGCGAATCCGTGTACTACCACTAGCCAATTCACGTACTTGTTCAACACCGCTAACCTAAAAATGAAATACAATAAGTAAAATGAATAATTTCGATTTGTCCAATGACTTACAATAAGAAAAACTGGACTCGTAATATGGCGCGAATAAAGAGTAAAAAAACCTTTTTCCCTTCGGAAACTGCTTTTGCCAACCAGAATGTCTTCCTATACATATTTAAAATTAACGAAACTGTTGTATCAGCCACTTCTTCAACACAATCACCGGGTGTGTTACAAACAGCGATCCCTAAAAAAAAAAAAAAACCGATGCAATTTGGTTTATAGAGTCAACTCTACAATTCACTAAATACTGCATTCATAGAAGTGGAAAATGTTCATTTGTCCTTTTATGCTAGTTATGCTTGCAATAAAACACGAAGCCAAAAAGATGACTTAATCTGATGAAGATCAGTTTCAATAAACTGCGTGGAAGATGTAATACATGACAGACTTCAACCTAATATGATACGGATTATGTTGAATTCTTTATGTTCTTCGCAATGGGTAAGATGATATGAAGAGTGGCTTCGCTACTCGAGAAGGAAAATTACTGGTTTTCTAACAACTTCCTGAATAATCTTCTTTTTCAAAAAAAAAAAGAAACGGAAGCATGCGCACTTCAGAATAAGAAATCTCTCCCAAATTGAAAAATGATGCTTCACAAATTTTGTAATATTGTAATCACTTACAGGCGAAGTTTTAGATTATCTTTTCTGGGCAAAGAATTTCTTGTCAGCTAACTTCGAATTAGAATAAGAAACCTTCAAATTAAATAAAGAATTCGATTCCTGGTGGTTTCGAGAGTTTTAAAACTAGTTCCTCGTTAAATATTGATTTGGATTTTAAAACTTGCTTATTGCCTCACAATCCAGGCACAATGTTAATTACCATCTGTTTATTTAAATATCAAAGAAATGAAAATCATGTGCTATCAATTAGACGAAACGGCACAGTGGTCACGATATGAGAACTTCATCATGAAAGTGTTCATTCTTTTTTAAGAGATTAGTTCACTATACGTTATAATCTAAACTTACCTACTCACCTCAAATCTGAAGAAAATCATTTGTAACAGAAAGGATTTAGGAATACTGTTAATCTCCTTAAATTATAACTTAATCTGCAGTTGTTTCTTTTAGAACTAGACAGGCAAGGAATTAATCACAATTCTACTTGCTTGAGATTCTAGTGTAGAGTTTTTCAGTTTTGGCTGAAAATTTCTACTTGGAGTACATTATCACTAATTCCAAAATGATCAAAAAACAGGTCATTTGTACGCTTCAATAGGCTTACATACAACAAAACTAATACAAAAACACAGCTTATATCCATTCATAAAAACATAAACCTACCGAGATCTGTTGCTGCCTTCACATCAATATTATCAGTACCTGTTCCGATTCGTACAACTACCCGCAATGCTTTAAATTTTTCTAAATCCTCGCGTTCAAGCGTTATTGAATGCCACATTAATGCAGCAACCGCTTCATTAAGCACCTAAAATTCCCAAAAATCACGACTATGAAAATAAGATATACTAACACTTTATTCACCATTAACAGCTGATATAATACGATGCTTATCGAAAATCCACACCTTTTCATGAATTTCATGAGTAGATTGTGCATCACAGAATGCTACCGTTGCAACATCCTTTAAAATCGGCATTTCAACAGTACAATCCCGGCCATCTAGAAGTGCAACTAGTGGGCGTCCCGTGGCACCATTCGACATACGACCACTCACTATAAATAAAGTAGTTAACATATGTGTCAAAAAAACCAAAAATAAAAAAACAAAAAATAATTAAATATTATCCAATAAAATATTGTAACTTGGAAAACTTGAAAACCATTCTGCTACAGTGCATTTATAACCTGCTAAATCAACACTAGCCTTTATACATTCATTATCATGCTCCACGTATATTGCTTTTGTAACTACTACATAAAAAATACATGACCAAATATCTGTCCCTCATATCAGAAAGTGTTTGGCAAAAAAGGAAAGAAATGTTTGCCAGAAAAAGTGTTTAGTGCATACAAATGGAGATAGAGCGAACATGATAACCTATACGAACATGTCTTTCATGGTTGCCCAAATTTCTATTCTTATGCTAATTGTCTCCAATCGATTTTTCACCAGACAAAGTAGTACTAAGTAAATCAGAATACCTTAGCTTCTAAACATTGAAGTACCGTAGCGAAAATATGAGAAGAAAACTGAGTGCAAAAATTAAAAAAAAGTGCTGCTACTTAATTGATAATGTTACACTTCAAATAGACTCGAAAGCGAATTTAATAAATTTCTTTTCAAATCCAGGAATAAACTCGAGTACAAATCAGTAATAAAGTAGAAGCATTCAATAACATTAACTGAAAACGAACATCACTGAATAATAAAAAAATGGTGCTTACTAGTTAGTATATTTGCGACGAAATGATTGTGTCTGAGGTCAGCTGAAGATTCGGCCGATGCGGCAGCAGCAGCAGCAGCAGCGGCAGCAGTTGTGGTAGCAGCAGCGTTATTATTGTTGGAGGATGATGGAAAACGAAGTGAGCTGCACGGAGGGTTTGAATCTATAAGAGGCGCTCTTGTTAATTCACTCACATACATACACATACACAGACATACTCTCAGTTGCACATGCAAAAGGAAGACGCCAAGATGGGTGGGCAAGTGGCTGGGGCAGCGCCCCCGCTTTCCCTATAATACCACCAGCAGCTATGTAGAATTTAGAAAAGGACGGAGCAGGATGAGTGTGGGCTTCTTCTTTAGGATAAGGGAGGAACGGACGGATGGACCGATGAATGGATATGACTCCGTGTGCATGCCATATCTATATGGTGACGTCTAACTACTTGATTTCCCCCGCCCATTCCTTCTCCCCGGAGATCTGCTGACCTTTGCCCTTCATTTAACTGCTTAACAATGACGCTTTTGTTTGCTCTGACAGGTGCGAGTCGAGTTATAACATGCAGTCACTCAAGTAATAACTACTAATTAATAAGTGCCTGAGGGTGCATCTATGCCAACCTCTACAAGACATCCCTCTGCTCCTCTCAAGCACAGTTTTACTTCACACTCACAATTCTGTCTTGTCCTCGACATCTACTTTCTCTAGTTGCAGGCACAAAAATAAACTTTTAATAAGAACCGTAAATATCTTAATCAACCAAAAAAAGTCACTGTATTTATTAAATAACTTGAAAACAATATCCAAAAAAAAAAAATTTTTTTTAAACCTTCATCCAGCTTCCTTAATACTAATAATTTGTTATCTTTCAGAATTGGGGAGTTCTAACATTAACCCCTCCGTCAGATATCCAAATTTTTGTCATCAAGTAACGCAGCAGTGCTCGCCGTATGTATTCAGCATTTAATTTAATTGTTGAAATTGCGATGGTCATGCACATCGCACCCAATGCTTTTCTTATCCTGCTTCTTCCTTCCCCACCCTAGTTTCTCCACCCAGTTTTCTGCATTATAAAAAAAAAAAAGATTTCGAACTGAGGCCTGAGATGATTAACCACCAATCTTTTAACTCCTAAATTAGAAATTCATTTTTCGCAAATCAGACCAAAGCACACAATAGATCCTAAACAAAGATTAGAAAGAGGAAGGAGAGTAACTAGAGGATAAACATGTAAGAACACTTTATGTCCGTAAAAGAATATAATGTGACTTGGTGAAACAATAGCTATTAGCATCGACATGCCTCATAACTAAAATTCAAATACGTTTGTAAATAACGAGCAAGTCTTCCTACTTTGTTTTTCGAGCAAATTGAAATTTCAGTACATTTGAAGACAGTATCATTTTTCTTATGAAGGATTCCCTTACATAATGACAACCGTCCTATTACTTACAATTTGATACTTGACATGTCTTATGTTAAATAACCAGACATAAATTTGCCTGGAAGTGTCATTACCCAAATAAAAAATTAATGAAGACGGTTGCCAGGGCGATTTGTAAACATATCTTTTTTTTTTCACATCTCTCTCCCTATATATATTTCGTGTTCATATGTAGAACTTTTATAAAAAAAAGAAAAATAAGAATCTTTGATTAATATAACTTTAGAGTGTTAAACTACGGCATCTAGTGACATGCCATAAGATAGCAAAGTGAGAGACAGTGATGAAAGGAGAAATAAAGAAAAAAGGAAAAAACCAGAAGTGACCGTCAATAACGGAGCGACTTTTCCAGCTAGCCAAATAATCAGCGG
Source organism: Brugia malayi (assembly GCF_000002995.4). Lineage (NCBI taxonomy): Eukaryota > Metazoa > Nematoda > Chromadorea > Rhabditida > Onchocercidae > Brugia > Brugia malayi. Next base: position 3,873,584 of record NW_025062479.1, read on the forward strand.
TGACCGCCAATGAACGACCTCGTTTCACGGAGGTGCTTGCTGCGGAGCTGTTGGAACAGGGTGTGGAACGAGCTGATGACCTCGGCTGCTGGAGAGCTCGTCGTCGATCGCTGCTTTTTGTTTCTTTTGGCGGGAGCTCAATCGAGATTGGTGCGTCCAACTGTAACAATACCCCTATGAATTTATTTTATTACATCATTCCGTCCCTTCACACAGCCACATTCTCAGTTCTCCTCTCTCCACTATCATCCATCCACTTTTACAGGAAGAATTGGAAAACACTTCTCGGTTCCAAAGTAATATATGCTAACATGCCGTCTTGAAATAAGTTCTAATAAGCTCCAGAATTCTCCTTATTTCAGATCAGCGACATGGGTCCTGCACCAACACCGGAGAAACGCGCTGATTACTAAACCCTATAGTTTTGATAATCCGATACGACGGGTGAGTCTTTGATTCTTGATAGCTGAAACTTTCATAAGAAAAAATCTGGACAGGGTTTTCTAGTCATGTTATAATGAGTGCCCACAAAGCATGATCCTACAAGCATCACTCTAAGATACTATAACGGTTACAGAAATGGAACTAACCTGTGGATCCGGCACAGGAATATCACCTTCCTTTTTCTCGCCTCCTTCGAAATGTGCCGAACAAATGCGCAGCTGAAATGAAATTCGCATGAACATAAAAGGAAATTCTGTTGAAATATTATAAAGAATGCTTTTTATTTCCAAAAATGAATGGAAGTAAATGTCTCAAAATTGCAACCGAAGATAAAGGGAATTCCCAAGTCGTTTAATAAAAGGGGGAGATATCATCAACATCTATCCAAAAACGTTGTATTATCATAACCACCATTTGAAAACAATCATTTCAATGCGCAGAACGAGTTTACAGGAATTCATCCAATATTAAGGTGGGTAATGACGAAGCGACTAACTGGAAGTAAATCAAAAAGGAGCTTCTGGGAGTTGTGTTATAAACTAAATATACGAAGGCTAAACAACCGCCAACTAATCTGAACTAGTTATACAGAATACAACTTTTGCAAGCAACAGTTACGAAGTTATGAAATTTCGGAAGCAAATAAATTGCACAGTCAAGATTCATATCTGCGAATGAGAAGTCTTCGTTCGCTTTGCGTTCTTGGCTTGACCATGTAGAGCGGTCACTCTGTCGATTTTGATGTTCCACAAAAGAATTGTGCCTATATGCTGTCATACATTATCTGTACAAACTCAAGTCCCAATGTCATTTTCCCAAACTGCATATTATGGTTACTGCTTCCATAAATTGACAAGGTTAGTTAATTTATTATTTCACAGCTCTTGACCTTTTTATGCGGATTCCCAATATCCAGAAAATCGTACAAAACTTATTAATATACATTACTTTCTCCTGTGGATGCACTGTGGTTGACATAGTAAAAGTCACAATTGGCCCGACTATTACCGGTCTCTCGATAAAAGCTAAAAATGTCGATGCTAAGACTGCCGCTTTTAGCTTGCTTTAACCTTCTGCAAATGCGTCCGACGATACTCTGATATGATTTGACCATTATAGCACTTAAGCTGGATTCCACAAAGGCATGAAAGACTGTTCCAACTTATGAAAATAGATGAGGGAGACTCGCTCTTCCGGACTTTTGTTATTCCTGGATTCATTACCAACAAAATGGTTTCTTTTCCTTTCTTAAAAGTTAATGAGATAGAGAAATATGAATGAAACGGAATGTCGATGTTATGATACATCACCAGATAATAGCGAACTAAGTATCAAGAAGTGCGTGCATCAAGAAAAATCGAAAATATAATGCACGCAGATAAGGTACTTCACAAAAGTGAAATACTGCAATAGGTTTGGAAAAGATTGTTTACTAAATTGAAGTGGTCAAGCAATTTAAATAATCATCTTACGCTACTAACATTCTATGGTTTATGAAGCTGTTTCCTGACCAGATATTTACCTAGGGTAAGGATAACAAGTTGGCAGTGATGAAATGTAAATATATTATCCAAAAGTCAGAATCAATTCAAAACATAAATTAGTTAATTGCTGAATTAAACACAGCATCCCGTCATTTTGAAAATATAATTGTAACCGATAAGAAATCACGAAAAACACTGAATGACGAAATGATTATAACAATCATAACAGTTAGATGAAATAAATTATTACCTGACATGTTAGGCTGATTCAGAATTCATTATACTGGAGCTATTTGTTAAGTCTTACATTCCTGAGCCGGAATTTCAACCAAATAACAATGCTCCGATTCTATACTAATTCTTTAGATGACAGAAAAACATAAATGCAAGTATACTTTAACAATGAACACGAAAGAGAACAAAATTCCTTCTCCCGTTCACATAGTGAAAGTAAAATTAATTAAAATACCAGATTTAGAGCAGAAATATTGGGTCCAAACACATTTGTGCAAGGTTTTTTTCCTTTGCTATTGAGAGTAAATACTACAATTCACATATGTTTATTTTGACCGCTTTACAGCAATTTAGTTTTGAAAAACTTAAGAAATTTTACGTTGACTAAATCCTTTTACCAAACAAAGAGGCATGAAACGCTATATTCGAGAAATTATTCTAAGCCAAGCTCTAAGACTGCTCAAGTGATTCCTATCATTCACAAACGAATCAGATTACCATTAAAACCTGCTTTGTGTTTCAAGAATTCTCGAAGACAGAAAACTACTAGCATCATTTTATTACTATTAACTGTGGCATATAAATAAATAACCACAAACATACATGAACTGCAATATTTACCTGAAAAAAAAATGGGCAAAAAAACCGCTCGAAATTAAATGATAGTCAATTATAAGACGCTTCGTTAAACAATCACATTTTAAAAGCGGTGACGTCTTTTTACTCGGATACTTCTTTATATGCAAAACGAGAGTGATTTTACGTTAATATACTTAAAATGAATGCAAAGATGATGAGTTTTGCAGTTTTATCAAATATACTCACTCACTGACACACTAACCATGCATAATTGTGTTTGATACAAGAGTGTTCATCGAACAGGTAAGGAACATAACACATACATGTCATACATACAATTACTACTCTAATACATCAGTCAAACAGTAGCCAAACAACGAAAAAGAGAAATCAAATTTTCAAAAAAAAAGCTTTGGGAGAGGTGATTAATGCATTCTTACCGGAAGGAAACATGTAGTGAAGAGTGCTCAGAGCTGGCCTTGTCGAGCCTTGTGCTCCACGTTTACAACACGCTATCTGCAAACCGACATGCGTATACAATTTCAAATTTCTCTAATTCATAAACTTTTCATGAAATACTACTATGGTCATTAGTGACTTGAATTTATTTTACTAAGCACATCAAAATTAGAGGGAAATTTTAAGGCTACAAAAGAATGTGTTTTGCTCCACACGAATTTGACACGATCCATGATTCGAAAAAAACATTTAATATGGACTGACCATAGCTACTAAAATATAAGATGGAACTGCGTCAATAGTTTTTAAGCATGCACAGGTAGGAAGAGGAGGTAAGGCTTTTTTGGTGAAAAACATTTTGCAGAAAGATTAACTAGAGTATGCTTCATTACTCTTTTTTCACAATTTCAGTTAAAGAAAAATAGTATGATTTTACAAGATGTAGGATGTGCTAGAAAAAAAGTAAAATGAAGCATATATACAAGAATCTTGGAAGCGGCTGGAAGGCAAACCCTCACAAAATTCCAAATTATATTCATTACTTGTGTATATGTGAGCAACTATAGAACAGAAGCAATACAAGCCTAGCCGAACTTTAGTATTTACGGCGACAGAAGCAAACACGTTTAAAAAGGTAATTGCCTTGAATTATCTTAATAATGAGTACTGTACAGAACCGGAATATATCATCTTTGAAATATTTCCATATTGCATAATCTTGAAATACTTTGCATGCAGTTAAACATCCAAATATAACCCAACTTACTACAACACTAAATGATATCCCTCTAGCTAGTTTTGAGAATGCATTACTAATCAGAGTAAAGATGCTTCGAAACTTGTTTTTCTCAATCCTCTGAAACTACTGGAACTGGAAGTTATCCATCGTTTGTTTTCTGCTTTTAAATACACCGAAACAAATATAACTGCATTATGGAAACCTGGATCAAAAATAGCAAGTAGATAATTAACTGTAAAGAACTGGAAACAGCAAATCAAAGCAGTGAATTCGATAATGTCAGCTCAATGTTAACATCTTCTTTTGATGGTTAATATATGTAAAAAAAATTTTAATTTACTGCCACTTATGTAAATGAAAGATTTTTATCGTTAAGTGTGTGCGCTGCAGTATTCTTAACAAACGATAATAAAAGTACATTAGGACAGCTGAAGCGACAGTTTCCACTTAATAACTTTCAAATGATTCCGATATGAAAACACGGACGGACAAAAAAACTGTTTTGAAATAAATGGATCTTCTTGCAGAAAACTGAAAAAAAAAAGCACTTCAGTAGCTTTTGGAGAAGCTTTGTTCATTTTCCTGAAAAGCCACAGCAAGCTTGTATCTACTCCAACTCAACTTAAAAGATCCTTCCATATATATATAAGGCACACACCGAATCAAAGGAAGACAAGCACTTATTTAGAAAGCTGTAATGAAATAAAGACGGCATTATCTAACTTAAATCTACATCTTTAACACTCATCGTACTAAAACTATCACCACAGTCACTATCATCAAGTATAAGTACTATATAATAAAGATTCTTTTATCTTATAGTTGAAAGTTCAGGGGACAAAACTTAAATCAATAAGAAAAATGCGAACAGTTTGAAAGCTACTCAAAAACTGAACCAGTAAAATTCAATGGAACCAATTTCACAACTTTCAAAACTGTGATCAGTCCTCGTCTACGATCATGGTAGACCATAGTCATGCAAAATTTTTTCATTCGAACTAAAGATACCATATTTGACATTAATTTGTCAGCCTCTTAGACTACTTAATTTTTCGACTCTAAACTTAAATGCAAATAATTTAATGTTGAATCATTAATGAATTAAGCTTATTTCGACTTCTGTAAGCGTGGGGGAGCCGACCATGTTTGGCCAAAGCATCCTGACTTACAAATAAAAAGTCGGTAATGCCTTATAATGATAATATCAGTAAGACACTTCTGCGAAATGTATTTGCTTAATACATTGAAATGACTTAAGATACAGAATGAAAAAAAACATGGCGCAGAAGAGAGTAAGCAGTAGCAGCAGCATAATCAGCAGATCTTAGTAGGGGAACCAGGAAATCACATGTTGAATTCGATAAGGGATAGTCTGAAATGTCGAAAAAGCGTAAATCTCATTCAGCTAACGATTGGTGATTTTTGGGTGCGACGCAAAGGAAGACTGACTTGTTCCCACTAGTTCCTTATAAGTAACAAATACATGAAGTTACACTTTACATTTTCATTTAAACTAATTAGCTACTCAGTTTTGTGGCTTTAAAGACTTTTCATATAAACAAATCACACTGAGCAAGAATGACGAGATTTCACGAAAAGCAAGTTATGCATGCAAGCAAATAAAACATGCAAAATTGTGAGCATGAACATGCACTTCTGCATGCTCTCCGTTCATCTGTATGAGTGGCATGCATACAGGAAGCAATACAACGGGTGCATCCTGACCTGTGAAACAACGGTATCCTCGGTTCGTCCAATTGCAAGTAACCAACGTTGCCGCAACACCTGCGGTCGTTTGGGTATTCGATAGAAATGTCGATTATCTTCTTGACCGCGATAGCGGGACCGAAATTTACAGTTCGGGAAGCCACAGGTGGTAGGCATCAGACATGCGCTGAACGAAGCAGCGCGCTGCAACCATTTAACACATCCACAACTGTTAATTTCATTAAGCTTACACAATATCTACAGTAGCGAGAAGATAACAGCCCATTATGGAGTAACTACGTATACAGTATATAGCGTACGTATACAAGGAGGAAGCATGAAAAGTATTAGCATCTATAGATAACTGGTACTTCATACTTCAGCTCCTCAAGTAGTATAGCAGTACCTGCTCCCCCTAACACTGCTAAATTTGATAATCACGTACTACTTAGCAGCCTACTTCTATTTCACAACATTCACCTTTAGTGCCAATTTTAATCTCATACCTTCTATAGCAACAAAGCTCCAACAACCTGCTCAAAACATTCTAGTACTTTCGCTTCTTTCACCATTAGTCTAATCTAATTCATTTAAGTGATTTTTATCAAGTTGTTACGTACCTTTTTGGAATTTCTAGGTTTTAAATAGTTTTCGCTTATTCTGGAAACATTTCAGCGCTAAAAAAAATGTTACTAAATCTTTTTTCTGATTTAGTGCGCATCATTACTAATCAAGAAATAAATCAATAACTTATTATTAGCAAGAATAAACATAGCAGCCAGCCAGTGAAATACCGATAACAAGGATGCAGCAGCATACGTGTACACCCTTTTAATTGGCTATAACTTAAATATATAAGCACAAAAGCTAATAACAGATTCCAAAGCGATCACAGAAGCATTTAAAATCTGTGCGTGGAACAACCACAATATTTAGCAGCTAACAATTTCACTTTAGCGTATGTCCCTGCAAACCGTTCCATTCAATTTTTTTTTTTTTTTTTTTTTTCTTTATTAAACGAAATTTTTACATTAAGCAATTTGTTGAAGAATGAGATGAAGAAATACTAGCAGAAAAGCAACGGGGACAATGTTACAATTTCAGAGAATTTTACGGTAGGAAATGAACCTAAATGAATAACCAATCTATGTAATTTTCTCTACACAACACAGAATATGCAAACTATTTGAAAATTAAATTTGTTAATATTTAACAGGTGTGGGAATGGACTTATACGGTAACAAGCATGAAACGGGAGATGAAGGAAACAATGAAATGAACAAGATAATGTGAGATATCATGTAAATGTCATCAGTTGTAACGTGCTGTGAATTTGTGCATCATTTTTCGCTATCACTAGTATGCTTTTTTACTAATGAATAGTACAGCATGTAGCCCATGAACACTTAGGGCCAAATTTCGGGTTTTCAATTTTAAAAATATATAAAAGATATTCTGCTTCCAGTAATTTAATATTTCCAGTAAAAAGTGCGGCGACATATTACTGCTCCGTTAAATAGCGAGAAGATATTTAGTGTGGAAGCATAGCCAAGCCTGAAAACAACAGGCACTAAAATACGCAGATAGTAGCAGTTATGATAAGTGGGTGGCTATAGGTGATGGCAAGAATATCATTTGAAAGAGCACTGCTGAAAATGTTATAGGAGATATTATAAGCGAATATATTAATGTGCACCCGGAACAGGAAAATATTGTGACTGGAACCAACTAGTAATATAAGACTCGGCAACTACTACCAGCAGCAGGTGAAGATAGTGGATCGTAGTGTTAGGCAACGGAGCTTAATGACCACAAAATGAAAAGAAGTGCACTGAGGAGAGCCTCATCATCAAGGAGCACCACACGAAGTGCTGCCGTCCGGATTGAATTACGGGCATCGCCGATTACACGGTCTCTCCTCTTCTCAGCGGCCACAAACAAAAATCGAATGGAAGGAGCAGCCGGCGGCAGCGAAATTTAATCCATGTGCCTCTTCGGGGCAAGTCGTCCACTCCAGCTATACTCATCAATCAAAGTTAAATCTTCTACTCGACAGGTATCAATATACCACTAATGAGTTGAGCTAGAGGATAAGAAGACCCAACTAACTCTCACTTTCGATCATGAGAAGGCATCTTTACACTCACTAGGCTCCCAATGCAGACAACCATAATCCATCCATTCCTGTCCTCATCAGTAGCAAATGCCGCCACTCTTCCCGGATTCCATTATTTGTACCCTTCGTTCATCCAAACCACTCACATCCATCTATGGGCCATCTCTAAAGTGTCCTCATCCTGCTACGTCACTTGTTTGTACCACCGCTATTGCCACTACCACCTACTGCTTACCGTTATCATTGTGGAAACCACGACTGGACTCTTCCCTTCCTATTAATTAATCAATGCAGTGCAACGCCCAAGGCTAAAACTTTCATTAAGCAGTGCTTCTGAGTCAGCACAACACATTCGCTGTCGCCACCGCCATCAGGATAACGTCCCTAGGCAAGATGGATCTAACCACGTACACCACCATACATCACACCACCAGCTCCAACGGCCCTCCAGGAGTTAAGAAACAGCAACACAAGACTCTCCATTTCTTCCTCCCTTTCCTCATAATATCTTGCCGCATCTCACATACACACCACACTGCACTACACTACGCTACATCACAGCACATCACCACAATCACTCCACTCGCACCTCACTGTAATGAAGACGAGTGCTTTCCTTAACCGAGCAAGCTAGCACTCACTAAACAACTTTTCATCATGAAAAGCTGCGGCTATTGCTACTGCTGCCTTTTCCAGATGCATCGTCAAATTCAATAGAAATATGTCCCACTCCTGAAACCAAATGCCCAATTCAGCTATTTCACACAGATTCTTCATTTATTCGGAAGTCATCAGAACAACCAGTGTCTCTCATCTAATGCTATTCACTCACAAACAAATTCAATCAATTTAAAAATTTATTCTCATCCAAAGTCCCTCCTCTAAAACCCCGCATTAGCTTTCTAATTTTTCATCCACGGCCAACTTACATAAATAAATGTATACATTCAAATAGCAGCATCCTGGAAAACAAGACGTAGTTCTCCTCAAGGTGGGGTCAAACTGCGAGGAAATGCAGCTTATGACAGCTGACACAGAGAATAGAAGCTACCCGTACCACATCTGTATCAAGTCTGACTATGAGAAATTTAATAATGAGCGAATACAAGAAAGCTTTATATCTCAGCATTTTCTCACTAGAATACAGGATGATCATCAGTATATGGACATACCCTTCTCCTTCGAACTGGAAGATTGTTCTTCACGAAGGCCACAGTAACAAGAAGCATTAAGCGAAAACAGACATTACATTTTCCGGATGAACGAGGAGCTGGGATGTTTATGTAGCGATTTCATTTGCACCAAAATATAACTGCATATTAGCAGAATCAATTTGAATCAAATTACAAAAATAATTCCACAAATATACAATGCTAAATCGGTACTGGTTTTTTAATTTTACTCGGATTTTTTCAATACTTGCAGCTTCAAAACATATGTCATTGCGTTCTCAACACTGTTTTTCCTACCTAACCATGATATCTTTTAACCAAGTAGCAGCAACAGACTACAGAAGATAACAAAGTAAATGGTCACTGTAGCACAACACCAAGTATACCTCCAATAGCATAACTACATACTATTAACTGCCTGTTTTGCATATTCAAGCTCGCTATCAATACAAGTAGTTGAAATGCAACAAGGAAAACTTATTTGTTTCGCTATGATTTAAATTGTGAACTAAATTAAATTCACAATTGGTATATTTGCTATAAGTTAGTACATAGCTGATATATTTGCTGATCCGCGCACTGGTGCATATACTGGTAAAATGAGATTTACTATCAGTTAAAACAATACCAGCATCTATATATAGTTTTTATATTCCGCTAATTAAAAGGATTTCTGAAATATATCCCAGTACACAAGATTAAACTAAATTCAAAGAGAAAAAGAAACCAAAGAAACAGCAAAATGAATTATATAAGCTCATGTGAAATATCAATTAATTCGTTAGGGCATGAGACGTCCATAAAAAAACGTATAACAAAATTTAAAGAAAAACGAAATGAAACCATTATAATCAAATGACCTTCTCTATATACAAAACAAAAATAAAATACTAAAACTAAATAAAGAGGATTCGATATTACACAAAGAATCTTTTAAATGCTTTAATATCAACACTATAAGTTGTGAGTCTGGATCATTTCAGAATTAAAAAGGCGGCTACTTTATAAATCCTTGCTCTAATCTTAAGAAAATGACCCCAAAATAGATAGAGGAAGGAAGATCAAAATTCTACTTACCTGTAATGTGACAAAATGCATCTAATAAGGTGCACATTTTTTTATAATTTATAACTGAAATTTTTCAAGAAAGAGAGAAAACCGGGAGTGAAGGAAGTCATGTTACATCCAAGCAATAACAGTTTCCAAACTTACCGACTATTAACTTATCGCCCAAATTGATGTTTCATAAACTGGAAAATGTTGAAGACTGAAGAATTTCGATAAACACAACGTTATATTTCACTCCTTTCAGAAATCTCTGTAATGGAATTGTTGAAATTAGAACAGAAATATTTGCTATATATGTAAAAATACAATAATATTTGATAAATTACTGTAACATGCGAAATACAATAAATAAATACTATTCAGGCATTAATGATTTCTTAAAAAAGTGAGTAGTTATGTGAGTAGTAACCCGACAAGTCTTAAAAGTACAATTTTGTCACAAAGTGGGCATAATATACCTAACCATGCTAAAACCTTTGTAAGACGCCTAAACGTCAAGTCACCATAACATCCCTCACATCTTCGAAACTACAACTAATGAGAACGGAGAAAACCTGAATCTTGGAGAACCCTCGACTTTTGCAGCATTTGGCCCAGATCCAGAAGAGTTTCCACTCAATTGCAGCGCTATATCAAATGCTTTTCCCTTTGCCGCCTGCATGAAAGAGGCGAGCAAATTCTCGAATTCGGACAAAGTCTGGGGTTATGATATAATTGAGGAGGAGTATAAAATTAAACTATAATCGATGCAGTCATAATGTTTCTTCATGGTTTCACCGTGAAATTTGATCTCAAAGCTTGTAGGAATCTGACTCCGTAAAGCACAGCTGTTGTTTTTTAATTCAAAAGTTTGAAAAATCACTGAAACATACAAAAGAAATTTTTACTCATTTATTTTAGTATAGACTGTAGAATTTGAAAATTTTGATAGATTAGAACAACAGCGTTGTGTATTTAGCGAACGCTGTTGATTGTTGCCATGGTATCAGAAGAAGCACACTTTATTTTTCAGTTCCATAATTTTTCTGCTTGTTTGAAAAATCCTCATCCTTATCAAAATGATTCCAAAATTTTTTCGAATTTCTTGTTAATAATCAATCACCGACTGGGTAATCGATGGCCTGTATTACGTGATGGTGGACTAGCCAACAGCTGTCAGGTTTAGAGCATTTTATTCCTGAAATATACTTACTAGTCTTTAAAATTATTCTGAAATAGATTGATAGATTAGATTTGGAAACGTTTGTAGATTCGTTGCTGAAGGATATCATTGTTTTTAAGCAAGTTTGATATTTTGAAACAACATGGAGCAGCGCAATATCACCACTCAAAAAATAATATTTTTGGGTAAGACATGCTTTTTTTTAAGCTTATAAATCACAAATTGTTGTTACGAGACTTGTATCAGATTGGGTCACATGAAATTCATTTATGAAGATTAAAAACTTGACCTATAGAAATAAAACGTTAAGGTGTCCCTTACGCATTACTCAGCTCTCCTTAATTAAACATATATATCTTTTCACACATAAATAGGAGAGTGGATATCCATTTGAAGTTTTCAGGGGCAGTTCGAGTTGGTAAAAGTACGATCGTGAAAATATTGACTCGAAAGTTCAATTTTAATAGTAAGGATTATCAAATGGTAGGATCTAAACAGCAAAATTATCTGGTCTCACAGCTATACTGCAAAGAAAAACTGATATTGAAGAAGTTCGAGGCAAACTTGAAAGCTAAAGACTAAAATAAGTCATAAAGAAAAATATTATTTGTCGTTCTATTCTCTATTACTTATTTTAAAAAATAAAATATGAAATATTACTTCTATTCAAAATATTTTAGACTCAAGGTGTGGAACTGCATGATAAGGCATTAGAGGTTTGTGGACATACAGTGGATACAGTACTGGTAGATACTGCTGGCCATGAACTTTATAAATGGGTTGTCAAACCCGTATGCGATGAAAGTGCTTTTTGTGCACTCTGTTTTGATCTTACCAATAAAGATAGCCTTAGTATTCTGAAGGCATATCTTGAAGAGCTGAGCATCCAAAAAAGTAAATGATTGCCAATCAAAACTTAAGTTATTGTGATGGATGGTTTAAGTTTCTTGTTTTTTCATTTTCATAGATTTGCTAGATTAATATGCTTAGAAGTGAAATTAAGCAACAAAGCATTTCACTGATCAAGTAGTTGCAATATCAATGCAAGTTTAAGGAATGCCAGAAGACGGATTTTGAATAAAATTAGAGGAATTAGCAACTGTTGCAAAATACGAAATTTGAACCTTTTCAGTTGTAATAGAATCAGGCCAAAATAAACCGCTACTTTGGAATTTTATTTTACGATGAAATGAGAAGAGGGGTTATAATACAGACAAATATCGAGGTTTTAAAGAAAACAGTTTTGCACTAATTCATTCAGATTTTAAATTCTACTGAACAAAACTTTCCAATTTGAGATTTACAGGTGTCCTGATCGGCTGCAAATTTGATTTACAATCAAGACATGCCATTTCACTGTCAACTGCTGAAGAATTCGCTATAAATAACAACCTGAAACTACATCTTACTTCAATGGTAACTTTCATGACAAATTCTTTATTATCTCTCTTCCTAGTGTATATTAGCGTACGGTTTCATCTTTTACCTTATTCCTATCATTTCTTTATCTATCGCATTATCCATTTGTTATCAGTTAGCTTTCTATCTTAAACTATTAACACCGCAATGTTCTTCTACTAGTTTTACATCAAAAAGAAGAATCATTATCATTTGCTTCTTCTTTCCCTTCTTTTCGTCCATTGTGCTTATATGCCAGTTACAAATCAAACTTTTCAGACCTGATTATGCCACCCAACCTTTGTATCCTAGAGATTCAAATTAAAGATATACCCCTTAAAATCTATAAGTCACATGCTAACTATGTCTTGCTTATTGGACATGACTAAGTCGTTATATTTGCTTAGTAGCGCTATTACTATCGTTACCAATTTGGATATAGTGAATCTACAACGCGGTTGGATCTTGATCTTCGTAAAGATTAATTTATTGAATTACATCGCATCATATTTCACATGCCTCAGTTCTCTTCATATAAGTTCTTTTAGATAGCTATTTCTTTATCCGCTTCACTTTTATATAAGCAGTAAACATTTGTATTTAGATGACAACATCGACTGAAATGGAAGAACTATTCTACAGCAGTATCACAGATTACGCCAGCGAAAGCTAAATCAGACATCTGCATAGCTATCTCATTTAACGATTTTCTACTTATTTCTTTTAACTATTATTGTCATTCAACCAGAAAAGTATGATTATTTCAATAAAGCATAATAGCAATAAGTCTCATAAATGTAAAAAAAAAAAAAAAAAAAAAAAAAAAAAAAAAAAAAGAGAAAACCGTAGTAATTTGCCTACCTAAACACAAAGATTTGCAAGTAAATTAATTATCCGAAGTGAAGTTTTTGAGATACAATACACGCAAATGAGCATGTCTTTTGTGCACATAATGCAGTAGTAGTAGTATCACATTGTAAAATAAGAAGATACACGGAGAAATTTGAAATTCTTCTATCTAGTGCAATGCTAAAAAACTTCATTGAATTGATAACAGGTGTCAGTCATAGATGTAAATGAAACTATGCTATTTCAAGAGATGCTATGTTTTACATATCTCGTCATCGCTGTTTTCGTGGATGCATAAAATTATACATATAGTTTCATTTTGATTAAGATAATGATCAATGCAAAAATAACAAAATGCTAGTCCTCGATGGTATTTCTTTGTTCTTTTTTTTTTTTGTAAATCAATGGATTTAATTAAATTTTAGGCTTTGAAAGATTAAAACTTGATCAGTTCCTCAAGTATTCAAAAAGTGAACTAGAAGGATTCAAATAGAAATGAAGATGAAAGCAAAATAAAACAGGTAATTAATGTTTATTTGACCGTCGTTCCAAAAGCAACAGTATGACTTCATTTACAGTCTCATATATCTGCTTTGTTAAACTAATGAGTTGAGAAAATTTGGTTTGATCATATAGGTCTGATGCAAATTTCCTTAATATAGTAAAAAATCTTACTTTGATCAACATAATAATAATAATAATAATAATAATAATAATAATAATCAATGAAAATAAATATAAAAAGATTTAATATATAAATCTTAGGACTTTATTTATTATTAAATTTCCATTACCATAAGATTAACGAATTTGATAGCAGTTATAAAGATCATAACTTTTTTGAAGCTCTGATCAATCCTAAAACTTTGTTTTGGTTATCAACGAAATTCACAAAAAACGAGAAATGATAAAACAATTTGAAGAAGTGAGACGATACTAAAACAGTTATAATTTGAACATGTCTAGTTTATCCAGAATTCGCTTATAGTGAATGGGAGCCTGTTCTGTTGCACAACTTCAACCTCATCACGTGCCAGTATTCTTCAATAACTCTATGTAACTCTCGTAGACGCATGTATAATTACATGTGGCATAAGTCATGCTTAAGTGTAAAGTGACATGTAAAAATGCGTTACTGTTGCTGTCAAGTCAGTAAATTTGCTCAACTGATTGGATTAAAATAAGTGATTTGAAATTGTGGTACCACTCGTTGAGTTTTCAAACTAAACAATTTTTCAGTTAGCTAATAGTAATATCAGAAGATATCACATACATTTGGCTGAATTTTGAACTTTTTAGAAACGTAATAGCACCGAAAAAATATGAGAATTTTTAATGAAATGCAGCTACGGCATTCAAAAAGTGGTTGTTTTTGTAATTCAGTTTATAATTTCTTTCTATCCAATAGAATCTTTGACGAAAAAACGATAACAGTAAAGAGGCAGAGAAACCAAATGAAAAAATGCATAATAATTGAAACTGAATAGCATTTGAGAGTATATCTGACATAAAATAGAATCTGAAATATAACCTTTGACAAAGTTTAGAAAAACGAGGTAGTAGTGAATGATAATAATTTTATAACCTTTTAATTTCAACAAATCTAAATCGAGTTAATCGAACCGAGGATGAAATTTAATACGTTAGCATAAAAACTGAAAATTTGAAAATTCTTTCAACCTTTTAATCAATCTAAAATAAAATACAATTCAATTTTTGGCGAAGTTGAGAACAAATTTGCTGATATATGAAGAGCAAATAAAAAGAGTAGCGTAATGTGCAGGACGCCTAAGAACTTAGCCAAAAATATAGACAATGAATGCTTCAGGACCGGCCAGCAATTTATTGGAATTCGATGTTTTCATAAATGATGCTATCCCTAATATTAATAATGTAATGCTCAATTTGCACTATTTTTTATTATGAAGCACATATATATTTTTAAAAAAAGTGAAGTAGTGAAAATGATATTATTATTTTGTAGAGAACAGTGGATTTGTTCTCATATAACATTTTAATATAATCATTGCAAATCATTCAAGAGACAATAAACGAACTTGCTTTTCTTTGAAATGAAGCAATCTTTTTTTATGTAATAAATTTTCATGAAAAGGTATTTTGTTTAAGTTACTGGAAAACTTACAACAAAACAAAATTTCGATCTGTGATTTCAGCATGTGGAACAGATTGTATGTACAAAGTTTCTAAAAGCATTGAAGGGATTGAAGGGATTTAAACAGAACTTGTCTCAGTATTTTCCAATTTAACTGTCCAATGAGTATTGTTTTAATTTATTATTCACCTTATTAGTTATCATAAGGCTAAACAATTCATGTTTTCGTCATCATCACATATTTCCAAAAGAACTAATTTACAGGATCAAAATCGAGTTTAATGTTATGGCAGATATATATAGTTTTTTTTGCCAGTCAGTACAAATACAGCTTTTTTTTTCTTCAGATTTCTCATCTTTGCGTATAGTCTAATGAATTCGGGAAATAACAATATATATCATTTAACTCATGTTAAACGTTGTCTACAACAACATTTGTTCAGAGACCTTTACTGTCTACAAAACAACTATTTACACGATCAAAAAAATATTTGTCAAATCTTGATAACAATAAATATTGAAAAAAAGAAAAAGAAATATAGATGATCCTAAATTGTTTATTTACTATGAGTTGGAAAGAAAACAATTATCTATAAAAAAAAATAAGAAGCAACTGGTGGCGTAAACCAAATGAGACATACTAATCGACTTACTGTTGAAGTTTACCAATAATCAGCACTAATCAAATTTCAAAGTTATAAATTAAGTCCTTGATAATGATGTGAAGTAGAAAAGAATGAAAAATCGAAATAGGATAAAACTGCCATCTTTCACAAAATTTTAGAACAGTTAAAATTTGATTCAAATATTTGAAATGTTTCAAAGAATGTAGGTTTGAAATTATTGAACCAGTGTTGACAGAATTTGAATACAGAATGATATTGAAGTGTTAAGCTAGTGTTAGATAACTCTAGTGAAAACAAACTTTAAATTCTCAACTGATTACCAAATAAATTTAAAAATCTGGAAGAACATTGTTTGCTGTCGTATTAATTAAATTTAAGATTCAGTCATTTAAGCTTGATTACAAGTGTTCCTTTTGTAATGGTGTGTTCCTATTCATTTATTCCTATTCACGAGCTTAATTCATAATATTTGAGAAACTGACATCGAGTAGTTCCACTATGTTCACTAAAATGACAAGATGGCTTCTCTTTATGATTACTCAACCAGTTTTGTCATTCTTTTTTGTATTTCTTATTATTTCTTGTCAGTTTCCTCTTCTTTATGATTCTTCTCATTTTACTTGCTTTTGTTGCTTCATTTTATTTTTCATTTGAAACATCTATCTTTCATTCATTTCAACTTCTAGCAATATGCTCACTGTACTTTCAATCTTTTTCAGAATATTCCCAATTAGGAGTAGTATTTGAGGGTGAATATATTTGAAGATTGTTTGTAAATTTGTTTATACATTTTTTAATATAATTTATTTTTAAGAAATGTTTCGCTTTTAAGTAAGTTAAAAAGATGACTGTTTTGTACATTGCGATAAAGTTATCTAATTGACATGTTATTAAATAAAGTCTATCAAAATCAATAAACAGTGTACCTCGAATTTCATGAAATTTTATGTAATTGGACAGGAAAAATGATTGAGCAATCACAAGATGTACAATATTCTGCAATTAAATAATCCTTTTATTTTTTTTAGTAATTATTAAGAGTAAAAAATTGTGCCAGTATGACTTAATATTAAATTTCAAAATTTTCAAAACATTTTTGGAAATGTTCTTATAAACTTATTGGAGTTCATAAATAATGAACAACTGTAGTACTTTTTGTAAAACCCTTTTCTATTTCATATTAGTGGCATGTTTCAGCAATTATTTTATCAATCCGTAATTTTATTTCTGATATTTCCTTATTTATTCTTTTATTCCTGATATTAGTAAAGAAAAATCTGTTCAACGAAAAAAAATCAAGAGTTTTACGTAATTGACTAATAGTTATTATTTTATCAAATGGTTATTTGTTAAATATCTTTCTGCTTATTGATTAACTATCCATATCACATATTCCACTGAAATGTTCTTATTTTCAATTAAATATATCTCAGATTATTGCTGTTAGTGAATTTATAACATAAAACTTTATTAGAAACTAAAAATGAAGACAAGAACTTTGTCATCAAGAATTTTATCTACTGGAGCTGGTCAATGAACGATTTCGAATGAGTTGTGATAGCAGCAGCAGCGATTATGCTTGGGCTTCTTGTAAAATCATTGCTCTGCTATAATCCCTTTCATTTGACAGTTTTTGAATGTGACTATTTATCACTATAAAGTTAATAAAGAATTTTGATCTGAATTTCCAAATTCTAATTACAAAAAATTACCTCATTTTTAGAAATTCTCTGTTTTTAATAAAATCGACTATAGTGAATAAATCTTGGACCTGTACAATACTTCTTGGTTTAATTTCGAATTTTAAAACTTAAATTATATTGCATCAAGAATTATTGCGAGGATTTAAGAAGAAAGCCTAAAATTGTATGCCTCTGATCATTGGAATGTGAATTCGTTCGTATTTTGCAATGAAGTACTTGTATAAATATATATTCTAATTTCTACTCTTTCAGTAAAAGTTTTTCCTATTAATAATAGAAAAAGAAATTTTCATTCTTGAAGAGTCAGGTGATTAATATATGAAGTTGAGCACAGCGCTTTTGACGCATTTCGCAACCAGTCATTTAGCTAATGATATAAGAAGAAAACGAAGAATATCTTGGACTTCTGAATCCATTAGCAAACTAAGAGATTAATTGTTGCAAACGGACTAAACTCGATAAAATTCGGAATTCATTTCCAACCAGAATTTTTGCTGTACTCCTTGCTTTTATAATTTTCTCAACGTTTTTTTAAGGTCAGTTTTATGTAGTGAGTTATTCCTTATTGTTTAACAAAATTGCAAATTAAGTTACAGTTTGAATTTCTTTTATCAATGCCTATTTGAATAGCAATGAGGAAGCACTGCTGTGGAAAATGTATCCTCCGGTGTATTTTTCGGAGTTGGTGCAAGTTGCCGGATGATCGTGGCACACACACACTGTTTTCATTGTGGTAAGTATTTCTCTAATTTTTTTTATCACTTTAGTTCTTGAAACTTACTGAAAATTTCAGTTTTTGTTTTTTTTTTTTTTTTTTTTGTAGCAAATGCAGAATGTGGAAAGTTCATGGATAACCGATCTTATAACGATCACAAGGAGCAGGTTAACTAACAACTTTCATTTCTTCTATAAACGAGGTATACTTTTGACTGTTAGATAACAGCAAGTATTTTGTAAGGCAATTAATTTATAACTGTATTGTAGTCACTACTACAAATATTTATTCGGGGCTAAAGGTGTCGGAGTGTGATTTGCAGTCAGTAGTAAATGCAAAGATTCAAATTCAAATGAACGAAGTGAATTAGACAGTGGTAATTTTAAGTTGTATTACTTCTTGTCTTGGACATTCGAATTCCATAAGTTTGATCGAAAAGGAATGGATTCTTGCGTTAAAATACTAAAATAAATTTATGAACAATTTGCTGAAATAAATATTGTCTGTAGAGGCCATAGTAACAGCTACAATTTCTTACACTGATGGAATGAGAAACCAAAAATTGGGATACATCAAACTCATCGACGAATCATTTTGCGATAAAAGTTAAATACGCTCCAGAAGTTAGCTAATAATTATATCATCAGTAAATAATATATTTAATGATTTTATGAACTGTTTTCTCATTTCGAAATCTTCGCACGATCAATACTCTCAATTGAATTATTTATAGTTTATTTCAAAAACAGAAATACACCTTCACTTAAATAACTCTTACATTAATTACCACTATTCTGCATTCTGCATTCCAGGTTCTGCTAATGGAAAAAAACATTCAGTAAGGAAAACTATAAGTCATTACTACTATTACTACATTTACCATCATCGAATCCAAGACAAAATTAATTTTATTAATTTGTTTAAATTTCAATACCCATTCTTGTCATATCACTTCATATGTGTAAGCGAAACAATATTTTTTACTACAAATTACTAGTTCATTCTTACATGAGTAAATTACAGAATCGGCCATACTCAATTCTTAGCTTATACACTACAAATAGAAAAGACGGAAATGCTATTACAAGTGCAACAGTCACATGTCGTAAATGCTCAAAAGAAGTGTATGATGTAGAAAAAATATTAGCAGGTGGTATGGTATGTCTGGTAGCAGTTTCAACACTAATGTTTAGTAACTTCTAATTGTTAACAATTGAAAAATACAATCAACAACATTTACTATATTTTTTTAAATTTGTTAGCCAATTTTGCCAATAGGATAATTTCCTAGATCACTGTACCAATATCAGTGGATTGTCGAGAGTATGCGTTCGATGTGGCATCTGATATTGCAATTGTATGTTTCCTACAAATAAATTAGTTTCATTTTGTATTTCTCCCCCATTTTTACTAAAGAGAATACTGACTAATTAAGAATCACGTCGGAATTGCAGCTTGCGAAAAAATTTTGAGCTTCTGTGCAAATTCGTAGTGAAGGACTTCAATGATAGTTGAAAGAATCTATTCAACGACAAATTGGCTAGCGGCTTATTATATTTCTCTTTTAACTTGGAGAAATAAAGAAGTGAGTGTTTCTAGAACCCATAGGGCATAGATCGCTTTACACTTTTGTTTGAATTTCTTTAAAAGCTATTATTTACATATAGCTTTAAGACAAAGCACACAATATGGATAACTGGTCTGAAACCCCACCTCGTAACATTATTTGCTCAGTGAATTTTAACTTGAACTTTCATTGCAGAACTATACAGACTAAAAAAATTCGAAAATGTGATGGTTGACACTAGAACGTTTAGCAGTGACAATTTCAATAGCAGACAGACTTGTACGGATCATTTAATGAATTATCCGATCTAATGCAAACCCAAAGAAGCATACACATAGGAAGCAAAAGAAAATCAACCTTGAAACTCAACATTTTTATTCTCTCATCACGCACATATGAGCAAAAGCAGCGGACGTATTGAATACTATTTAAAATATGCCATCATCAGAACTGTTTTACTCAAGACCAGAATACTGTAAGGAAAGAAACTGATTGAATAATAGAATTTTGGGAAGCGGGCGATAAAGATAAAACGTACTTCAAACATTTCTGAAAAGGCATTTCATTTAACAATAACTACTAAATCCTGGTGGTAGTTTGATTCTTGTAAGTTAGAAAAATAAACAATCGGAAGATGAAAAAGCATAATTCAGAATTGAAAACCGGTGAAAAAGCGTAACTGCTCAAACATCCTTTGTATTAAGCATTCTCAGAACTGAGACTGCTTACGAATGATTTCGAGATAGGATTCACTTCACTAAATCGAAACATTTGACTACAAAAAATGTTTGACAGAATACGGCATTAAATCTGGGTATGTAAAAGCAAACATTACAATAGTAATAATAGCAATTAATATTTGGTAATAGAAAAGGACAATGCATGTGGGCAAGGATTAGTTGCTCGATATCCAAAGAAATGATATATCCATCGAGCGTGGAAAAAGAGTTAGCAACAAATACTGGCACCATTACATTACCTTTATTTTATAAACAGAAACATCTCCTTACGAAATATAACGCAAATTTAACACAGAAAGATCCATTCAAGAAACTTCCGATACTTTGGCAGATTTTTTGCTGTTCATAGGATCCAACATGTTGTGGACCATCCAGAACTTGTCCATTTCACGCCTCGCTGGCATCATCTGCTCCTTCGTCTAACGGTCCTATAAATGGAAGCTTATACTAAATAGCCATATTTCAATTAGTTAACATCAGGAAAAAGAGAAAAGAAATCCTTCTCGTCTTTTTAATTAGTTTCCTAACAATCTGAAAGGTTGGTACTGTGAAATTCAAACAACTCGAAAATTCAATAGAAAATTGGTAACAAACCGCCAGAATGAGCAATCAGTTAGAAATATTTTTAGAAAGCATCCAAGGCACTGAATCTCATTTTTTTTTACAACCTGATATTTCGAAAAATTCAGTGTTAGCAATTAATCAATTTCTAGATGAGCAAGTATTTCTACCATCAACCTTACAGTTTTCAAACTGTTGAACTCTGAATAGGAAAAAACACACAAGGCAAACTTGTTGATTGTTATAATGCGTGAAGAAGTTAGCAGGCAAACAGGATTTGATATGATATACTGCATTTGAGACACGATAAAACACATGGTTACATATTAGAATTCAATGCATATCAATCTGTCATGCTTTCATCGTTATCACCTGAATAAACTATACCAGCAGTTAGTGAAATTTTTTATCTAAAAAAAAAGCAAACTCAGTTATAATCCTAAAATTTGTTACTATGTCATTTGCATTTGCATTAGCTGAACTAAAAATTTTATCCGAAATCAATGTAAAGGGCTATAATCCATCCTCTCGTCATAATAAACGGTAATAATGAGCTAACTTATCATAATTCTTTACACAGTCCAGACTTTCAAACATTTCATATTCAAAAAAAGATAATTATAACTTCTTTTGCTTGTGATGATGCAGTGAATCATTATGGATCCAAAACAATATCAGAGGACTTTTAAGAAAAGCGTTAAAATATATGAATATGGGGTTCAAAAAAGGACTAGAAATTGTAATAACAGTCCAGTCACAATCCAAAAATTCCGTTAGAATAACAGCAGTTCACAAAGAAACAAGAATGCTACTCATGCCAAATTCGATGAAAATCTAAAGTCCGTCTCTATAAGTTAAAAAACATGCAATACAGATCAAATAGTATCAGATATTTCATACAAAGAACAAACCTTCGATGTTCAATGTCAATTCAACGTTTGCTTCACCAGCTTCATTCTTAATATTGCACGTATATGTACCACTATCCTTTGCCTTATAATTCTGAAAATGCTTTAAAATCTGAACCTCGAACGTTGAAGGAAAATCTGAATCTCAGACGTTAAGAGAAGTTCCACCTAGCATATATTTTTAGTTAGAAAAAAGATTTTAATTAAATTGAGATATCAAAATTCTTTTATGAATTATAATATATGAAATAATAGGCAACGACCATACTTTCAGTTCTAACTGAGCAGTGAACGTGTTTGCACCACCGTCAGGTGTTAATCCAAATTTTATACGACTTGATTCCTTCATTTTCTTGCCCTTTGGATTTAACCAGATGACCTGCATTAAAATAATTTTAGATACACAAATAGTGAATCGTTTTAATTTAACTCTTTCAGCTTATAATGTTAAACACAACATTACCTCTGGGTTTTGATCAGCTTGAAATCCAATATCAAAAACAATAGCTGGATCACCAGAATCTGAAGTTTTTTGCAAAATCTGTGGTTTACGGGTAAAGGTCGGAGCTCCTTGTGGCACTGAAATTGTTTTTAGACAGGAAGAGATATGACAATCAAAATATCTGAGCAATATATCAATTCCAAGTTCACACATTGGAAAGAAAATACTTAAGTTCAAAAAAACCTTCAAATTTAACAGTAAAAGTGGCTGTTAGTTTCCCAGATTCGTTCTTTGCTGTGCAAACAAATTGGCCCGCATCCTTTTCCTTTGTCGGCTCCTGAAATACTCCAGTAAAATAATTTTTCAGTAATGTGATACCAGATTTTTTAAAACAGTAAATTTAGTGAAAGTAAAATCGATACTTTGATTTCCAGAGCAGCGTAATATGTTTGATTTGCTTCTTCTCGTAGAACAATTTTCACTCGATCCGATTCAGCTACGATTTCTTCACCCTGAAAGAAAAAGCATAAAATTCAATATAAATATCAGCTAGGATTCTAAATTAAAAAACAATTATAAAACTTAAGAGCAAACAAAATTTATCCGTTTTATCGATTTTTTTCAAAAAATATTATTATCCTTCTAAAAATAACGAGTGCCAATCAGGGGACCTTCTGCCAGACGAAAGTAGGTTTAAGAATCGATTTCGCCCTGAATTCCATAACCATTACTTGCCCATCGTCACGAGATGATATTTGTGGTTTCTCGACAAACGTTGGAGCGCTGAATCCTGTAATTTGGAAACAAGGAAAGTAAAATTCGGTTTTCAAGTCCATTGAGGAAAGCTAACATATAAATTTCCCATCAATTACTTTTCATATTTACTCACAGTGCTTTCCAGACCTGGATGAGTTTTTTGCGAAATAATATGGAACAAATTTGAAATATTAGATGCAGTTTAAGAAAGTTGACCATAGACGTCTTTGCTTAACGATGCTCAACTTATTATTGAAGGCAAATGATTTCTTACCTTCCAAAAGTTTTGACATAAAACACTACAAATTCAAATGTGATAAATATACGACAAAAATAAACCTGTAAGTTTAAGGTTAAAATTGGCGTTCCCTTTTCCATGTGGATTTACAATAGCACATCGATAAGCTCCAGCATCACTATCAGCAAGATCCTGAAAAAAGCAACTAAGAGACATTCACAGGTTGACCATAATAATTATATTTACAGTAAAATAGCACTGCTTTAAAAGCAAATAATGTCATCAGTTAGAGCTACTTCTAACATTTCTGTTTTCATATATTGTTTGAAATGTTACTTTGATTTGTAAAATGGCGGAGTAAGCATCGTTTCCTTTGTTATCCAGTCGGAAACTGAACCGCTGGTCTTGTTTTAGTTCAGTCTAGAAAATATGCAATCACTCATTCAACTTTTACAAATGTTACATGTGAACTAAATAAAAATTTAGTGTAGAACAGCTTCCCTCCTATTCAATTTTGATTATGAATCAAATGAAAAAATATTTACTAATATCAAATTTCTTAAGAAAAGCATACTGTGTCGTAGAACCACTTAATATCCGGAACTGGTTGAGCTTCTAAAAAACACTCCAGTTCCAATGATCCATCATCGTTTTGTCGAGCTACCGGCTGCTGCGGGAAATGAGGTGCCTTACCCTCCGGCATCTTTCTAATAGTTAGCTTTATTACTTACCACCCGCAGAAAGCCTGTTAACAAATATGAAATACTGATCCAAAAGAAAATTTGGACAAACGAATCCGCTGTAAAAGTTAAATCTTATGAAAAAGGCTTACAAAATGATATAACGACTGCAATCGGAATTCCTGTTGGATACTTCACATGATACGAATTAATAATAACAGTAAATATATATATATATATATATGAAAGCAATAATGGTATTAATGGTACATTTTAAGTTGATAAAATACGCGTTTTGAAAGGAAGCTGTTACTTAAGCAACATGTACCGGAGACATACCAAATTAAGCGTTAAAGTTCAGAATGTATTTCAACTTTATTTCGAAGCCCAATGTTCTAACTATAATTTAAATTATTCAATCGGTTTTGAAAATATTTTGATCATTAATCATTAATTACTTCATAGTTTCTTACTACTAGTACTTTTAATCATAATCATAATAATTAGAATTTGATAATAATTTTGGAATGTTTGATAAAATACAACATTAAGTTAATACAATTTATGCAATGATCTAAAATTTATAATGGTAAAAGTGAAATGCAATACATTTGCAAGAACAATCAATGTAATTAATAAGAATGACTTGGCAAAAAGGGAGGAGAAATGAAAAGCGGTAAATCAAACTAGAAAAAGCTGCTTGGAAATACACTTATATTAAACATTACAACAATCATTTTTGCTAAGATTCATAATAATGAACAACTCTCATTTATATCTGGAAAGAAAACAGAAAAAAAAAAGGAAAAAGAAAAAAGTGAGGAAGAAACGAAGGAAGAAAACACAAATGATTTAAACATCTCCGTCGAGCTATTTTATTCTTCTTCCGCCTCTCATCTCAATCTTCAAGCACACCGAGCTAATGACAAGTGGCAACTGTTCACGACACCAACCTCTTACGAAACAACAGTCAATACTTTCCTGATTGAATAACATGAAAGGGTCAGTAAAAATTAAGCAAAATCATAACATTTCTCAAGAGTGGAGTGAATTCGGTGCAATTTATGGGATATCCTTACATTCTTCTTGTTTTTTTACATTCTTTCTCAATATTTTTATTTCTATATAAGATCAGAAATTTCCTCTTACATAATAACAAAGTAGCAATACACATTTGGTAAAATTCGACATCAACCATTATGCATACTTGCAGGAACTGATGTAAATCTATTTCTAGTCATATGATACTACGCAATACTTAACTACTTCCTCTAGTATAAGTTACTATTATCAATCAAGTATCACTAAGAATTAGTTAAGACTCTGCGAGGACCATTATGTCTTTTCCTCTTCACGATTATCCACGATTATTCAGAACCATTTCCATTCACTCTGCTCACAGCTAGACTAACTTATTGTTTTCACAATGGTAAAAAAGGTCTTCATACATTAGTTTCCTTAATGCCTTATTAAACTCGAAAACTCTCTTGCCCAGAAAAGTTATGTATAACAAAAGTTCACTTCACTACTATCAGTCACTTATATACTTTATTAGGATCAGTAAATTTGAAATATTTCACTAAAATAAACAAAGTAAAAAGAAGAGATTTCAAAGATATTAAAACTCGAAAAATGAAAGAGTTCTAGAAAACAACATATAAAATCTCATAACAAAGGTGAACAAAAGAAAACTATCGAAAAGGATGATGAGCAACATAATACACATTCTATGTGTTTTTGACTCCACTATGATAGCATAATTCATAAAAATGTACAATATTATTATTCCTACTTCTAGTAATATTATTATCACTGGGTATTATTACTGTTAATATCAAAATGCCTCGACACCTTATTAAAGTCCATGTCTAGATTTCGATTATAAAATACTGAATTTCTACCTGGACTAGTACATTCATTTGATGTGGACAGCGAATAATTTGAATTTCATGTATTGGTGGAATTAGAAATACGGACAAACTGAATAAAAGCAGAGCGATCGATCAGTTTGCATGTCTCATCATTACAGAAATTTAGAACAACTGCTAATAAATAAATCCTACAAAGAGTTGCACATAATGTGTACCGGAAACTGTAGAAGGTTTTAAATTATATTTCTATTTTTATTTCTTCAGCAAATTCAGATTTTCTTGACTAAAAAATAAAGCAAAAGATTCCAGAAATACTACCACCAAAATAGTATGCATTTTTAAGAACCAAATGATTTATATTGCGATACTTTGGCAGCAGATGGGCAAAACGTTCAAAGCAATGAGAAAAACGAAATAATAGTTTGTCTATTAAATTGGTATTGTTGTCTTACAGTTTGTGTACTGTTGTCATGTTATTAAAACTACGCTAAGTCTAGGAACGATTTGTTCTTAAATAATAATAATCCTAAGGAACAACATGATATGTCACCAGTTAGTTATAGATCGTTCTGGAATTTAATAACTGATTATTTCCTTCTTCATACCTCGCTTTTTCTTATCTAATCGATCATTAATAGCTCGCCTCTTTCGTGCTTTATAGATTCCACTTAATTTACCGCCCAATTTAACATGTTCTAGGATTTTTTTTTTCTAATGATGTCTCGCGATGGATCTGGAAAAAAAATCCTCTAAAAATTTCATTTATCATAGATAAAGACATTTTAGAGTTAAAAAAATTAATAGTAATTGTAAAAAAATAGCAAATCAATCTGTCATCTTTATTTTCCTACATAGATATACGTGTTTTTACGGGTGAGGAGAGATTTTCATAGTTTTTGGGAAGTGGCTATCTTGCTTTTTCTCAGAAATTACAGATATATGCACAAAACACCGATCTTGCTTTCATTTAAACTGGTTAACATTCTTACACCTACCGTTGGCATTCCAAATATTTACTGAAAACAAGGCTTACGGAATCCTAATATCGATTGATCAGTAAGAAATTCTACTTCCACTCAAAATTTCCATATATTATCTTTTGGGATATTTACAGATGATTACAGGGGTATGTCAAGATCTTTGCATCATATAAGAATGGTGTTAGTGGGTATCTCCATGATTGTTTTTTCACCTCTCTCCCTCTCCTAATCAGTTTATCGCAATTCATTCATTTGACCAGTACATAAATTGTACATGAGGTTTCTAAAACTTTAAGAATGTCGCTTAGCAGTGTAAATCATCTTAATGGGGTCGACTATTTGTCTCTGAAATTTCGACAACAGTGTTATCAAGGAAGCAGTCAAGCAAAATATAGATATGTTACTAAGATAATCTAATTAAAAAAGTCTCACCATATTTAAAATAGGGTTTTGGTTTATTGGAGTATGTTGAAGTACGCTTCCCAGTCATTAAGGAATCTTCATTCGCATTGCTATCACTTGTTGAAAATTCATCTAGTTCCCGAAATATGACCAAGACCCGATTTGGAATATAATGAATTTGATGTCTTATGAAATAATAAGCGGATAAAAAGACACACTAATATCAGCCAATATATGTGATATTATTGTTGCGCTATGAGAACAATGGAAGAAAACATCCAGCCTAAACTGCATAATAAGCCTTGCAGACGAGAAACACAACAAGGTGTTATGTAGGACTGTCAATGGCTTCGTAGCAATGGCATATACTGACTGCTGTTGATCGTTGAAGTGGAATGATATACGAAATGAAAGTGTTTAAGGTATGAAAACAAGTGGCCTAAAGAGACAAACAGAGTAAATCGGGTCACAGGGAAAAAGAAGGAACACTACTACATCACTAAAGGGCTGTTATCATTTATCTAAGCTTAGAAAAGGAGGAGTTGGGAGTACAATTTGTTGGCTAATGGGTCAGCGGATGAAATGATTGAAGTGGCAGAGAGGAAGATGAATGATATGGATAACTGTGTAAAAATAGCAATTCGCTACTGAACTTCACGCATACTATCTCAGTTCCATCCATAAAATTCCTCACAGACAAAAAGTCCATATTGAAGAGGGAAGCAGTGAAAAGGCCCTTCCAAATGTCTACTCTACAGATATATATGTGTGTGTGTGTGTTAAGCAGCGAGACAACGCAGTTACATTCAGTCGGGAGGCATTACAACATGTCTGTTTGTGTGTGTACGTGTGTGCGTCTGCGTGTGGGTGTATATATATATACATATATATATATATATATATATATATATATATGTGTATGTGTATGTGTACACTGTTTGAAAAACGCCCACGGAAACATACAGAAAGACAAAAGTGAGCTATGGAAGAATCTCCGGATATCCTGAGAACCATAGATCGAGGGAATAGTAGTGAAGGACAGGATGGGTCAAACGACAGCTTTATGTCGTAAAAAACTGAAGTAGTGAACAGTTTGAAGAGAAAGCACACTGAGCAACTGAGTGATGAAGAGATGTGGCATGAGATTCATCACCCGAGCGTTCCGGAAATCTATGCATTCAATTCAGTTTTATCATTCCAACTTCAACAAACAACTTCTCTTTCTAAATATATACAAGAATGATTTGTGTTTCTCGGAACTGTATGCTACACGCTGTAATAATATGTGTTACTATAATTAGTGGTAATTGATTGATAACTGATGAAACGATATATACAAGACGATGGAAAAGATTGTCAACACATAAGGCAGAATTTCATTTCAGGCTTGAATGAATGTCTTGGCATCTAGTAATTTTCACCTAGTAATTCTTTAAAGAACTTTTTCATTGAAGTTTTAAATGTAGCACACTGTTGTAACAGTTAAGGAAAATTCCAACATTTATTAAAAATTAAGTGACATTCAGTAGATATTTGGTAACGATTTGATGGAAAGTTTCCGGAAATATTTTTTTTTTTTTGTTAATTTCTGCGAAAAGAAAAAGGAAAAAAGGAAAACTAAGCTCGACATCAAATAAGTAGGACTTTTAAAGTATTTTCTCAAACAATCTTATATTTCACTAGAGACAGTGCATTTGAAGCAACGAGAATTTGTCAACCGTGCTTCCTATCATTTCCTCTAAAGATAACCAACTTTAAAAGTATGGAGAAAAATGACAAAAGAAGGAAGGTCAATCATAATTACATTGAGGATAGCCCATAATTTATGAGAAAATTAATGGAGGCGAGAGGAACAGGTGTGTCTATGTTGTGTAGGAGTTCGGATAATGGCATGAACATCAATACATCTCTTAGACATATCTGATACATTTGTCTGAACTGAATTGATAATTGAAATCATAATTAAACTGAAAAATCACAGAATTGATGTTTGAAATAAACAACAGGCAAAGTTCTGATAACATATTCAAAGATACTGTTAACACGATGTGGTGCGGAATTCTCTTCCATCCTAGGCGTATGGAATAGAAAGTGTTTCAGTCGGATTACTACGTATTTCTTGTAGGGAAGTGAAGGAGGGATGAAAGAGAGGAAAGATAAGTGGAATGAGTGAAAGGCGCAGTTCAATAGCATCAGCAAACCACCGCTAGGTTCAAACAAAATTCTTCAACTATCGATTTTGTAAGTTCGCACATCTCGCCTTGGCATTACAAGTAATTTCACAGTCAGTTAGTTATCTTGCACTCTCGTATAAGTTTCTTATAAAAAAATAAACAAATAGGAGCCTCTGTGTAAACAAAATTTTGCTTGTGATAGTATTTCGAGAATTTCATTCTGGAATACGTAAATTTTTGACAACTTCGACATTCAAATAAGAGAATTTTTCTTTTTTTAAAATAAAAAAAAAAAAATGAAATAACACATGATTTTAACTGGCGTTGCTCAAAGCTGCTCTTAATGACAACATATAGCCCGTGCTACATGTTCTCATTCAAAAAGATTTCCTTTATCAATGATTATCAGTTAAATTGAATGTTATCATTTAATCTAACGTATAAAAACATCAACTCTAAAATGTAAAATTTTTTAACTTGAAATCTTGTTTGAAAGATACGCGATAAATTTAGTCCATAACCAAATGAGATGTATCATCAAAAGTGAACCAATGATCAAATGTTTAAATGTTCGAAATCTCTGTGCTCAACGGGTCTGATCGAGAATATAATGTGAATGAATGGGATATATGTTGTGTATTTGTGGACTGAATGGATAATGATGATGATGATGATACATCGATCTAACTAACTTTTTTCTTCCTGTTACTGCAGAGGTACGTACATTCTGCTGAAACGATGTTCTCCGACGAAAATGAGTGCACATTTTCATGTGCAAAGTAGTTCTCTACTAGGAACAAAAAAAAGTGAATTGAATTGATATTTAAAGATGAGGAAGATGTCGTGTTACAGCACCAAAATTTTATAATAAAAATAAAGGATAATGACATGAACGATGAACTGGTTTTTCCTTTCTAGTAGCAGTATAAGCAGATCCGTTCTGTTATAACAAAGTTCACAGCTACACCACTTTGACTGTCACATATATAGTTGACAATTTTCTGATTGTTAGATCGTAATTAGATTGACAAGAGATGTAATTCATTCAAATAGTAAATCATTTTTTGACTGCTCGAATTGTTTGCTTTCTCCTTTTTTTTTAAAAAAAAAAAAAAAAAAAAGTATCCTCTATCTAAAAAAAAAAAAGAAAGAGGAAAATATCAACAAAATCTGCGTTATTTTAAAATCGTTTTGACTATTTAATAGTGTATTATGAGGATTTTTTTAGCACAAAGATTTTGATTTGAAACTGCTTTCTTCAGAAACAAGAACTCTCCTTGTTATCATGAAATTTTTTGAAAAAGATGAATAACAAGACGTATTTGCGAATATTTTCCTGAAGCTTAAAAATGACATGTAAATGAACCTTCACTTCAGTTAATGGACAAGATTATGAAAGCTACCAGAAAATTAGAAGTGTTTTTAAGGTGTTTGAAAATTTTTCATAACAGTCATCCCTAAAAAAAGCAAAATCGTAGGGAATTAATATAATTTATAACAGTACCAACAGCTTGCACAATGAGGGTTCATTTATTTTTAATCTTAACTTTATGAAATTAGAAGTAAATGTAAGAGACTATCTGATATAAATCTCAACATCAGCTTACTTTTAACAACGTTAGCTGCAACAGTCCTAGATATTTCCTAATCAACCGAAGCTTTTACAAATTTCTTTTTTCTCCTCACATACCATACCATTTAAATTTTGCAATATTTGAATAAAATAACAATTAAATATGTCTGGTGATGTTTCTTATATTGGGATGATGTTTTAGGTACGTGCACGTAAGTTACAAACATTTTTCAGTTGCTTTATTGAAATTATTGGAAATATTGTATTCATTTCATACACACTTCACTCCCTTTCGTCTGGTAAAATCTTTCAACTCAAGACGAATATTACGTGGAAAATTTTTGACAATCTGAAAAATAGTTTATTATTCTGCAACCAAAGTGCTAATTTTGTCTTTTTTAAAATACTGCTCAGACCAGATATTATTCTGTGTATAACGTTAAATCTATGTGTTCCATAAAAACGTGTACATAATGAAATCTATAAATTTTCACACATGAGCTTTTCGAAAATCTCGAAGGATCACTACAACGAATTCGTGTTGTAGTATTAGTAAGATCACTACTATTTTTTCATTTCATTACTATAAAGGTTTGTCTTTTGATTATTGAAAAAATTAATTAAAACATAAATTCAAATTCATTTTTGCAAAAATTCCTATAGAAAAAACAAATGTAATGTTTTGAATGGTTCACCTACCCCAAACCACTCATCAGGCTCTGCGTAAGCGAGAATATTCAGCGCTTTTCGTGCTTCATCCGATATTTGGCGCATATGCAGTAGCAACTGTTGCTGGCAGCGTCGGCGTTCTCTCATATATTGGTTGTAAGCAGTAAGCTGATTTCTAGTTAATAATGATACGGCGAGCAGATGAATCTGAAAATATAAAAGATCTCGGAAATGATTTCAGACTTTTAATTTGTGCATTCTGGGAAATGAAATATGATATCCTTAAACGCTTGTAGAAAATTATAACTTGCATTATTCACATCTTTTTTCTTGGAATCACTGCTTACTTTGAATCTGTAATATGCTTGGTCATTTATAACTTTTCAGTAACTTGACAGGATTCTTACCATCTCTTCACGTAATCCTTCGGATGGAATGTTTCGGTCGTTCCATAGTTTCGTAAAATTATTGATAATATCTTTATTTGCATCTTTTAGAAATTCCGGGAGTTCAAAAGTTTCCGAAATCTGTAAAGTTTCTTGTTATATTGATTGCTGTGAGCGATCAGCATTATAGATTAAGAAACATTACAGGCACTTCATCATAAACAGCTTCATTTTCTGGAGTTGAAGAAACGCGGTCGCTAACCGAATTATATCCATAACGACTGCTATATATTTCCGAACTTACTGAAATAATTACATTTTGTTTCTTTTCATATTTTCTATGCTGAAATGCTTTTACAAAGCAGTAATCTTAAACAAAATGAGGATCCACTTTCAATTGGGGTTTTTGAATTGATGATATCATCATCGGTTTAGGTTACCGAATCTTCGGTATGATACGCCTTTTGAAATTCACTTCTGCTTTTATGTGCCTTTGATGTAAGTAGGGTCAGCTATTGAAAAGATGCAGAATTTCGTGCAGTTAGATATGTGGGTGCTGTTAAACATCATTCGATATAAAATTTGATTTTACCATGGAAAACTGAGCTTTTGTCAGATGTTATACTTCTGAATTTCATACTATGTAATACTTGAATTTTTTTCGTTTGCTGAAATTTTGATGGATATAAACCACTTTTTCATACAAAATGAAAAGGTGGAAGAATGGGAATTGAAGGCCTTTAATTCAATCATAATACGATTCTTTAAAAAGTTTGCACTGCTGATTGATACTACCAATACTAAAATTAACCTGCATGACGATATTTCGTAGGGAAAATATTAACGACTGTAAGGATAACATCAGTAGCAATTTGTTCCGCAACGCAGCTTTCTCCGGATTTGTAATTTTCCCTGTGCAGCCGCATTATTATCTTTCCATCAAACATAAATAGTCAAAAGACATTAAAAGAGATTTCAAGGTTCCCGAAAAAATAATTTCCTGGCTCAAAAGTAAACTGGTCTGGAGACTACTCTCATGATGGTCGTAAAAATGAATTCTTGGCATTTTTTGTAATGACTCCTAAACTTCACATTAACAAACAAGAAGAAACATTTTAAGTTGTATTTCGAGGCTTACCAGATATGTCGCAACTTTTCCCTCGCAAAATCTGGCATCTGATTATACTCGGGAGGTAGTCGGCAGGGACGTGACACCTAAAACTCAATATAAGAAAAGTTATGTACTCTTGGAAAAAAAAAAAAAGCAAATAAATAAAAGCACATTTCTTGATCACTCTGATTGTGGAATAGTCAAACATAATTTAAAAACGTCGTTGAAAAAAAAAATCAGTTTTTGATGTTTCATTCAAAAAAAAGGTTGAAAAAGAGAACCAAAAAGTTATGAAAAAATAAAAAAAAAACTGACGCTTGTTGCTATGCTTTGATGTAATATATTAAATGCAGAATAATGCAACAAGCACAGAATTACCCACATCTAAACAGTAAGTCTTCCTTGAAGTTTACATATATGCCTAAATTTAATATTATAATTACTGGACTTCATAAGGAGAAATAATATATTGTTAACAGTCAAATCTTCTCCTTCACTTTCATCAACCCAATAATAATCATTTCTCTATGAAATTAGCTGTTCATTAGAGGTTTAATATCCATTGATTACTTTAATTCTAATCTGAATAAGTAAAATACACTTCTCGAAAGCTTTAAAAGGTAAAACATAACGACAAATGAGGTCCACTGCTTCTGGAAGAATTTCTTTCAACTGGAACTGCCGAAGTATAGAGAAAGTAATGAGCGTCTATTTATTATAGGAAAAGTCAAGGTGATTACTTCTCCAAAATCCAGTTCTTTCATGAAAAATAAAGATGTGCAGTAGATGAACTGACACAATCATATCGTTCTCTATCCATTAACTTTTGAATCGAAGAAACCACTCACTTATCTTATTGAGCTTAAAAAATTTTTCTTGAAAATTCCATTAAAGCAATTACCAATTGCAAGCAGAAACTCGTTTTTCAATCCAAAGTGAGTTATTTTGATTATTTATGCACTACCGTACTACCATGTTTTCAAAGTCGTAACTTTTCAGCATAATTAGGAACTTTTTCAGTCAAATCCGCAGCATCATTAGACGGTCAGAAGGCAACACTTTCTTCTTTTCAACTAGTTGCGATGTTGTATTTCAGTCAACAAACAGCACTGACAAAAGATACTTTCATTTGCTTACCTGTAAACAAATAAATTAGCGGGCTTAAATGCAACCAAACGTATGCAATCAAAGCTGCCAATAGAATGAATATACATGGCTTCCACTAAATAATGTCACATTTGATGAGACAAACATTCCCTAGTTTCAACAAACATATAAAGAGTTTGTAAAACAATTATTTATTCCTTGTTAGCAACACACTGTCACCATGATCATATGTCAGCAGCACAATTGTCCCCATTATCCCCATCATCACCATTATCACAGTCTTCATCACCATGATTAGTATTATTATCTCCGTTGTCATGATTAATATCATCGTCTTCATCGTAATGATTGGAGCTATCACTGCCTCCATCGTCATCAGATTCTTCATCGTAATTTACACCTTTGAAGTCTCCATCTTTATTATTTCTGCAGTGAAAACATAAAAGTTAAAACCAAAATAAACACCACAGAACTTTTCTATCATCGAATTTATCTTACTGCTTAAATTTGCCTGTCTTCTGGTCATCGTCACGGCTGCGAAATGCACGAGTCTGACGAGCATATACATATTTTCGTGCTGTAAAAGAAAAAAAAAAGTTTTATATATCTAAAGTTGATAAAAAGATGTAAATTATTTGTAACAAAGTGGGACACAAGTAGATTTTACCTGAAATGCTGAACTCCTTCGTTTCAGTGATTGGATAGCCACATTTCGGGCATGGTAAGTTTTTATGATCTTTATCATACTTAAAACCTTTTCGGCGAACATGATCATTGCAACAACAGACCTTACATCGCAGACATGTATATAGGCCAAAGCGATTGCATGACATACCTAAAAAGTATCTGTTTCACCAACATCTCGAAAAATTATCGTTGAAATATTAATGTTTTTTCGCTGTGGAAACTTCATTCAAACAGTAAGAAATTCTTATTTATGTTAACACAAAATGAATTTAAGAAGTCTGTACACTTACATTTGAAATTTTCATTCTCAAGACGTTGACAGTTTGCCTGATGTTCAAATTGATCATCTTCACACAAAAAATCTTGACAAAAAGCACACTGATATATTCGCCCACCTTAAACTTATCAAGTCTGAAGCAGAGAACGAAAAAGCGAAGAAAATCGAAACGTCACGCATAAGTCTCGTAGCATGTCTTTCCATCCGTCTTTTCTTTCTGACTTTATTTCTGAAATAGTACCACGAATATCATTTAGAATAAAGTTTTTCAAAAAGGGAAAATAATAACCGTGTTCGCACACGTTTCGTTTGCATTCCATACATTGAGCACCGCGCAATGGACATTTACATGGATGAGTTGTAAGACATTTTTTACTATGGCATATGAATGCTTCACAATAATCACATAGTGCGCCCATCATTTGCAAACCTGAACATCAGATTTGCTTTCACAGATGTCAGCAGTATGACAATGATGTGTAGTAAATGTAATGTGGATTACTTAATTTACTTATTCTTCCTGTACTACTACATTAGCCGAATCTCATTTTCGCATTTCACTGCTTTTCATCCATTTATTTCTCGCTGTAATTAGATTAACACTGACAACATAGAAAGTTCACAGCATGTTACATAAATCACTCAGTCCTTTGCCTCAGACTGTCTGATTTGCATGTGGTATCTATCTATCCAGGTCAGTGTACTTGGAGTGTCTCGTGTATTTTCACATCTGTATTCAGTGAGATTATACAAACAACTTTGGTGATCTTTCATATGAATTATCACACATAAATCCGTTACTTTATAGCAAACCATATCCTAACAAGAATAATTTAAACAAGAGCTAAATCAAACCCGTTACACATCTCCCAGCATGTTTGGTAATACAATCTCCCCCTTTCATAAAACATTTCTGTTTACCACAAGCTGCACATATTGGTGCTTTATTTACTGAATTACAGAAATAACAAAATGCTCGAGTCTTCTGGTTTCGGGAACATTTATCGCACTGCTGAAAAATTATGCAGATTTAAACCGCTAATGGTTAAAATAGCTAGTGGAAAAAGTTGATTCGTGATCCAGTACCGTTTATTGGGAATTCTTGCGTTTCGGGTAGGAAAAGCACTGCTTCATAGTACCTAATGCAGAGAAAAAACCGGATATCATTTTAGAAATTTGTTGAAATCTCTCAACCGGAACATGCCATCCGATTACATTTAATCTGCTCTGCATTTAGCAATTATTTTTTAAATAAGTTCATGGAAAACAAGAAAATGAAGCAGACTTCGACATTTTTTTGCTAAATTGCAAGCTATTTACACAATTATAACTCAATTTTAAGTAAAGCCTAATTGATGGAAAGACGAAAAATATTAATAGAATGAGAACATGCCATCAGTTCATTGCATGGATGACGTGTAATATCTTTTACAATACTATTCTGGATTTCTTTTCGAATTTCCCGTTGCTTTTCAGCCTTCTTCCGAGCACCTGACTTCTTTTTTGGCATATTGCAGTGGACGCTTAGGGGGAAATAACAAGACGGCCAAGAATGAGAATGGTTCTATGTATGTCGACAATCACACCGCTCGCAACCTATAGAAGCTGGAAAATGTAACGGTAATTCCTGCCCCACCATTTAAATACTCATCCTCTTAAAACCTGAAACTGAAATTTGTTTCTGTCAAGAAGACCGCACTCAAGTTCAAAAGCATTTGCAATAAGAGCAAATGGAACCCTACCAATAAACGGAGTGAAATTTTTTTCTCGAAATCTGCAATTCAAAATTGAGCAAAAATAGGAATAAGCTTTATTTTCCAAATACGATAGAACCAAAAATTAAACAGTCATTTGCACTGAAATAGTCCACATTATGCTGCATCAAAATCATTCTGATCACATTATGTTTTAGCTAAAACAATGTGGAAAACACAAAATTATAGCTACAAGAAATTAGCTGATGCAAAAACTGCACACCAAACCGTCTTTCTTATTCCAAAATCTCGACGATTACTTCGTTATGAAATTCCTTGAATTCAACTTTCATAGTATGAAAAACCTATACTATTCACGAATGCAATTTCATTATAGCAGCTCCGCATATTTCACACAAATGCCTAATTGAGAACAACAGTACAGTGTTTACTAATCATCACTAAGCGATAATATCACAAGAGCAGGCAGTGAATGGCAATATGGTGGTAGTTACTGCAAAGTGATAATTGTAATAAAATTTTTCATAAAATTTTCCATACTACAAGTATATCCAATGATTGATCCACAAAAAATTTTCACTGAAAATTTATAACTACCATTAAAAGGTGGAATTTTGCAGCTGATGGAGAAAATCACTGAGGATTCCAAGTGTAATACAAGTCTGATCAAACTGGGTACCTGAAGCAATTACTTGTGCGCCTAGGTACGCTGCGTTGTACCTCCACGGTGATAGATGGACCTGAAGGATATTAATATACAAGTAAATATTGATTATATATATTTATTTGTGTATATATAATATTGATTACCTAGGAAATTTTAATTTGAGGGGAAACCTACTGCTGTAGTTTGCTACATGCTACAGTCTAAATTTGGTAAAGCAGGGATGGAACAGGGAAAAATAATTTATGGAAAGCTGCTGCACTGACAATGGAAGAAAAACTGATCTGAACGCAGTTATGCAAGTCTCATGATTATATTTTATAAATGGAATAAGTTAAAAGGGAAAATCATTTTAAATACAATGGAGAAAAGAAGTGAACACTGTGTATAATCAACCTATTCCGCAGTGAAGAAGTCAGTTCCTTTTATAAGCATAAAAATTCAGACAAAGTATGATAGAGCACCAACAGAACACAAGTAATATTTGAACGTTTTTATAATGCCAGCAAAGTGTAAAAGTACTACCTGGGTGTGTATAATTGGTGCCACGAGTGATGCTACTTCTATTTCCAATCTTTCAGCTAAACCAGGAAGTAGAGAGACGCCACCAGCCAAGTAAATATTCCTAAAAAACAAACTCGAAATTCAAATCACGAAATGAAAATGTTTTCAGACTAATCTGTGTCAGAAGATAGTGAAAACTCCAAGAACAAGCATGAATTTACCTGAACAATGTTTTCCTACTATCAATAGGTGATAACTGCACAGCTTCAAATACTAGCTGATGAAGCGCTTTTGTATCAAGACCCCACCTTTTTGGTTTAAATAAACCTTCAGTTGTAGTGAAGCGAGCAGAATTTATCTGAAATGAAGCTTCATTTCGAATAAACGATGAAAATATTTCAATTAATAACTAGTTGCAAGTCAAAAGTATATAATGATCACATACTTTGAATGAAGACATCATTTCACTAGTTGGTTCGAACTGTTCAATCGAAATGACTGCATCTATGTCGCAAATGTTATTCGAACATTTTTTAACTTCTTCATCATAGTCAGTAGCAACGAAACATGCCTTCAAATACAAAACCAGTCACACATAATTACGTGTATCAAATATTAAAACAATTAGCTACTTATGGAAAAACAAGGAATAAATACCTGCTCCATAACAAATCGCGAAATGAGCATTTCAATTGATGATTGAAAAGTGTAACTGCCGTTCGATTCTATAAGTTTTGCTTGTAAAGCATTAATAATTTGAGTCGCGCCACACGGTAATGATATAATCGCATTATCGACAACATAACCTTTAAAAATGCATGGCTTTTATTAATAATCTCGGTAAATACTGGTTGTGTTATTACATCTTCGTTTTGTACAAAAACGATATCAATGAAGATGCGTACAATTCTGAATGTTAAACATTTCTTACTTTATATTTAACAATTATGTTTGGAAATTTTCCCCATTATTGCAAAGTGAAATTATATGCATATATGTCACTTTTTTATGTTTTGAAATTTCTTTTACTTTTGACGAGTAAATACTGGCAGCCTCCTCATTTAAGTATCATTCTTGCTAAACTTGACGGGAATTATACCGCATAATTGCGCATAACAGCGGTGGATGTCAACCATTTAAAAATAGAACCTAGCATCAAGCAGATACCAATTACTGGGTAAAGAACAATTTTATTCCAAGAAATTAGGAAATAATACGCAAAGAAGTCAAAGAATGTGATTATGAACATACCATCGATTACTGGGACAATATTGACACAATCGCCGATATCAACGACGACACCAGTAGCAACATCGTAGGCATACAGTACAAGGCTTGGCTGACGCGATATCGCTGCACCCTTGAAAAAACGGATTTTAAGACACTTAAAATTACTAAAAAACGAACTCTATCTATATATGTTGGTCTAAAAAAGTACCAAAAAATATTAACAAAAAATAATGTCATGAAAAACAAAAAATGACGAACCTGGAAACACATTTCCTCTAAAACAAATTTCAACAAATCCGCAATGAGAGCAGTAGGAATATTTTGCGGAATTGAAAGCAAAACCTAAAAAATTATGTTTTATTAAGTGCCTATTAATCATTATCCAAACAAAAAAAAATAATAAAACTAATAACAATAAAAACAGTATATAAATATAAAAAAGATAAGACATATACCTGTTTCTACAGTTAAGCAATTCAAATATATACAATTTATTTCTATCTTTAACACAACTTATTTCACGAAGGAGAAAAATTACACATTTACCCGATACTTAGTCGGATCGACTTTCAAATCATCAACACATTTCTGCAAGCAAGCTTTCAAAGCTGGTCGGTGAAAAACATACCGATCCAGTGAAATATCCGTTGCGCGCAGTGGTCTTATCAATTCACCCTTACGACGATTCTGAAATCATATTGTTCTGTTTGAACTGTACTGAAATCTTAAAGTTACACGACGTAAAAACACATCACAATTTGGAATTTTATTTCATAAAATGTGAAATATTTTTCAGCTAACAGTGATATCACATACATTACATAGTAGCACTATTTTGAACTGAATCTTAAAGCATCTTTAAAGTGCTTCATCCCACAAAAAACAAAACTGTGTTAAACCAAAAACTAACGAACCTCAGGTAGCAGTGCATCACAACCAACAATGAATTTACCATCATCTTTAACAAGGACTATTGTTGGAAAAAATGACTGTGGTAGTGAAGGTTCCATTGTTAATACACCAGCACGCATTGAGCACGATCCAAGCTCAATAATAGCGACTTTCTGCAAATGCATGTTATATAAAGTACAGAAATGGAATAGGAAGTTCCCGCATAAAAGTTGGTTCATATCATTTATAGAATTGAACAAACAAAAAATGGATCATAAACGACGTTTCCGGAGCGAAACAGAATACTTGAAATTATTCATGACCTAATGTTCACTACTTGAGTCCTTTCCTTTGGATGAAATAAGAAGCATGGAATTGATAAAGTAGACTTAGGAAGCTAATACAAGTTGTAATTCTCAATTCTCTCTACTTTATGCACAAAGAAGTGGAATTTAGAATTCACTTAGCACGCATACGAATTAATGCTTAAGACATTCAAAACATTCATATACGAACTGTGAAATATTTTTGAGTAAACAGGAAAAAATGGGAAAAGAAGTAGGGAACAAAAAATGTACTTGATTGTAGGATCGCAGTTTTCCATTTT
Organism: Brugia malayi; assembly: GCF_000002995.4. Lineage (NCBI taxonomy): Eukaryota > Metazoa > Nematoda > Chromadorea > Rhabditida > Onchocercidae > Brugia > Brugia malayi. The sequence goes on from NW_025062479.1 coordinate 3,914,892, forward strand.
CTATAGCTCACGTTATTTAGATGAATAATCAGTTCTAAATATTTTAACAACCTTGGTGATATGAGGCAGTGGAGGATAAACAGGATTAACGAATGTATCAAGATACGATGAAGCCGCATGACTGTTCATAGCCTTCCTCCATTTATCAAATACATTGGCTCCTGGCGGAATTCTAAACAGCCACACATGTAGAACAGATGACCATAAACATTCCAAAATATGATACATTAAAGTGATGGAGAAGAAATCTACACTTCACTAATACGAAATAATTATTACTGAAAACGGAACAACTTCTTTTTAAAAGTGAATAATACATATGTATGTATTTTGTCAAAAAATAGCAAAGAAACTACTTACAAACGGCACATTGCATCTGTGAGTAATGAACTGAGAGCAAAACAAAAAGTCCTAATGGGATCAATATCAATATACTCCTCAGAATCAACTTTAATTCGTAAATATGACTGATATGAAAGTGACCTCAACACCATTCTGATATGACTCTTCCCGCCGTGTATATAAAGTGCATTTTCATCCCTGTTGGCATCTACTTCACAGCCAGAAAGCAGCACTTCCCCTACTGGAGTATCATCTGCGAAATGTGACTGAAAATTCAAAGAATGTACTCATTATTCACTCCCAACAAACAAAAGGTAACTCCAACTGCAGAACATTGTTGATTTGGAAAAACTTCCCTCCTTCCCCGTTGCACAACGCTAGGAAAAATTATTTTCCAACAATGCAAGGATTTCCATTGATGAACTACACAAAAGGACGGGATTACACCTAAAAAGTCTAGAAATTACAGGCATTTTTTGGTGTTGAACTAAATAATTCTTCGCGGATGTTGTGCTACAATTCAAAGGATGCCTGTTGTGAAATTGCCTCATATCATTTTAATATAACTCATCCCTGATCTAAGCTATTATTTCTTGATATAATGAAAGAAATAACTCACAGCAAACCACTGCAAGCGCCCATCTCTAGTTCGAAAATATTTTTGCACCCAATTTTTTTGCAATTCAGCGTATATGCTTTCGTCATCTACGGGAACTTCAAGATGTCCTTCCATATTAGTGAAACGATTAAGCTTTGACTCCTTGCGCGGTTCATAACTGACCTGTAATTTCGCTAAATTTATGGAGATGAAGTGCAATTCAGTTGGTAAAACGATATATAAATCAATATATGAAATCAAAGGCGTATTTCTCATTCACGTTCATTATTTCGAGCTATCAAACAACTGTAGAATAATTGATCATTACAGTTTTATCAATATTTAACCGGAAAACTTTCTGATAGTTAATTTTACACGGTAAAAAAACCAAAAAAATATGCAGCCCAGTGTAATTTCAATTTCCTGAACTCATAATCTTTGCCTGACATGACTAGCTTCATCCCAGAAATAATTTTATTTACTTAAAATCATTCCATTCATTATGAGTTTAATCATATGAAAGTCCAAAATTTTTAAACGTCACCTCGTACAGTTTATTTAGGAGAAGTGTCGGATCCCAATTACTGGTTGCCATGCTTTCGTTACTGACATATTTCTCCACTAAATCCTTACTTGTGCATAATTCTGGTGAAGTACGCTCAACTGCCGGCATTATTTTATAAGTGACTGAAGTTCACATCAATATCCGATGTACTATTATCAACTAGAACTGAAAGAGTCTTCACAATTTTTTAATGATGTTCCCAAAATCTTTTGATTTTCGACAGTCATGAATTATTGAGAGTTTATGGAGATCACTATACTAAAGTTATCACACTCTTTATCCAATGAATTTAGCACCAGTTTTGAAATGGTTCGAAAATGAGAACCAACTCGATATAAGGTAGCATTAGAATCAATATAGGTTTCAGGTTCTTCCGGCACAACCGACAGATGTTTTTCGAAAAAAGGCCGTGATATCAAGGATGATTTATGCCCTTCGCTCCTCCTACATGCACCATTTTGAGGATGATGAAAAGGAGATACTGTTGTAAATACAGTCCTTAGTAGCTGTTTGCAATTTGACACGATCACTGTTAATTCTAGTGTCCACCTGTTGGTCACAAAACGTCTGAAATTTTCGCAGCGACTTTATCAGCAACTGACACTGTTGACTCTTTTGTTCCCCAATATCTAAAACTGTTCATCTTTAAAGCAAACTAGTATCGATGGAATAATTGCTAACTGTTTGAATAATTATTAAAAGCTTTTCTTCAATCACCTGAATACTGAGGAAAAAATATATATATATGCAGCGCTGAGGAAAAATATAAATATACATGAATAATACTCATATGTAGAACAATTAATATTTCGAAAGGTTATTTGAACACCTGAGCTAACATATGAGAAGAGGAAGGAGAAGAGGAAATAATTCAAGAAAAGAATGAACGATATGTGGCTACTGAGGAAATAAATATTCACATTCAAACATAAGTCTAAATTCCAAAATAGTGGAGAGAACTTTAGAACTTCACAGAAGGCTCTCGGTTCCGTAAATATTCCATTTTTCTTAGTATTTCAAAGCCATAACAAAAACATAACAATGGGCACTAACACTGTTTTTCTTAGTAACTTGGGAGTGTTTTTAGACATTCTGTAAACTTTAAATTGATACTAAAATTCACTCTTTCATTTTGCGTTTTCTCTGACATCTGATAAGAAAGGATGTTTAAAATCTTCTTACTGCCAAAGAAAAATTTAAATATCCTTTTACAACACATGTGAGAGAATTGTTAAGTAACAAAAAAGAGTTATATTCGGAAATCAAAGGTATGTGCTAACTTTATGAGGAAACGCAATCGTGCATATCCCATCATGTATCGTAAAAGCATATATAATATAAGAAAACATAATGACTTTTTGGTGAAATCATAAATTTATAATTTGTAGAGCAACAATTGAAGATAAAAACATAAAAACAATAGTAATTTAAGCCCTGAAACGTAAGCCACATATGCTTATTTTATTAAACTTTATTCATCCGCCTGTTATTCAGAAACATACTAAAAATATTTATCTATTGAGAAAGGACAGAAAAATCCTTCTTAAGCCGATGCAGAATTAGTGGAGAAATCACTAATTCAAATAAACGACATATCTGTCATTTTATAACATGGCGTTAAGCAGGTTGGTTTGTCAGGAGCAACATATTAATAGTAATCAATGATGAACTTTAGTGATTTGTTAGACGATTACGTTGTTAAAAGTGTGGTTTATATAACTGAGTCAAATTTTGAAATTCATTTAATCTGGAATTTTGACAATCTCTAATTAAAAAGATCAAATAGGATTTTAGGGACACAAAATCATAAGGATTAATGTCATAATTGATGTCAATGCTTTCTTTTTAAACGTTCGTTATCCTGCGACTTAAAAAAATGAGCCGTAAAGAAAACGCAAAAAGAAAGCATTTCAAAAGGGAGTTAATCATGTGAAATGAAGATCAATAATTATCATTAAAGATGAATCAGTGAGGCTTACTGCTCGACTGTCCAATTAAACGAGGAATAGAATACATGGGGGATGAAAGCATTGTGAAATGCTAATAAACAACTCGACACAGGTTTATACCGCAAAACGATGACAAACACAACAAATAGCCAATGACGTTAACATGTCATATTTTCGCATTTTTTATAAATTGGTGTATCTTCATCATCTAAATATCTTTTATACTGCTATTAGAAAAATATACGATTGCTCTAAAATGGGGCAATATTCTCCTAAACTATTTAAATGAACTGTTTCTTTCATTTGCATTCAACTTTACTTTTGATATTGGAAGTGATGCTACAACAACTCCTAAATAGAATTTTTAGCAGTGAAGGCCATCGTTTAGACAAGTTTGACTTGTTGATTCAGCACTGCCTGTAGCACAGAAAAAATTCACTGCAGTTTTAATAGTTCCTTTTTAAACATGAAAAAATGACCGGAAGGGATCACTAACACTCAATTTAATTTCTGAAACTGTTTCACATATGTAAAATTCATTAATTTCTTTCTGTATTCATTAAACAATGATTCAATTTCATTCAAAACGACAAAACAAGATAAAAAATTACAAAGCAAAAGGAAGTTTCAAACTGTAATAAAGTTCTCGAAATATGAACGAACAAGACGTGCAACTAATTCACGAACATGTTTTATGAGTTTCTGACACAGAGGTAGAGCTAGGTAACGTTGCATTATCTATTATTTATAGCAATATCGTTGCTTAGAGCAGAGAGCGGGGAAATAATTACGAGAAATGTTTTCTAAAGCAGCATGGCTGGACTGATTATTTACCATCGTTCAGTATTAGATAGGTGAGTGAGAGTGAGCGCTTACGAGTGGCATCACAAAGGTTGAAATCAATAAATCACAATTTAACGATATAGGATAGATGACGGGATAATGAGTGTTGTCAAGCGTTAATCAATTTCAAAGTTATCTAAAGATGGCATCACATTGTCACCAGTACTACCATTCCGGTCCGCAACTCATTGACATCTACACTCACCTCTCTCAACTCAACGCACTATTTACTGCTAACTGCACTATAACTAGCCATCATGGATCAATAACCAGCGGTTTACACACGTCGGAGCTATACGATATTGGACGACTGACTGCTTACCGCTTACCAGTAATACTATTAATCAGCAGCTAATACTACTACTGCTATTGCTACTGCTACTACTAACCATTACAACGTCTATTATAACGATTGCTGCTAAAGCTGGAAATGGAGAAGGAGGAAGGCATTGGTGCTGCAGGCTGAAGAAGCAAAACCAAGAATGAGGTCGATACCAAAGGAGGAGGGCGCGTTTGTGGTTGACAGATGATGACAGGAAACATTGCCAAGAAGAAATTTGAGCCGTGGAGCAAGTCAGCCTCCTATTACTTTGGCCCGTCCTGAAAGAATCTCTCATCCATCGGTAACAATTTCTTATCTTTACCTTCATCCTTCCTTCTCACTCTTTTTTAACCTTAGTATACTTATACAACATGCCAGAGAGAATTCTCAGAAATATTGTATTGTTCAATTCTTATCCCTCTTTCCCAAGGCAAAATTCACTGAAAATCATACTGTTTCGCAAATTTTTTTCACCAAATTTACAATGGAGGATCTTGACATATCTCTATTTTTTGGATCGGAATTGTTAATTTCTAGAATAAAGCAGGCTACTTGTGTAATTAATTAGTCTCTGTGTGTTAGAAGTTGGAAATCTTTCGTCAACCGCAGCCATTGCATGATTGATCTGCACTGGATATAATATCATACATTGAATAATGGTTTGAGAAACAAGGTGACATACCATTCCTAAGTTGTTTTCGTTTAGCTGTTGCTAATCAGTGGTCATAAAATCATATTCGAGAATTGGTTTTCAAAAAGTTTTAGAAGTAATTTTCGACATCAACAATTCAACTTTTAGTGTAATAATTCAAATTTTTGGTGGCAAGAAAAAAAAAGCGTTCAAAAGTGATAAACATATAAACGAAAAGAGAAAACAGCAAATATATATATATGAAAGTAGAACAAAGGACGAGTGACAATATAAAATTTCCTAACTGAATATCAAAGGTCTTTTGTAAGCTAGTTAGTGAGAGAAGAAAGCCTTGCTGGAAATATTATCTTTCTTGTATTGCTAAAGACAAATTTGTATGTTAAGGAGGTGGTGGTGGTCAGATTTTTGTGGTGGTAATCGTGAAATGTGACTCAACAGGTCTGCACTCTTCTTGTCATCTATACTTTGGTCAGATTGGTTTCAAACGCTTTTGTCCTATAACTGAAATTCACATATCAGTGGTGGAATATTTTCAATACTATGACATATAATACTCAAGAAATTCTTGACTGTTTCTGATATCACCATACTACAATTTCCTGATAGGTTTTAATGTTTAACTTGGACATCATAAAAATAGGAGCTTTTGATCAAATGAGCTCAATACTCTTAAATAGTTTGCTCAAAAGAGGGCCAGCAAGAGAGATCAATGTTACGTATTCTTTGTTTCCTTTATTTAAGTGGCGATAATAGATCACTTCCAAATATGATAAGTGCTACATCAACCAGTTGTTGAGTGCAGTAATGTATTGGATACATAGCACGAAGGAAATGTTGTAACATCAAAACGAGGTTTGTTGAGTAGCAATCTCGTTAAAATGGTAGGCTTAATTATGACACTTTTCACCACTGGTATTTCATTCACTTTTCTTTCAAAGTCATCCATACATTGATTCCAGCATTCCTTTAGCGAATTTTTTAAATATAATCTTGTATTACTTAATAATATACTTGTTGTAGAATATATAGCTAGTTAAGTTACAAGATAAGGAATGGGAAGTAACAAAACTTCCCGCAGAGGAGAACCATAAAAATCCTGTAGTTATTTTTATTGGATGATATTAGGATATGGAAAGCGTAAAATCACTTCAATTTTCATATTCCATTTATTAGTTCGATTCATTCTTCAAATCATTGTTGAAATAGACTATTGATTTATAATTCCTTTTCATCTATTATTGGTCCACTTTGGCTCGCACACACGCTCAACTCTAAAAATATGACTAAAAAGTTATAGTTTAGCTAAAATACTTCATAATTACATGCGAAATTTGAATCTGATAATCAGTGGTATCAATGGTAGCATGCACAATTAATTAGTAATCATGGTTATTCATTTTAATTATAACACAAAATGGCGACTGTTTATTAGAAAGAACTTGAAATAACTAACTGCAGTTTCAAATTCACTTTTTAAAATATCATTAAAAGCTTAAACTTAAGATATAACTTACGTCTTTTGTAATTCGGCACTCCTTCATTCACTCTTAGAAGTTACAAAGATGAATTATTTACACCTGGACGATTGCTTATTTTTTGGTCACTGCCTTCTTTTATCGTTATTGATTTTTCACCCATTTCCTTCAGGAAAAACAGTGAATTAATTCATAAATCTTTCAGAATTCAATTATTTTAGGCAGACTACATTTTGTGTGCATTTCATACTTTTAGTTGATAAACTTTGTTTTTATTGTATATTCTAAAAAGTCGAAGAAAGTAAAATTTTAAAGTAAATGCGTACATTTTTTAGTAATTTTCTGGTGATAAGCATCGTTGATAAATTATGTTGTTAAATTATTTGCATTGTTTTTATTCCTTTTTTATAAGAGTAAAATGTCGTTTAAGGAGAGAATTTGGGAAGACTTTAGGAAAATATTAGATTGATCCAGTTTTCCTTTCTCTAATTTTTTCTCTTCCACAAATATTTCCTCCATATTTCTCATATTTTCTCAATAAATAAAATTCACTGGATGAAAATGAAAGAGAAGAGGGAGATATTATAAGAGGCAGAAAGTTTCAAAAACAATATAAAAACAGGAAAATTATCCCCGATCTTATGTAACTTGGAACCCAGCATGCAGTTTTGTTTTTAATATACCCTTTACTCAAAATATACTATTTGTAGCAGGTCATCACAATTGACTCGCCATCAGCTGCTGGTTACTTCCGTCAACTTTTTTGGTTTGTCTCTTCTACTGTATTGCCGTTTTGTGTTACTGGATGTCAATCAATGAGTAAGAATGAAAAAGATGAGTATGAACCGACTGAATGAAAACTAAGTTGTCTTGCTTAAAAATAAGTTCTACCTAATAATTATACTAATCTTTACATTATTATTGTCTGTTTTAACTCCATTTCCAATATACAAAAGAAATGAAAGGATTCGTATACGAGAGTATAATTTAATAAGCTTTTTGGCAATACGCGTTGTATTATTAACAAATTTATAAATAAAATTTTGCAACAAATGAAAGGCAGTAAAAAAGAAACAATTGAGTTATTACGGTGAAATTCGTTTATTTCCAATTAGTTTCACGATTCAAAGCCAATAAGTACTACCTTATGTAAATTGGATGGCTCTCCAAGGAAGTTAAATATTTTGCAATATGGATTCAGTGATAAAGATCATAACAGCGAAAATACCTGGTTCGGTTATTTAATTTTCGATTCATCACAGCAGCAGAATGACTTTTTAATAAACAATGTAAGGATGAATCTTTTCTATACATTATGAGTAGTTTAACTGATAAGAGCCATCAGCAATAAATAATGTTGCTATAATTCGAGCTTTCACTTCAACCGTTATCATGACAACCTTTATGACCTCATTATTAGCAAATCCCTCACAATTTTCCAACAGCTGAAGCATTATTTCAATCATTTATCTGTTTTCTAAATATTAGAAGGCTTACTATTAGATCCACTTTAAAAATGAACTGAATTTCAGTACTCCGTAAATATTGACAAATATATGTGATACTTTCAATTTATCTAGGACCCTATAAACTTATTTTATTCCTTGAAAAATTTAAAAATTTCTGAGGTTCATAAATTTGTATTCTATTAAAAAATCAATGAAATTCATACAAGTCATTTCTGAATATTTCACGAAGTTTGAAATTATTATCGTAACAAATTTTTACTTCACAATAAATATATCTTTAAGAACTAATGTAAATGATATCCAACAATTTGTCGCAGTGGAATTCAATGAAAACTTCTTTTACTAGATGTTCTTCTGAAAATTAGAAAACAAAATTAGTAATCATTTGCGCTGGAAACATTTTTTGGATTAATGTTCAGGAATAATGCAAAAAAGACAGGAAAAAATTCCACTTGGAGCATGTAAATTAGTGAATTCATTTATTTGTTGAAATCTGTGTGCCAACAAGGTTGAAAATATTTCACTTGTCTCTTCTTTAGTTAAATAAAATCCAAATTTTCGGAAGTTTTCAAAAAGAGAGATCGAAAATATTTGCTCCGGTATTACAAGCACAGCCTTCATTTAATGTACCTCAGCAAAATTTTTCCATGAAGATTTCACATCTTGTTCCATTCAGAATAATTTAAATGATTTCTTGCACGATAACTCGAAAGAAATTCGTTAGCTCCAGTAAAAGTAACAATAAATTTAAAAATTCAAAATTTTGAATTAGCAGGAAGTTTTTTCAAAAATAAAAAGAAAAAAATTGCATTTTATTAATTTTAAAAAAATGGTAAAAGAGAAATGGAAAGGTTAAAGAGCAAATGTTTGCTGAAGAAAGCCATAAAAGATGAAGATATTTTACATCGGAAAACCATAGAAAAGAACTTGCGAACAATCAAGAAATTTGAAGATAATCGATTGAAAGGTTCTAAGCTTCGTTTATTTAGCAACAGATATATCTGAAATATGTTTTTTTTAAAAAAAAAAAAAAAAAAAAACTTAAAGAAATGGTTTAACGCAAACATCACAATCTTTTTCGAAGGCCTTGAGATACAATAATATTAGACATGTGACTGCTTTACTATTCAATGTACAAGCAGTGGAGATTATCCAAAGTCCTCGAGAATGTCATTTATTTTCATTTCTATTATTCCTTTTTAAAATTACATGATATCATCACTCAGTACATTAAAAATAAACTAATTTATCAATGTGATATTCAAGTGACTGCGAAATAAAATTATTTTTTCGGAAGAGTCACAATCATCTTTCCAAATAAATGTCAGAATATATTTTATGGACTGAATAAAATGATAATCATGTTACTATATCTGTCAGGAATACAGAAAAAGGTGAAGATGAGAGGAACTGAGCTATTCGGAACATCATTTTTAATTGAGCAAATTCAACAGGATCATTAGATCTACCCAATTATCGGATTGAATAGTTACGCCAACGTACAGCAATTTTTTTTGGTTCCAACTGAAACTGTGAAAACATATGTCTTGGTGTCTGTTGTCTCTCGTTACTGCCCAGTCAGAAAGTGTCGGGATAATCTTTTATCAGAAATATTATTCCTGTAGTAAATTCGCTGGTCTATTTCAGCAATTTGTTTAAGATGATTGAAATATAAACAATTTTCCAGATTTATTATTGTATAGGAAGTTATCGTAATGTGAGGGGACAAGGGATAACAATAACTAAGCGATAAATCAAAGAAATAATTTTATGAAGATATTAATTATGTAGATAGAATAAGGTGAAGATCATCATGATATAAGTGAACACGGCTGTTCGGTAGAGCGATGTAAAAATGAAATCTCTCTTTCAGAAGGCAACGAACCAGCAGTACCAGAAATTGTGCCTTTGCCTATAGAGTTTCCTGATCTTACAGTCAGCAGTCAGACGAACTCTTCAAAGATGAAAAAAAAAAGCTGTTGGAACGGTTTGGGTTGATAGAGCAGGTTATGTGAAAAGCTAAGATGCATGTGATATGAATTAATAACAGTTTTCAACATTACATTTTGCACTTCACATGTAAACCATATTTATTTATTAAATTGAAATGAATTTTAACGCTGATGGATGGTTAATGGAAACCTGCTTTAAGTATTGCAGAATAAATTCCCTGAGGTGCGTTGTTGACATCACTTGTTTTTCGTAAAGTAAATGCCATGATATTGTCTCAGTTTCTTAAAAATACTGCAATTTCGTTAGTAGTTAATAGAATTTGGTTAGCGATAAGATTTATTTCGAGATATCTTATGATTTTATGTGAATAAGCTTTTATTAATGCAAAAAAAAGTAGATGTTCTTTCGGTTATATAAGTTCTTTCATTTCAATATCTTTATTAGTGCAGTTCCTCTAATTTTATGATCTTAAAAATGCGCATTAAAATTATTTTTACAAATGAAGGGAGTATTTTCATTTACTTTATTATTTTTGTTCCTTCTAATTAATTAACTAGTTTGTTCAGTTAGATAGTTATTAAATTTATTCTTATAAATTACAATACTGCATTATTTACCCAACAGATTTTCAAAAAAAGCAACGGTACATACTTGTCTGTTCCACTGTGTGCTCTTTACTGGTCTTAAAATTTTATTATACTTACCAGAGTTAAAAGTCTTAAAATTACTTCATACAATAATGTATTAATAGATTCTTAAAAAATCATTTCAATCATCACACGGATAGTGAAAACTTTAAATTTGGTGAGAGTAAGTGAAATAAGTGAAGCCTTATTGATGTAAAACTAAGATTTTATAAAACATGTTAATTTCACTCGTTTCATTTCCCATTGAGCCACATCCGGAAGAAGTGAGAAAAACAATTTTAAAGAGGAATAGGCTTCGCTTCCTATTTTTGCCAATTTTTACTTTAAATAAGTTATTAAATGAAAAGCAGTGGTGTGCATTACGTTTTGAATTTTAAAATTTTGCGCATTATTGCTAAAAGTTTCCAAAGATGAATCACATCATGGAACAACAACGATATTATTTGAATCTGGTTGAAATGCCACCATTCTGTATACCTTGAGTATTTCTTCAAACGTATTCTTTAGTATGTCAACAACCAAAGATAAATATCTGAAAGTCGAATGATTTAATTTTCTTAAATGGTTTAAATAAAAGAGTAGTTATTAAGAAATTTGATTAAAAGTTTTGGTCTTTTTCAATGAAAAAAGAAAAAAAAAAAAAAGAGAAGAGAAGGACTTCAGTAATGATAGTTGTCATTTTAGATAAGATCAGTTGGCTTCTTAATTATTGTTTATTGAGTAATAACGGGATGCTACTAAAGTTTATTTCTACTAAATGCCTCTATTTCTCCTTATGAAAAGTGCATCGTTGCTTATCGTTAAAATGTTTCTTTTTTCCGCTGTGTTATTCGAAATAAAGTGGTAGTATGCTTCCCATCAAAATTTATCCATCGCATAAATTAGATTTGCAATTTGCTTGCAGATTTTATTTGTAGATTTCAGAGTATTTTCCAGATTTGAAAATGTCTAGCCTGGCAAAACTTGAAAATCGTATCTCTTGTCTCTTATGCATTTGGCAAATCCGTAGGGAAAGCATGGATTGCTATTGTAGAGAGTGAAAACTGAGCACTTCATAAGCAGCTGTGCAAACGAAGCGGCTGTGTAGTGCGCTTCACGACGTATCGTCGTCATCTTCTACTTTTCCTTTCCTTTCCTATCATGCAAAATTGCATTTTGTTGTCCGCGTTCGAAAACTACCGAACTTTTTATGATAATGAAGGTGTAAACATGTTGTGCGCTTATTCATCTATTCCTTTTTGTTTCGCACTTGGACAGATGCTTTTATCAATAAAAGCACTCGTTTTTGTTGGTCTGAAAGGCCATGAAACTGAGGTTCTTTTCATAGAAGGAAATTTAAAACGAATTAGAAAAAAACGAATAGATGTTTTTGATGTCTTTGAGCGACGCGCGGTCATACCAAACCTTTAGCATATGATATATTCATTGTTAACCACTATATAACTGCCTAAATTTCATTTTTCAAAACATTAATTCAAGTTCCAAATCAAATGTATTGAGTGTTAAATTCAGTTTTCACCTGAATATCAGGGTCGGTGAAAGATGGAAATCAGACTCCTTGAACTATCCAGAAAATATTTTCACTACTCAAACTCTAGAAAGCAGTCAAATTTCCCCGACTTCCTGCTACTCTGATAGTCTGGTTAACAACTAGATGCACCATTGCTGAAATGAACAGATAGTCTGAAATTCTGCATTCTGGCTCTGGAATACCCTATTCCCATGCCAAAAGCAACGGCAAAAATCTATTGGAAGTTTGCTACTTTCTCTCCTATTATCTTATCTTAATTTTTCCATGAGGAATTTATTTTTGATCATAAACTTTCGAGAGATAGATAAATTTTATTGTTTTACAGTGGATGATGATGACTCGGTTTCCCTGTTTTTAATTTTTGTATTGATAAAGGACTAATGCGACTGATTGCTAATCAAGCATTAAAGTAAGGGCGGTACGAGATGATTTCCAAAAAAGCAGTTGTGAAATGGATGATGCAGTTGTTCATACAATACGAAAGTGTTTTTAAAGAACAACCTCATTCGTCATCCTGACAATCCGTCATCGATATCTATCTGGTTAGATCAGTGTTATCCCAGCTATTCTATATTTATCTCTCCCTCAAAATCTTTCAATCAAACACGTAAGTTTTTTTTTTGTATTCTCCAGCATAAAATTTTTTTAGTTTTAGCCCACCCATTCATTTTGAATTACAGTTAATAACAGCAGTTAAGCTAGTCAGTTCAACTAACAAGCAATTTGCCGACCGGTTAATTGTTTTGTCCCTAGTAGGATCTGTTCATCTTGGTCATATTTATCAGCTTACTATTTTAAAGTCAACCTTTCCCTTTGCTTGTTTCATTTTCTTAAAGTAGCTGAACTCCTTTTGGAATTACCCATACAATTATAAATCAATCCCGATTTTGTTCTAATTACCTAAAGGAAATGGGTATCAATGAAAATACGCTTTAAACATTATGAAAAGATGATACAACAAGTGAAGCACATCATCATTTTCAAAATTGCAATCTTACAATTTCACGATTTCATAATCGAACTCAATTATGCTTCTGTTTTAGAAATGCTAGGTTCAGTTTAAAAAAATAACTAGCGCATTCTAAAAACAATCCTCAAGGATAAGTCATTCTAAGTAGTAGTGCCGCAGGTAACAACAATTGAGTTTACCTGTTCTCTGCTACTTAACATGACCATCCATGCTTGAACACTTAACTCGCTTTATCCTAGAAACTCAATTCAGTTCAGAAATCATTCCTTAGGTGTACTATCCACGCATTCATTACTTTCGATTATAACAGTAATAAAAATTGAAAAAAAAAAGAAAAAAGCTCGGCAATGCTGAAAATGCATCTATGTAATTTCCCATCTGGACAGTTCCGAAGCGTTGAGAATACCTTAAAATCTCAAAACTACCCTGTAGAAATGTGGAAAACCAATACATGCAGCTCTAGATAATGTCCTTCCCCACTGGCTTTCTTTACCACTCCTTGGGCACTCTTACTTTTTTTAACTTCTGTGATTTTTTGAATCATAAATTTTGCTCTAGTACCCTGTCCAATTAAAATCTGTTTGCACTCTGTATTACTGGAAAACTTTTGAGAAATTATCGTAAGAATCATCCAGATGTTATGTTTTCAAAAACCCATAACACATATAAATTCATTTGTTAGAACATACCAACTCTTTTTCCACAGATTTAAATGTCTCCAGTTCACTAACAGTGTTCATTTCGTTCACAGAAATGGTTCAGAGTCGAAATACTAATACATACTCTCATGTATCACTCGGAAAATTATAATAGGCCAACTGGATAGCATTAACAAACTAAGGTGAACCAACTTTAGTAAACTTCGTGAGCCAAATCTTTGTGTTTCTTTTATTAATAAACTAAGTTCAGTGAACTTCGTGAATAATGCTACTCATCAGTAATATGGCATGGGTCGAGACATGCAATATGAATATAAATTTCATTGATAACTTCCCAAAATGATAAGACGGAGATGAGAAATACGTAGCCTTTAGTTGTTGTCAATTAGTTCCGTATTATTTTTGTAACCCTTTTTAATTTAACGAATTCTTATAATATAAAACATTACCAAAAAAAAAAAAAAAAACATTGAAAATATTACTGAAATCTATGCCTAAAAATGTTCTGTCAGAGTCTAATTTTTACCAGAGTCTAATGAAGGAGTGCTAAAAAGTTTCCATCTAATGATTCAGCGGCTCACACCCACCTGAATTATTTTGCTTTTCCTTGTAACTATTCCTTGTCACTTCTTTCAACACCAATTAGCAGGTTTTTTAACAAAAATAGAATTTAAATTTGTTGATTTACTTCAGTCCAAACAACTTGGTAGCAAGTTCTGTAGAAACATTTCATATTTTTGTAACCCTCTTTAATATAATTAATTCTTATAGTATAAAACACATTTTTTCTACCAATTTAATTTCAAGCTGCAAAATATGAAAAGTTGCCCATTCCATTCTCGCTCGCTCTAATAGCTGGAACAACTTTTCCTGATGATCAGGACAATCACGCTTATTATTCTTAGGAAAAGCTGTAGTGGTAAAAAGCTAGCTTCTTGACTTTTTTCGAATTCTCTGTACTAATAATGCTAGAAAGTCAAAAATGACTCATATTAACTTTAAAATTTCAACCTGCTATCAAAAACTCATTGGAAAAAAAGCAAGAATTACCAAAATCAATGCTGCCGAATACGAGCTTTCGAGAATATTTAAAAGATAAGCATATGTTTTTTACTACAATCACAGCTACGACATAGAATACGCTAACATAGTGAATAAGTTTCCAAGCAAATATATTGTCATTTGAAATTTTTGGTTGGCATTCATCCTATTCTGCTGCAGTGTCTTATAGTTGTTTCAACTTATTTTTTTAGGAATTGGTATGAAATACAAATGAGACTTAAGCAGAATATAAAATTTCCTGCTTGATTCTATACAAATAAACAATACAGAGAAGATATATTTCAAAAATTTTCAAAAGACATCTTTTGTCGCTTCTCGTTTTTTTTTTTTTTTTCCTTCTTGAAATCAGGATTAAAGTAATGTCTAGTTGGACTAGAAGCTGATCGAATTGGGTAGCACTGTGACCATTTTGGTTATAAATAATTCTAAGATAATCTAAAGCTATCAATTTCCAAAAAGTACAGAAACTATGCAGGTAACTACTCGTAAAGCACAGTTCACACAATGACAAAATTTGTGACATAATGGGTCAGACGACAAAATGACAATGTTCATAGTCAAATCTTTTATATTTCGAAAAAAAATATTACTCAGTTATGGAAACTTCAAATTATTTCTTATACAAGGCTGTCACCAGTAAATTATTACGATGCTCAACTGTAGACATTCTACCAGTTGAATGTCTACATTTAATTTGCTAAGAGAATGAAAAGATTATATAGAAATACCAAACTGCTCTCCTGAAACATTCAACATGACATCATTTAAAATATCATGTAATGAACCTCCTCGCTTCCTCTGCATGATAACAGATTCTTCGCTACTACAAAGTTTCCTCACTTCACATCGGAAGCTCTACAACACATCAAAATCTTACCTGCACAGATTGCGTAAACACAAATCAACATCTCTCCCGATGAGTATTTCACGGCGGTCGCCCCTCAACTATGACAGACAAAAGCCTCTTTATTTCCTTCTTTCCATCTTGGTTGACCTTGCCCGTCGGTTGTTTCTATGGAGTTATGGATGAATGACAGTTTAATCATTCTCGTCTCTACAAATTTCGAATAAGCGATTTTTACCTTGTGTGAATGTTTCTTGAAATGTATGTCGTCTAAACTGTAGGTTATGCGGCTATCAATTCGATATTTCGTTGGTTCAGGAGGGAGACTACCGGATCGTTTTCATAAAATTGATATTTTTCACATGAGGAATTCTTTATCTATATACTGTGGGAAATGTCAGAGATAACTGTTTTTTTTTTTTGTAAAATCTCATGAGCTATAAATCTGTGAAATAGGACATGCGATAAATAGTGTTTCGGTGTTTCCGTGAGCGGGTTGCTTGAAAGCTTTAAACATATCAGTATTATTTGATTAATTTTAAGGACACTTTGGCAGTCATGTCGGGTGGTGATCCTACATACGATACTATGGTGACTGGAGAGGTGAAAAAGGGTGAGAATGAAAACAGGGATGGCGATGTAAAAGATATTCGATGTGAAGTGGTTGGCCGAAGGCAAAGATTACTTTCACTTTCTGTGCCTCGTAAGTTCGTTTACTTGCAACCATTGTTGAATAATTAACATAGTTTGGCGTTAGCAAACAATCTTCCAGAACTTCTTTGTTGAAAAAAATACAGGTTTAAATTTTAGTTATCTCCCACCACTGTGTTGTTTTTGATTGAGATAGGTCGTCATAAAACTCTGCTTCCTGCCACTCTTAATGCTGTAAAGTTAAAGCAGTAAACAGCTGTTTTTATAGCATATTCATATGGATTTTTAGGATGAAATATTTTTTCATCTATATTTTTCATCATTTACAAGTGAAAGTTGTTCTTGTTCTTTAAATAGTTTACGAAGATGGTAATGTAATGAAATGTTTGTATTTTCTCGGAATTCTTAACGAAGTCATATGTTAATCCGTGAAATTTATCGTGCTGGTAGTTTTGATTATGAGCCTCAAATTAGTCACATGCCGTTTGAAATTTATCCCTTCTGCTTCTTCTTTGTTATTGCACGTTCTACATCGTCTTTAGTCGTGTAGTATATATTTTATTTATCAGGTATCTCTTTTTTCTTGTTTGTATTAGTTTGCAACTCAACTCAGTCTGTCGCAGTTTTTATTCCGGAATTGAAATTTGGTCTTTTGTCAGCATAAAAGCGCATTGCTACATAATTTTTAATTTTCACAGTACATGTTTTTACGTTTTGCTGAAATTTTGTAAGATCAGAATCGAACTAACAGAGTGATACTGGTTGAGAGAATTCTATAAAGTTCTTGCGTGGAATCCTTGCCATTGCTTTTGATGAATTTCGTGAGTATTTTTGTTGCTGATTTTTGATTTTTTTTTTTTTGTCGAGTTTTTCTCGAATTGACTTACATATCTATGATGAAATTTTTTCGTTTTTGCCACCTAACTAACATGCTTAATATACACCAAGTGTTCTATATCGTCGCTCAATTTATTCGTAATATATTAGAAAATACTTTGATTGGATCTAGAACTACTGAAGGAAAACAGAATCTTCTATTACATATTAATAATTTAATCTGCCGTTAAGTAATTTATTAAATATTCTGTAATCTATTAAATAATCAGTCTTTGTGTTTGAGTCAATGATGGAAGCGATGTGACGAAATATAAAAAATTTGTTAGAAATATTTTTTGAATACTTTTGTATTTTGTTCCAGAAATATGCTAATAGCAGCAGGATAAAATATTACTGAGATGTTGAGATCAGCTTTTTGCGTCTTTCTTGTTTTTTTTTTTTTTTTTTCTAAAAAAAAATATTTTCAGCAATGCCATGGTTTGGTATTGATATAGGAGGCACATTGGTAAAACTTGTCTACTTCGAACCGGAAGATCATGCAAGTTTTGGACGATTCAGAAATTATGTAGAATCGTGAAACATCGCAATCAGTATTTTTCAGAGCTAGTTTTTGTTAATATCAGCGTTTGCACTATTATAACTCATCATTGTATTACAGAATGATTTTATTGAAAGTGAAGAAGAAATCTTACGACGTAGGAAAATTCAACGTTATCTTGTAACAGGCAAAGCCTATGGTGGTACTGGTGTAAGGGATGATCACCTACGTCTCTGTAATGTCGGAATCAATGTTGGTTATTATTAGAATTTTTTTATCGTTTATTTTCCTACCTTAATAATGTTATAATGAGAAGTTTCAAAATCTTCATAGCAGAATAAGTTTAGTAAAGAAATAATTTTAGGAAACATGGTTGGTGCTTAAATTATTTCAGGTTGCTGTGTTGAGAATGTGGTAATAGACATTTAAATACGTGCATTTAACTCCACTTTTCATTTTTTAATGCTATTTTGTTCAGGGCAGAGTTGGTACTATACATTTTATTCGATTTCCAACAGACAGAATGCTTGATTTTGTAAATTTGGTTAAGAGGAAGGGGTTCGCCGAAATGAGCAGTACAGTATGTGCTACTGGGGGCGGCTCTTTAAAATATGCCAAAGAAGCGGCGGTTTGTCTTTTTTTTTTTTTTTTTTGTATCTGTGGAATTCATTTAAAAACAAGCTCATTTAAAATCAGTTGAATAGAAAATTTGTTTCGCTTCTACTATGTTATTAAAGTTCGTCATAATTAAGTAATATTAAGAATCTTCATTAGCAGTTGTTTTTATCGGAGAAGGATGAAGTTATTCTTTTAGGATTTGGGTTTGCAGTTGCACAAAACTGATGAATTGGAATCGTTGATTAAGGGTATTGAATTTATTGCTGCAACAAATCCTGACGAATGCTATTATTATGAAAACCCCTTGAATGATATTTTGTGTAGAAAAGTAATTTGGTATGTTATTTATGATCATTAATCGTTTTTTGATTTAATTTTTACATGATTCTCTAAGACCTTGGAATTTGCAGGCGGTGGTCACACGGTCGCTGCTCAACATCCGATTCTGTTCCTGAAAGTGACAAGAAGGATGGCTTGCAGTACCCATACATTGTTTGCAATATTGGTAGTGGTGTGTCTGTGTTAGCTGTACGTGGTCACAATCAATTTAAGCGGATTGGAGGCAGTAGGTAGTAATTTTTACCATTACATAATAGCTCTCGAATTTATATATTTGCTCAGTTACTGGACGCGTGATTTCAGCATTGGAGGAGGTTTCTTTCAAGGTATATGCGCAATTATGTGTGGATGTGAAACGTTTGAAGAGGCGATTGAGTTAGCATCACGAGGAGACAATAAGAACGTTGATAAGCTTGTGAAAGATATTTATGGCTCAGGTTATGATCAAATGGGACTTCCAGGAGATGTTATTGCCGCCAGGTAATTCTTGCATACCTTTCTAGAAGTGCCGTCATTTCCTGTCTGTTTTATTTTACTTAATTATAGCTTTGGGAAAATATATAATAAGGTGGATCGCGATAAAGCACGTATTGAAGACCTTGCGCGTTCGGCACTGGTGACTACAACAAACAATATTGGTTCAATTGCATTTAATGGGGCGAATACTTGCGGAATTGACCGAATTGTTTTTGTTGGTAATTTTTTTTATTGAAAGATATTGAATGTTATGTATGATAGTAATTTAATAGTCTTGATTTTGATTGTGTCTTTCTTAATCACCACCGCATTTTCACTTATAAATAGCATTCCAGGAAATTTTCTGAGAGTAAATCCTATTGCTGCAAGACTGTTGAGTAATGCTATGAATTTTTGGTCAAAGGGAACGAAAAAAGCACTATTTTTGATACATGAGGTAAGATTGCTTGATTAATGGATACTCGTTTTACAGTATTTTTTTTAAGGCATCTCTTATCAATAAAATATTTTTCTTTTAAATTCATTATTAGTGTCCAATATAGGGTTATTTTGGCGCGGTTGGATGCTTAGATAAATTGGTCGATGTTACGGAGACAAGAAGGCGAATACGTGCTGAAAATCAACAGCAGGAAGACAACAATTACATCAAGAAAGGATCGGAGTTATCAGTAGAGTAAAAAATAAATCACTACTTTTTTTGGAACTTAAACATCATCTTCTCGTTATTGGTGAACAGTAATATCACGAATTTGAAATGGTGGAGATTATTAGTAGAGTAAAAATAATTCACAGCTTTCTTTGAACCTGCATATCATTTTCCCGTTTTTGGATGACGGAACGAAAAAAGCATTATTTTTGATAAATGAAGTGAGAGTAACTTTATCTCTTCCTCATTTTTGCAAATGTAGACGTTTCTTTTTCGGTTTTTTGATTCGTATAGCTTTGGAAAATTCGTATCGATTTAATTCACACTATTGGGAAAAATAACGTATTTAAAATTTCATTTGATATTCCATTTGTTGACATTAGATCATAGCTGATTTCCACTGTTATCATTACTCATTCACATGGTGATTGGTCTGATAAAAGATCACTACTGATTATAGTCTTGTGGATTTTGCAGTCTTGTTTTTTAATTCAGATATTTAGTTTTCTCTTTAAAAGTGGTGTTATTTCTGTTCGACCATTTCCGTTGTACAGATGGTTTGAATTTGTTGTTGAATCTTTTTTTAAGTAAGCTTTTCAAATATTAGTGTTGACTGTAACAATTTTTTCTACTAGATATGTTATTATTTGGCTAGGTTCGCTTCTACTATTCAAAATCAGAATTGAAAATAGTTATAGTGCCTTCAAAATAGCTATGTTGCTCATCTTTTATTTCATTCATTTTATTGTGAGGACATTCTTTTTTCATACTGAATTATTTTCAAGTAATTTATTATTGATTCTGTTTTCGTTTTTTTTTTTTTTTTCGGGGAAATTTTCATAAATTTTCCATATGTTTTGTTATCTTTTTTCTCATTTCATAGTTACTCAATACTTTAAATTTTTGAAAGCATTAACTTACCGTACAGGGCTCAAGATTCGATTCTTATTTTGTTATTGATTATTGTAATTAAATTAGCATTTCCCCTCATTAACCTTTTCTTAATGGTATATATGCAGTCATTGTTATATAACTACTTGGTTTAACATTTGTTTGGACATAGAGGAATCATATTATGTGACTTTCTGGACCGTTACTACGTTGCTGTTAGTTTCTTGTGAAAATCTTAAAGGTATGTCATTAACAGTCAATCTTTTGCGGAAATATGCAGTAACTTCATTGTTGCCTTTCAGAATTATTTTTTCCTTTTATATACGAAGTATTGGAACATAAATATTACGAATAGATTATTTGATTCGAATTTTTTTCTGTTTTTGCCTTACCTATTAGTAATTCACTTAATTGTACCAGTATAACTTGCTTTCTAATTTCACTTTGACCAATTTTACATCTATCATTCTGCAAACATTCTCAATTTTAATATTTTGATACATAATTGTGTAAATTTATATTTTTGGTGTTTTGGGAATTGATGTTAATTCCTAATTGTAAGTAGTATAGCATTTATTTTTCATGTAATTATTTACAAAAATGAACTGTTTTTCAGGCGATTTGTTCGTTTTTCTGTTTCACAGGTCTTTTAAATGTTTATCTTGATGTGTAGTTAATCTTTGGATTGCTCTTTCCGGAATTATATTGTAGTTCAGTTGGTCAAGCGCACATACATACCTGGACATCTTTTTGTTATTTCTCATTTTAATAGTAATTCCACTCATTTCATTGTTCTATTCAGTAATAAAAAAGATGAACTGAAATAATTGACAGTGTCCGTTGCTCTGCAGTGGTGGTTTATGCACTTCCAAATACCGTATTTGGTTAGTATGTAACAGCTTTGGGAAAGCGTTTATTTCAATGAATACTTGATATGTGCAGAAAATTCATGCAGTTAGGGAACCCTAGTATTTAAGAGTTGCCGGAAAAATCGTAATGAAATAAAAGCTAAAGACTTTTCATAACTTGGAAAAATGGCAAGACCAAATGCCTAACGAAGTGCTACTCGCTGGGGTGATGCAGTAATTGAAGACAAATGTGACAATTATGGAATGAGTTGGGAGTGACGTTGATGAATGTTATCGAAGTTAGGCTCACTGTAACGGAGACATGTGGTGATAGTTTGTAATACCATTCTCTCAGTTTGAATTAGTAGTGATATGTTGAAGTGCAGCACGGACTTATTGCTGTTCGGGTAACTATTTCATTAATTAGAAGAAATCAACTTACAAGTTGGCAGTCAATTAGAAATTCACATTCATTTTACATTCCATATAGTACATTTATGGGTATAAGGAAGCTGCCCCTTGATAGCCATTAAGTCGGTATTTTGTAAGTCGAACGATTCGTCCATCATTTGTTAGAAAATATCTAAATTATTTAAATTATAGTTTCCACATCGGTAATTTCGCGTGTCAAATTTCGATTCTTGCTGCTTTATTAGTTTACTGCTGATTTTGCAATTATGCGTTAATTATTTCATAGTTGATTGGTTCATTTCAGTATGTTTGTAAAAAGGCGCGGAATGTATCTATAATATTAAAAGCTTGTGATGGCATTATATTTTCATACTTTTTTCCGTCTTAATATGGATGCTAATATTCATTTTATATTCAGTTCCACTTCCGCTATTTAACAGGGAAATTCCGAGCGCGATGATAGATTTCACAGCAGAATATTTATTTGTTTTCTTTTGTACTGTATTCCTTCCCACTGTTTTATTAATCGTCCTAATGGTTGTAACTCTTTCTTTATTTGGCCAATCTGTTGGCTTTAACCATTACTATGTTAGCTGTTTGCTCAAGATTTTTGAGGTAATATTTTTATTCTAGCAGGATAAAAAATGCTATTTGAATAGAAAGAATCATAGTGTTTATGCTCTGATACTCACCCATTAAAAATGGGTAATAGTTTACAGTGGAGCGCTCGACAAATACACTTATCAGCTAAGGAGAAAAGTCAGAGTTCACTAACTTTGTGCATGGAAGAAGATGACAGTGGCGATATGGACAATTCAGATCTGGAACTAGAACATTTAACTACTTCCGATGATGACTTTATTGGTGAGAAAATAATAAAAGGTTGCAAAAGAAGACATTCTGGACCAAGTGAGTGGATTTTTTTGAAGTTTTTCTTTAAGATTCGTTACTATCACAACTTTAGAGACAATGTTAGAGATATTTCTTCAGGGATAATATTTCGAGAGACATCGGTGCATTTTGATGATGAAAGTGGACAACAAGTTACGAATATTCGGGGTTGGGCTGTTGTACGCGACACTATGCATCTTGTCAAGGTCTTTTTGAACCAAGTATCACAGCAGATAGAAAGTATCATAGGAATGAGCAATTAGGTATTATTTTAGTTAAAAGGACTCTTCAATTCGTGCTTTTATGGCAAACAGTTCTTTAACTGAAACCGACTGTACGGAAAATTAGTTTACTATTCTATAGAAGAAGTGTTTGTTTTTGTTTATGAACTCGTTTGGTAAAGATATATAAAGATATCTTCCTTTAGACATTCTGGACCAAGTAAGTGGATTCACTTGGTCCAGAATGTCTATTATTTTTTTCTCTAAACTTAATAATTTCAGGCAGGCATCGAAGCGGTTATTCAGGATGATGTAACTAGTCGATTTGAAGCTGAACAGCTCGTCTCGTGGAACATGCTTACACGAACTAGTTTATCTTTCAATCAGTTTATCAAGTACATTTTGGAGTTTTGGAGTTAACCTTATTTGGTTTAACTGAAATTAACATATTCTTATCACGTTTTTTGCAGTTGGAAATTGTCGGTTATTTGGGCGCTAGGTTTTTTGTTTCGATATACAGTGTTACTTCCGATGCGTTTGGTTCTGTTACTCACTGGTGTTAGCTTCATGGTTGTTAGTACAGCCGTGATTGGGTTATTGCCAGAGGGATCCCAAAAACGATGGTTCAATGAGCGTTGTATGTTATGTGGCCATCAGATATTATCCAGTTGTGTGTCTGCCGTCATCACGTTCAATAATCGTGAAAATCGGGCTCGAAATGGGGGTAAGTATTCTTACGTTAATTAGGTTATTATCTATATAATTTCCTCTTTGTCATTGCCAAGTTTTTTTAAGGAATCTGTGTTGCAAACCATACATCACCGATAGATGTAATGATACTTAGTACGGACTGTGCATATGATTTAGTTGGACAACGTCATAGTGGTTGTCTTGGAGTTTTGCAGCGCGCTCTTAGTAGAGCAAGTTCTCATATATGGTTTGAACGAGGTGAAGCTCGAGATCGTTCGTTTGTTGCAGAAAAGTAAACTATTTAAAGATTTTTCATGATCTTTTTGGGCTAAACAGCTAAACCAATACATTGTAAAATAAGTTCATGAACGAATTATGGTCACAAAAAAATATAACAGTTTGAGAAAAAAATTTTAGGACTTTTAAGTAGCTAATCTTATTCGCGCTGCTGAACACTTTTTAATTCTAGATTGAGAGAACATGTCGACAATAAGAATTTACTTCCAATTTTGATTTTTCCTGAAGGCACATGCATCAATAATACGTCAGTGATGATGTTCAAGAAAGGATCATTTGAGGTGTGCTATATATGTTGCGTGTTTTGTGCTAATTACTGCATTTATCATATTAACACGTTAACAGTTAAGGTTGGGACAACAATCTATCCAATTGCAATGAAATACGATTCTCGTTTTGGTGATCCATTTTGGAATAGCAGTCAACATGGATGGTTTGAAAATTGCTTTCGCATGTTTACGTCGTGGGCTATTATATGTGATGTTTGGTATCTGGAACCTATGATGAAATTTGTAAGTATTTTTCCTATCATGCAATCAAAAAGATAAAATGACTTATACTGGCAAATTTTTTTTTTTTTAATCCTGCATATAAAGCAAATCATATTAATTTTACGAAGAAATAAGATACAAAACAGGAAAAGGAGTTTTTCTGTCTTAGGAATATATTTCGGCGAGTTAGCAAATTTTTATATGTTAGAAATTATCAGCTTAAAATCGCTTGATGCTGTATGATGCTGTTGTAGAAAGATTTTTTTTTCTTGTAGTTATAACGTAGTTAATGTTTAATTAATATGATGAATTTTTGTTCTCAGGCATCAAAACTTTTTCAGCCCAATGAAAATGCTATTGATTTCGCTAATCGCGTGAAAAAGGAAATAGCTATGCGTGGTGGCCTTGTTGATCTTCAGTGGGATGGCGAGCTAAAACGAAGTCGTGTGCCAACCAAATTAATTTTGCATCAGCAAAAAAAGTTTGTTTGGCTCATTGTAGTTTTATGACCTTCGTATTTCTTATAATTCATATTGAAAGTCCGAAATTTGAACGTGTGTTTTCTAGATACTTCCGCCGTCTCGCGCGATATTTTTCAGATGATATGAAGAAGTGTATCTCCATTCCGAAAAAGAGAACAGTTGGATGTGAGCTTTGGGTTTTAATTGCTTTTCAAGTGTTTTAAAACGGACTTTAGTCAAAAATTTTCACTAATATATTTTATTGAACTTGTCCTATTTTTAGCAGATCTTTCTACAACTGATGATCGAGCGAACGAAAAATCCGAATCTGATGTTGATACTGGGTTTACCGACGATTTGAAATTCAGGGACATTTCGCCGAGTAGGTAATCAGTTTCTTTTATTTTACTCGAGAAGCAAAACAAGTGAATAATAGTTCTTTCAACTTTCTTTTATCTACATAAATACCATAGTTTTGTATGTGGTTTCCAGTAAGAAGGGATTATTTAAAATGCGTTATTGATTTGTGAGGAGTTTGGTCTATATAAGCTTCACTCAAGATGAATAATGTTCAACGTAAATATCTATGTCTCTTTCTCTCTGTATTTTTTAGTTGTGAGTTGGCAGCTGGTGCATGATATCAAGCTGAGAGTCAAGAAACTTGTTCACTTTATATAACGTTAATGAACTTCTTGCAGTGGTGACTTGTCAAAAATGAGAGTAGAACTGAAAGGTTCAGAATTCGATCACAACAGTGAATCGAATTTTCGTTGCAATATGCCAATCAGTCAATCGCAAGTTATGGATACTTCATCTCCTCTCAAAGCCTTGTAAATTTGTCGCTGTTTTATTCAGTCGAAGTGAAAGACGGTGTTCAAATTATCACAACTACTTGTTGGACCGTTGACATTACGAAATTGGGAGTTTTGGCTCTTATACATTATAGATCCTGAAATAAATCCGATTCAAGTGCGATTGAACGTGGTTTTCGAATAGCATTTCAGGACTTTTTTCGTCACACTACACTTGAAATGTTAATCCGTTCTTTGTTATTTAGCTTCAGTGGATATTTACAATATAATAGCTTTAGAATCTCACGTGTTTTTTTAGTACCAGCACAATTTGTAGGCTTGTTCGTAATCTTTACATTGAGATACAGCTTTATGTTTTTGAAGGTAAAAACGTCACGTGTAGTAAAGCTATGGTAGAACATCATGTTACCTTTTTTTCATTAAATATTGTGTCCATATTGGAATTTAACTAATTGACTTGTAATATGATATCACCATCACCAGATGGAAATGACGTTCATGTAACGTATATTTCTGCTTTTCATTGTTAATCTAGTGTAATATTCAACTTTTTCCACATTCTTGCGCCTTATCAGTAACATAATTTAGTTTGGTAAGGTCATTTTCTTCCATAACCCATACTAATGTTTTTTTTTTCCAGAACGTAATGTTTTCTTTTCCAGGATGTATACGTTCACAAAGAAGTAACGGTGTATTCATTTTCCAGATGTTGTGTTGTATGTTTACTTTAAAATGAAATAAAACTAGTCAGTCTAGTGCCGCTTGTTGGCTCTCATCGGTCTATTTTTGGATCCATCCATACTACATTTTTGTACACTTGTTAGACTAGTCTCCGTGGATGAAATGTTTGTAGCAGTAAGTAGTCGGATTTTGCTGATTTCATAGTGACCACCTGACGGGTGGTGCAGACTTCTTTCATATTTATTCAGTGCGAACTGGTTTCATCCATATTAGCTGCTTACGATAATGGGATGAGCTAATTGTACGCCGAAATGAGGTGATGTTGTTGTCTCAGCATTTTATATTGTGCGTCTCTCGTTGAGTGTACTGTTGAGTCTTGAATGAATCTATTATGAACTGTACAATACATATAGTTAGTCAGTATGAAGAAAACGTGGATGACCATTCGATTGATTTTTTTTAATTGGACTTAGAATTACTGTTTGTGCTATAGTTCCTACTGTGGTCATTGGCAATTGTTAACAGAATGCATCTTAGGGAGAGTATATGCTCAGTTACTGGAGGCGAACACAATCTGGTATGCAAAATACTTTGTATTTTGAATGAGGTAATAAAAGCAAAGCAATTAAAGAGTTTAGAATTTTTGATTTAACTGCAGTTGACTTCAGCATATGGTGATTTCTAAGTGCCCTAAAATTAAAGCTAGTTTAACACTTGTTTGATAAACGAAAATCACTGACTGGTTATGATATTTGGCAATTACTCCAGTAGGTTTTAATAACATTTCAGGACAAGTTCAGAAGAAAATGGTACATCTTGAGAATTATAAAAATCTCTTCTTGAAGTGATAGAAAAGAATTACATTCTGTAACGATAGAAAGCAAGGTAGTGCTAAAGTGATAGCGTAAATTTTAAGGCAAATTTGAATTTTGATTTAAAATTTTATCGTCGAGATAGTGATGATTAAAAAAGTATCTGATCAAATTTGATGCGAAGGGTTTGGGGCAGTGGTGCGATTAAAAAATATCTGGAATAACTGATGGCTGATGGTAGGCAGGTTTACGATGTACTGTGTTCATTTTGCACTCCCATTTTGTCCTCATTCATATTTGTTATAACGTCAATGAAAGGTTTTTACAACTTTGTATGTGTTTCAGATGGTTTGATAAAAATGTCTTCGGTAGGCGACGTTGCGGAAGGGTGCTCAGGATATCAAATTTCGCAGTCTTTGTCGCCGCTTGTTAGTCCATCATCACCTGTAAGCATTGCTCTACGTTGAGTGCTTTATTGTTTGCTCTTGGTTTATCTAGCAATCTGCTAAATCCAGTTTCTCTACATTTATTTATAAAAGAAGCGGATTCCATAAATCCACGTTTTGATGTTAAATAACGTACATGTTGCCATTTGCAGGATGTTTACAGTAGCCGAGGTGGTGGCAGCCCTTCACCATGTACTTCCCCTAAACGGCTAAGCGACTCTCTAATTCTTCTTCATCTTCCTTTCAACCAGCACTCAAAAGTTTGTATTCTGTTTCACTTCGAATGGAATATTTTTAATTTTCCTGATTTACATGGGTATTCATCCAAACTGTTATTTTGCAGGTGGAAGTGAAACCTGGGATTCTTGCACGGGATGCTATTGCTAAAATTTTGGAGAAACGAGCAATATTGCCTCAGATGTGCAGAGTGTGTGTTGGCGGTGACCCTTCTAGTCCACGTATCGACCTTAGCATGGATTTAGAAACATTATCCAATGTAAAGTAGACTATGAATAATATTCCATTATATTTTCTGAAGTTCCAGCCTTCAGTATATTCATTTTCAATTTATTTTATTAATTCTCTTTTTTTTTTATTAATTCCAAATGTATGGTATTGTAGGTTCTGTTCCTATTTTATTAATTCCAAATGTATAGTATTGTAGGTTCTCTTTCTATGTATTTTCGACACATATTTTAGACTTTGGAAAAGAAAGAGCTTTGGGTACACAGTGCATATCTCTCTATATTGGTATCTATCAAACACAGTTTTGTGCGGAAAACTTTTTTATCAGTAGCATTCTGTGACGTTTGTCACAAACAAATATGGCTACAAGTCGGTTTTTCTAAATGATCTGATCATTTTTATTGTATCAATTTAATAAAACTAAGTTCAAATTCCTGTTTTCTCGGGTTGTGGTTATTCAGATTTAACACTAAACCAAATTTTAATTTTTTAAGATGTTTTATCTTCCTTCATTTGCGTCATTAGCAGCTGTACAGTGAAGATGATATAATTTGAGATGCGAAGTTTTCTTCGCTTTTAGTATGCTATGGTGTACATATGGGAAAGCTTATTTGTGTATTTCAACTTAATGAGCTAAATACTGAGTTAAATCATTGCTGGGAAATGAAGTCCTTACAAATTAAAATCACCTTTTTTCTCATTTACGACATAGGAGAAGTAAAGCTTATGTCTACATACAAAAAGATATTTTTTGCGAAAAGATTTTAATGTGTGGTACCTTGCAGCTATATTCGAAATATAGTATTTATCCAGATTATTTCCAATTTCCAGCAGTACGTTTAGGGATATCGATGTGAGTTGTGCCAGTTCACGTTCCATCAGAAATGTGGTTCTAAAGTTCCAAATTATTGTGATCGTATGCAGCAAATTTCGCATGATGTTCGAATGGCAAATAAATTACGAGATATATGTGATCAGTATGAAGGTCCGAACGCGGCACTTGTTGCCGAAATTATTCAGCACTTCCAAAGTCCTACTGCAGGTTTGCTTTACTTTTCTGTTTATTTTTTGCTGTTTCTATTTCTAAAGTAATTTCGTTTGGTATGTTTTTATCACATTTACTTACGCCTTCAGTGCTTATCAAGTATTCATTAAAAAATAATGGAAACGCAGAATCACACAGAGTCATGATATGATTCTGCATTCTACTTTGTATTGTTTTTTAGTGTACAGTGATAGTTTGCAGATCCTCTGCCGAATCGTGTGGGTATTTCACGCCAGCAAGCTGTTCGTTTACCAGGTCGACCCGAAATTACAGTTGGAATAAATGAATCATCCCGGGATCGTTCGTCATCAGCTCCCAATATTTATGAAATAACAAAAGATGAAGCACTACGTGAAACGGTTTACCTCAGAATTATGAAATATTTATTGTTTCGCTTAGAGTAAAAACTTCAAGAACATGCTTTCTAGTACACGTTAATTTTCAGAAAGTGTTAGACGCATTGAGCAACAATGTCCATGTGTTTATTCAACCATCAGGTATTTCCGCACATCTAATAATTTCATACATTGGTTTATTAAAATGGGTGTAACGTCTTTGAAATGATCTGATGTGCTCTTTTACTTATTATTGGGAAACAATTCATTTTACTATTACGCCAAATTGATTTTACTTAATTTGCTACCTGTTTATATAGGAACAGCAAGGACAGCAAAACCGATAAATTTTTCCGGTCTTCGAGACTGGCAATTGACTAGTAATCGAAGGCCAAATCGTTTGCACCCATCAACTCTAGCAGGAATGGTATCACCATGTTTCACCACTTCACCTTCCTCTACGAGTTCTTCGCCTCCACCTCCTTATTCTGGAGCCACATATGATCCTAATTCAGGATTACCCCCTACACCACCACAATCCGCACCTCCTCAGAAGACATTTGGTTTTCGTTTTCGCAGCAAAAGTATGCCTTCTTGTAATTCATTTGACTCTGTTATATTCAGTCAACTCTTGTTAAACACAGTTTAACGTCTTATCTAGCAATTCCCTTTCGCTGTTTTATTTTCAATGCTCATAATTCGATATCATTTGCTTAATCTTCCCTGTTTTATTTCAGGTCCAAACGACAAAATTCCGATTAAAGGACCAGGCGGTCGGTCGTCTGTCTCTTCGGATCGGCTAGGTGAATCTCATGAAGTAAGCTAAACAATTTTTGCAGTCATCTAATGATTTAACTGATAACTTAGAAATTGTGTTTTACATGCTGCCGATTCAGGGTGATTACAAGGAAAAATTAAAACAGCGAATTTTGATGGAAGGTTGGGAAATCGATCGGGCCCTGGTAACATATTACAAAAAAATTGGTAGTGGTTCCTTTGGTACTGTGTATTTGGGCAGTTATTTTGGTAAGTTTATTAACTGAAGTAGTTTTATCTTTCTGATTTGATTTCTTCAGTTTCACTGTTTTTAATAGTGGCTCTTTTGCTAAATGCCGTAATCATTATTAGGAGTTGAAATGAAAAACGTAGAATCATGGACTTGAAATAATTTCCAAATGTAGTTAACATATGTTATATATTTTTAGACGTTATACTATGTTCTGTTGAATAAAATCTTTAGGGAAAGTGGCAATTAAAAAATTAAATGTGGGTGAACCAAGTCCTGCTCAGCTTCAAGCCTTCAAAAATGAAGTTGGTGTATTGAAGAAAACTAGACATGCAAATGTTTTGCTTTTCATGGGTTGGTTGCGGGAACCAGATCTTGCAATTGTCACTCAGGTAATGAATGGATCCCAAGTTTCATCTTCTCTGTTCTTTTTTCTGCTTGATTTTCATTATCAATGGCAATTTCAGTGGTGTGAAGGGTCTTCTTTATACAGACAAATACACGTGAATGAACCTCGAGTAGACTTCGAAATATCGTCAGTTATTGATATTTGCAAGCAAATCGCTCAGGGAATGAATTATTTACACTCTCGTCATATCATTCATAGGTTATTATTAATTTCTCATCTTTCTTGTGTGTCTTAGCTGATAATTCTGTATATTTTCATATTTCGTAAAAGTCTTTAGTTATATTTATTTCGACCAAGTTCGCGGACCTTTGGGCGATGTTTTCGGTTCCAGTAACTTACAGTTAGTTCAAGAGTTATCTCCGATCACTGTTTAAAATTTCCTCTTCTCAAATACTTGAAGTGTTTGAGTTGGTTACTAAAGTATATCACTTTTTAAGCCATGTCGGTTTCTGTAATGGTTACTTCGGTCTTTCTGCTTTCGGCTTTTCCAGCATCTCGTATCGAAAAAATATCCGTTTAAAATCGCTTTTAAAGTGTTTCAAGTGTTTCTGTAGCTCGCTAATATACCAGTAAATCTGATGGATCGTTGTTTTTGAACCGTTGTGATTTTTATTTCTTTTTAATTTAAGAGATCTTAAAACGAACAACATTTTCTTAACTGATGATGGCACAGTTAAAATTGGTGATTTTGGTTTGGCCACTGTCAAGACACGATGGAGTGGTGGACAACAAAATCAGCAGCCAACTGGAAGTATCCTTTGGATGGTATAATTTATCGTTTAATTTTATTGTTTTACTTGTAAAATAGTATGAATATTCATTTGCCTATACGATGTTCAAAGTAATAATGCAAATAAACATGAAAGGGTTTAGGCGCCGGAAGTGATAAGAATGCAGGATGCAAACCCATACACAACTCTTTCTGATGTATACTCATTTGGCATTTGTTTATTCGAATTGTTGTCAGGAGTTTTACCCTATTCACATATCAATAGCAGAGATCAGGTGTGCTTCTTTAAACACTTCAATGTCTGTTGTTGTCATAGTTTGAGATTTGTTTATATTTTCAAAAATTCAGATTTTGTTCATGGTTGGACGCGGTTATTTGAAGCCAGATTTGACTAAAGTACGGCATGACACACCTAAGGGCTTGTTAACATCGCTTGAAAAATGCATTAAGTTTTGTCGAGACGAGCGTCCGGAATTTGAACAGGTTGATCTTTATTTAATTTCACAGTTAAGATATAATCATATGGAAATTCTTGTAAAAATGCTTCTATCAGATTTAATTTTTCCAGGTTCTCATTTATCTTGAGCGAGCCTCAGCAGGGCTTCCACGACTAAAGCGTTCTGTGTCAGAACCGCAAATATATAGAAGTTATTATGATCAGCATGATTTCTTGTTACCGGTCCAGACACCGAATTCTCCGAAAACAAATACAGTTGCAAATTTTTCGCTTTTTACTACATGTAGCTGGACCGATCAGTTGTAATATTTTCTATTTCCTCATTTCTTTGCTTATTTACATTTTCTGTTCAGTTGGTAACTGATGGTTAGTTTATAAGGAATAATTTATTGCAATATATGCCTAGCGATTATGATTAGCTTAGTTAATTCTTGCATTAACCTTACCGTTTAAGATGTAAATCGAAATATGTTGCAGGAAAGCTGGTTTCGTAAGTGGTGAGTAATTGTTGAAGAAGTGATGACGAAAATTTTATAACGCTGTTCTGCTAAAATGGTGTTATGCTAAATTAGGAATCTGGTAGTCCGTTTCACAATTTTAAACTTTATTACTAATGTTAAAGCCGATGGAGTGTGAATAGTGTCTATAAATTTTTTTTTTTTTTCTTCTTCAGGACGTATTTTATTAGCTTTCTGTTTCAAAACTTAACTGGGCACTAATCACTTTCTAGTTCAAACCGACATCTTTGCATCTAATTCCTTGCCTCACAAGTCTCCCATCGTCAGTTAAAAAATATATTATGTAGGCAGAAGGATGGTAGCATGCCCATAGACATGAATCGCTAAAATAGTTTTACTTTAATTTAGCTATCATCTATTCAGTTCTCTATTAGTTTTGTAATTGCTTTAACAATGCATTTTTACTTCTAGTATTTCTGCATGTCATTCATTGCTTCTAAATGACGGATGCTTCGTAAAAATTATTATATATTATGAAAGCTTGCTTGTAATTTTAGTTAATCAAAACGTTGTTTTTTTAAACATAAAATTATGTGTTTTTCATGTTCATAAATTTGATCGTGAATTGATGTACTAGACATTTTTGTTGACATATAATTTTGCAGAAGAATACTAAGCCGTTTACCCGAACAAGTTTTTGTTAAAAATAAAACAGAAATTGATTACGAAATCAACGAAACATGTGCCCTACCTTATATTGGTCTCCGATTATATTTCTTTAGTTGCTATGACTATTGTTGTTCAACTGCTTAGGGCAGAAAAAGGTGTAGCCTTAATAGCTTTCCTTAAGTATTTATACCTTGCAGTATTGTGGAAATTAGTGGACAAAACTAGAAATAACTTTGATGTTGCAAGAATTATCCCGGTCTATGTTCTAACCTGCCTATTGTTCTGTCAACTTTTTGCTGCAACTTAATTTCAGACTTTGCTTTTTACATGACCTCACTAGCGGTATTTCATACGAGTGCAGTATTGAAATTGTTTTTTATAAACGCTTTTCTAATTTGACATATAACTATGAAGAGTTGGAAAACTCTATATTTCATAAATTATTTTATTTCACTTGTCATATGAAAGAAGTTTGGGTCAGTTTGAAATATGTTGGCTTAAACTGTGGGAAATTGAGAGCAGTGTTTTATAAAAGACTTCGTAATGCATCATATCTGTGATTGCTTCCGCATGAATTCACTGTGAGATTCTTCAATTTTGAGTAATCACGATTCTTATTTGCAGTGTCGAATATTGAAGTAAGCTATATTGATAAACACAAATGCCTTTTCATGCTGTTGCATTTTTTTAATTGGTGTATATGAATTGTTCTAAAACCTCGGGTCATTTGTAGTGTTCCCTAATTTGTGTTTATTTTCTATGAATAAATATTGCATTTATTTTATTGATGCTTAAGTGCAAGCAATTAAAATGTTTAATATCCGCGTTCTCTCAATTCTTGACATTCTTCAGTGAAGTTTATTGGTATATATGTTCATAGCTAAAAATTAATTTCATCAACTTCAAGATCAATAATCTTGCCTTACTGGATTATTTGCATAGAACTGTGAAGCAAAAAAGAGATCATTTTCGTTAACTTCAGAAAAAGAAATCTAACGCATCGGTTTCAAGATTTCAGATAAGCTAGTCGATCTGAAAAAAATGGTATTTTCGTTCAACGTTATTAGTTGTCAAATCTGGTCTTAGTTTGAAATTCTATTTCCGGTATCCATTTTGGTACTTGGGGGGTATTCCCGACATCTTCGAAAAGCAAAGGGATTGTAAGAATTATGTATGAAATATTATCGGCTGCTGGACCGGATCCGGATTTTCTTTAAATAGGAAGAAGAAGTCTTTTGGTGTGTTCATTAACTAAAGATCACTCAGAGTAGTGGGAGTCGCATGCAGCAGATTTGATTACTCCTAGGGAAAAAAAGACTGCTACTGTTATGAATAACCAAATTATCCTTACCTGATTGTAAGTATGCAGGAAAGTTTCCTCCATATCAGTGTTCCGAGCACTTTTTTTTCCTTATTTTCTTCTTTTCTCGCCATCTCGTTTTTTTCGATAATGTCTTAATTGCTACTGAGCACCATGGCATTTGAATTCCTATTCATTTCATGCTGACTTCATCTCTGTCGCTTCTTAATCACAATGAATTTTTGCTGCTCTAAAATTTCCAAAATCGCTGGTTAATATCACCTTTCATTTTTTGTTCCCTTCGAAATCTTCCAGCTGATGTGGATCCTGATACTTCCAAGTAACTTGGTTCCCTATATATAATTTATTCCACGCCAGTTTTGTTTAGTTACTGGTTTCAAATGGTACTGGCAGGAAGTGGTAGGAAGTTGTCTAACAGCATTATTTGCCACGTATAATATTGGAACAGGTTCGATATATTTATTGGGCTGAAAGAAACATAAAAGCAACTAATTAAACATAATGTTAAGGATGACATTTTTTTCCAACCAAATCATCCAAATTGAAGTCCTAGAATTAAAGGAAATTCATCTGAGGGGAAAAACTAGCAGCAACAAGGACCATTGGAATAATGAATGTAACATTTATCCCAGGCTTAAGCTCCGTATGGAACGTTTGAGGGGAATTGTCACATGTTTCAAATGTTTTCGAAAGAATTGCAACAAGTGATTGCAAAAAAGGGAAACTTCCTTGTTTCCACCGTAAAGTTTCTCATAGTACGACGTTGTCCAAGAAATTTACGCAATTAATAGGTTCCAGTAAAGGAAATCTTGATTTGAAATTCTTCTCATTTAGTAACAAAACTCCAAAATCATGTCAGATTACAAAAGTGGAAAAAGGAGTAAGAACTTTGGAATCTAAAAGTATACCTATTAATGCTTACGGTTAGATCGCCTAATAGAAAAACTACAAGTAGTTAAATAGAGCCACCATGATTTGCCACGTATGATATCTCAAGAATTGCTAGATGAGGAAAGAGGATATTGGAAAAGGTTCGATATATTTATTGGGCTGACTAGTTTTTTAATTTCATATCGCCAAACCAAAGCTACAATATGGTATCAGGATTCTATGCAATCCCCACAAAGGTTGGTTTTATAATAATTGGAAATGGATACATCTAATTATGACAAAGACCAAATCAAATTTGATATCACGTCTGTTCAGAACCAAACCATTTCTGGAAATTAGAACTCATAGACATTCAGGAACAACCCAATACTCATAATGACGAACAGACGCTGAACATTTCAAAGAAACTATTACTAAACAAAATGGAAAATATCAAGCATCTTGACTTAGGAAAGATTCAAATGTTATCCTAAATGATAATTATGGTTTTTACCTTGAGAGATTGAAGACATTAACAACTTCAAACCGATAAACTGCTACTTAATCGATACAATAATATAGTTGAAGAATAAATAAAATCCAATATCATTGAAGAAGTAACCTTAGACAATCGCAAATGATCCAGGTTGGCGTTATATACTATTTGCCCCATCATGAGGTATTAATACCGAATCGGCAAATCAACAATAAAATTAAGAATCATTTACGATGCTTTTGCCGACCTCAAAAGAATGGTAAGTTTGAACGATTTTCTGTTCTATACCACGGTCCAATTACATTCAATGATTTAGCAGGTGCATTGTTTCGATTCAAAATGATGGAATGCAACTGGAATTATTTCTATCAGAGCGAAATTACATTCGATTCCTCTGGTTAAGGGATATCATCATCCAACTTTCAACTATTATCTATGAACTCAAGGAAGCGAAATTATCTCGGAAATCTGAAAAAATCTCTGTGTTGACAATGTTATTACTAACTAAAGAAATCCAAGAAGCACTCAAAAATTATAAAGAAGGGAATTTCTTTCAAGTGATAATGAGCAAAATTATTTAAGAAAATTCTTGGTGTTGATAGGAATTCCAAAAAGGATGTCATCCAAGTCATCTTAAAACCCTGGAATGAAAGGGATCTAACAAAAAGAACAATTTTACATTTTAGAGCACCTCAATCCGACCCAATGAGATTCCTCATTCTGATTATCACGTAATCCAAATTTTTTCTTCAAATTTCATGAAAAAATAATGCTTGGGATCAATCTATAAGTGAAGAAGACAAAGAAACGTGGGAATCTCCGATAAACAAATAATCAACAAACATAAACATAAAAGTGACATATTGCTCAGAGCAAGCGCAACTCCATGTCATCACCGATACATCAACTGTGGCCTATTCTGCGGCTGTATACACGCGTAGTCCTTGATATTTAATTTATTTAATACTGAATCGTACCAATTAAAGGCATCAGTATACTTTGAATGGAGTTATTAGCAATACTTATTGTCCATTTTGTAATAAATCAGTTAGGTCTCGAAAATGCACCAGTAACTTTATGGTCAGACTGGAAGTAAATGTCTACTACACTGAATCCAGGACCGTTCCCGAACTATGAAATATAGTGGAAAGGACGACCGTTGCTGGAAAAGGGGGAAATCAACTAGCCATAATAGCCATAGCAAATGAAGAAAGTGAAATCCCTATCGTAAAAGCAACAAAAAAAATTATAAGAAAAAGTTTTAAATTTACAGATGCAAATCGTTTTAGTCAGTGTTAAAATTACTAAAGACTATTGCATGATGAACTCTTAAATTCATAAAATTACAGCAAGAAGACAAATACCATAGCTACAATCTTACCAACGATAAACGGTCAACTTGCAACAGATGATTGCAAATTAATAAATGGAATCCATATTACGATAAAGAAAACTGCTATTGGAAATCCAAAAGTCGATTGGAAATTCCGAATTGAATGAGGACAGTTTATATCCAATTTACTTTTTGTAACATAATTCCCATAACTGTACTTTTCATACAACTAATGTTAATAAACGAATTGTCAGATTGGTACATTTCAATAATAAAATTGAAAGCAATTAACAGCATATTCTTCTAATAGGCTGTAACATTCCAGACAATGCGCATAATAAGCATATAACTACATCTTCCAGATGTATGTTGGATAAACAACTTCTCACTTGAGATATAAAGTTTTTTACTTGAAGTATAAAGATAAAAATAGTTGCTTTAAAACAGAAATGGAGTGGACAAAGAGTGAGGTAACAAGAGAAAATTGACTAATACGTTTCGAGAATACTTCATTTTCTTCCAAGTGATAATGTTTATCATTCTTGTTGGATATGTAAGATTTTTCCATAGGATTTTCTATTTTCGTATATATTTATTTGTATTTGACGTGTATACTGCAAAAAGCACTATAAATTATCAAACTACACTTATACACTTGTAGTTAAATTTTGGCATGTTCTGAAACCACTATGTTCAATTATATGACTGTGACAATCCTAAGAGCCGAAAAGATAAGAGTATTCATTTACAACATACAATTGTCCTTTTTTAATATTTATGTAGATAGTAAAATGTTCATTTAGAGCGTATCGAATGTAGTCCTTAGATCACTGAATTTCACTTGACACAATGGCTTTACTGTCACCAAAAAGAATATATGATTTTTCTTCCAACTATTTGTTTAAACTTTATTTCTTCAGTTGTATACAACATATATAACAATTCTTTTTTGCACAGTCCGTGACAGCACACTACTGACTGAAGAACAAAACACTGAGGAATCGTTCCCTCTTCACACGAATAGATTTTTCAATTTTTCATTAATATTTTGGAACAGAATTCTTTTTTCTTTTTTAAAGAATAGTGACTTAAGGTTGTGCCATAGCTGGGATCGCGTAAAAGTAATTATTCGAGGTGGATGTGTAGTAACAATGTGGCTTGTAGTAATAATATTTGTGATGAAGTTGCATCACTTGAGCCAATTAGTAATAACTTTTTATATTTAAGAAAAAAGTTTTCTCAATTAATATTTGACTCTTACGGTGCTTAATAATGTCACTTGAATACCAAAAACTCTGGATTACGCAGACTATATTTTTGTCGCGTACATTACTTTATTCTTTGAAATTTGAAGTACTGATATTTGCCTAATTGCTATGAGAGATTTATAAATCCTTATGTTCACTTTAAAAGTGTTCAGAGGCAGTCTTTTTTAACTGCTAGATAGAAATCATGCATTTTTGTGCCTTGTGTTGAGAATAATACCAGGAGCATAATATTAGCTGGTAAAGCGCATGATTGTTAGATTTAATATAGAATTAATCCACTAGAGCACATTAACTTGAAGAATAAGTTTGGAAGTATTTTGAAAACGATTCGGTATGTCTAATTTCATTAGGAAGAGAATGTATGACTGCAGATAGTGTTTTAATTTACTGTATACTTTGTATGGTCTTTTTTCATCCTTAAAGTAGAGGTTTTTGATTGTAATTCACGAGATACTGTACTGTTTTTATTTAATCATCCCGTTTAGATTTATTTTTGTGCAAAATATACTGATGAGCTATTAATATATTTCGCATAATTTTTTAACCTTCAGATTTGACAAAGATTTTGTTTGCACTAAAATTATACTTGTTTCCTTAACGAAGTGTCAATTTGAGTCTGGCATATTTGGTGATCACCTCATTTTTTCTTTGTAGGTCAGCGTATTTTGTAAGATATTGGCGAAAAAGTTACAAGTATTACGAAGTGAGAGAGTATAGATGAGGAAGTGTTAAGTTACTGGCAATTGACCGATTTTGTTAGAAAGGATTTCAGAGTAGGCTCCAAAAATAATTTAATAGCTAATTTGGTATATGTTTCATTTGAATAACTCGACAAGAGAAATTCAACAGGGGATGAAGCTAGTGAAGATGTTTAGTTACTGCTACGATAACACTGCTACATTAGTATCCTACACTGAATTATGTTTCCATGAATCTCTTGAAATTATTAGTTTTTGCTATACCTCAAATCAACTCCAAACAGTCTTTATAAGCAATGCAAGGAGGGTTTGTGCTAGTTTATTCCACTGAAAAGGAAATAACGTTGATTTTTCCCTATGTCAGAAAGATATTCACTATATAATCGTTTTATTGACCATTCCAATGTTCCGAATTATAATGCACAAGAAAGGATGTCAATCAAATTCCTCTGGAACCATTGATAGTATTACTTTTCAAATACAAGATCTGAATATTAAAATGAACCAAGAATGAAATCCTGAACTTTGACTTTGCCATAACACAATATTAGGAACACGACATTTGTACAGATGAACCGCTTCAACTACCGGAATTCATCAGCTTTCTACGTATTCCAACAGTTTTTGAGCAAAAATTACAACTATTCAAATTAGAAAAATATGATTAACAAAGTAAGCCTATTATCAAATAATCTATATCTAGCTTCTGACCAAAAACTTCAATCCATTCATTCCAAGAGCCTGTTTCGATAAATAAATGCATAGAAGCTGAAAAATAAATAAATGAGCTAGAAACTACTCAGCAATTTTCCAAAACAAATCATTGATATTAAAGAGAATTAATTTAAAGGAAAGGAACTTATAACAATGAGAAAAAAGCAGAGAAATTTTTGGAGTTGAAAATAAAGCCAAAACTAAATGTTATTTATTTCATAGTGACACACACAAACAGTTTTTTATGAGAAGATGTGGAAGATACAGAAATAAATAACGTTACGTAAAAACACAAGTTGTCCTAAACTAAACTTAATCGAACTGACAATGAGTAAAGACTGTTATGCTGATGTAAAATTCTGGTAATACTGAAAATATTTGAATATTATAATGTTTGACAACAGTTGCATATCATATAATCCGTCCTATCAAAACTATATCCCATTTGGGTACTGCTGAAAAATTGAAAAATTAATATATCAAAGACGAGTTACAATTAACAACACATTAAGAATGTAAACATATAAATAAAATCAACATGCTACAACCAAAATGACAAAATGTAGTAACAAAGTACAGTAAGTTACCTTTTGCTACTACTTTGTTGGTATGTGGATCTCCTGAAACGTTCCCTGTAGAGATTCAAAACTTAGTATAATTCCCAATTCTCAATTTCCATCACAACTGGTTTAATCATGAACAACAGATATAAATAAATAAAGAACAAAATTTTGAAGACCAAAGATTGTTGTAAAGATTATTTGAAGACTTTTTCTTTTTCTACCAAACAGAAATTAAAAAGCTTTTAATTCCGAAAGCTTAAAATCGAACACAGTTTGTCCCAACTTATTTCTCCTAAATGCCTTTCTTTCTGCAATTAAACGAATGCCACCAATTCAGAACTTTTGTCTACATATAATATTAGACCAAACAATTTGTAATGAAAATCCTTTATTTATATGATTCCACAGAAAACTTTGTAAATGTAAAGTTCACTTCATGTAAAAAGTTAGCACCTACTCTTTTCAACTTCTGTCCATGAGAAAGCCCTAAAGGAACTAGTTCAATCTTACATGAAATATTACATAGGGCTTCCAGAATACGATTTAAGCTACATGCCCAATTGCTGAATTTTACTGACTTGATCCAACCATTTTGTTCCAAAATCTTGTTTTTGTCAAAATACATTTGTTAAAGTATATTTGAGAGTTGAATGTCTAGGAACGCAAACCATGCGCAATATGAAATGTAGAACGAATTACATGATAAATTAGATAGCAATTGGTTCAGTACTGCCATAGCTATCATTGGTGATTCTGTAACATACCTCGAATGCTTGTCCCAATGTTACTATTATTTCAGTTGCTACATCCTAAAAAGTGTTCCAAAGGTGTATGTGATTTTACAGCATAAAGAAAATAGAAATTTCTTTCTATATTATCTCTAAATTAGTTTTCGATTAAAAGTGGATAAATTTTGAGACTGATATATTTCGAGCTTAGGAAATTTGCTACTAAGGTTCTACATGGGACCAGAAAGTGTTACAACTTACGGCAGTTAAGACGCAAAATACATGACAGAAATGACGATCACCATCTTGCGATATATACGCGAAACAATTCAGATCTCTTTCGTCCTGACAGACTATCTGTATCTGGGCTATTTCATGCTCGACAGTAAGTTGCTGAAAACATGACTAACCATGAAGCTAACTAATCAGTCTCCTGTTTTAAAAGAGCTAATTGATAAATCCGTTTGTAACGATCAAAAACCTTTGTGACAGCATCAAGCACTCGAACACCCGATACTGAGATTTCCAGCAAAACATGAGGGACTTTGGCTATTTCGCGAATACCTCTCTGAAAAAATACACATTACCAAACAACAAACTACTGAAGAAAAGTGAAATTTTCTTTTTAACATTCAAGAAAACACACTACATGAATATACCTTACTTTCAATTTGATCATAGCTCTTCGAGAATCCTCTGTCTCTTCAACATTTGATATTTCCATTGACCCAAGGTAATGAGCTGAATACGAAATACAACTCTCAACAAGTGTATTAGATGAATGCTGCCATTCAGTAGGATGTCCCCCAACAACCACTGAATGCGGTATTTGGGTACTTGATGATGACTGCATCGTACTCCTAAACTTTCACTAGATTGATTCACTGGATTCATGTTTTTCAAATTCAATTCATCACGTTTTTTATAAAGTGGAAATAAGATTTCTATAATTTCAGAAAACTAGAAGTGATAAGAAATCACCTGCTCTCTTGACCACTGTCTACTTCTTCTTCCTGTGCTACCGCTGCTCGTTCTGCTGCCCTTTGACGTCGCTCTTCCTTCGCTTTCTTCAAAGAATTTAAAATTCGTTTTTGGTGACCAAGTTTTGTGATACCAAGAATCTGAAAATAATATCTATTAGGAACGAGAAAAAGCAAAGCGTACAAAAATGTCGTCTTAAAATCTCACAGTAAGTAAACCATTTACTTTCAAATGTTTCCGCGTTGAATCAACTGCAAAAACAATCAGCATTGACGTCAACCCGCCACTTACAAAATGACCCAGATAATCTTCCAAATCCAATGAATGCAACCAATCCGAAACATATGTAAAAGAATCTAAAGAAATTAAAAAATTCAAGGATTCCTATCTCTTCGAAAACAAATTTAGCGGTGAGTGGCTCCGAAACTTTAAAACTAACTTGCGCTTGGAACAGAAACATTTGGATAATTTTCTAGATACATCCCGATCTGATGTTGAGTTGACTTATCAAGCCCGATTTCTTGCATAGAAACACGATCGAGTGTTGACTGCTGCAAATAACAATCGTCGATGTAAACTGCGCAACACAAATCTCCTAGAAAATTTTGTAGTACCAAAAACGAATTCCTTAAATACAATGCTCACCTTGCTTATCAGAGCAAAAACATACCATATGGTTAATACTGTCAAAGCCACTGCTTTCAAGAATTTCCGCTATTTCATTTGCTCTGGGATTAGGTATCCCAACACACACATTTAGCCATTCAGCAACAGCATTTACCCCTCGCTGCAAGAAAAAGTGCTGTGTAATCTAGTAAAAGCCTCAAGTCCTCCTTAAAAAGTTAAGGTCCAGTTTCTTACAAATCGCTAGACTTTAATCGCAGAAGCTCAGGCTGTTTCATAAGATAGAAGTGCAACAACATATTCAGTCTTATCATTTCATACTTTTGGCTTGAATTACAACACTGCTTTATTCTAGGGCACCACCACAACTTCAGCCGACTCTTAAGATATGGAAAAAAAAAATCTATGACTTTTACCAGTTATTCATAAGTTAACCTTCCATAATTTAAAATTACAATAAAACATGTACGTAGTCTTCGTAAAGTTTAATTGGTGACAACTGATTCAGAATCAGTGACCTCAGTACCAACCGGTTGCTTATATCTTTTGTCAGCATCAAATCCAAAGGACTGCCTATTTTGCACTGCCTGTGGTCCATTTAACTGCAGCATTAATGCTTGCGATCTGCGGTCTCTAAGATAAACGGCCACTTTTGGTTCGTAATGAGCTGCAAACACCGATTCCCGACAAATTGCGCCACCAAATGACTCCATTATTTCACTGATCTGACAACATATTTTCTTAAACAAGACTCATAACATTTCTTTTTTTTCCAGTTATTTCTCGACAACCCACATACTGCATAGATTTCTAAGAAATAAGAGTAAGGCTGTCATAAGTTGAATTTGGTAACTGAATGGTAACTGGAAAATCCACCTTCTTCCATTCAATGCTTTCATCCAAGGAACTACGCCGGGTTGAAACTTTATCACTTTGCGCAAATGATGTCTGTATAATGTTGTTTATTTCGCCTCTTTGGTGATCTCCATCGCTCGATATAGATAATCCACACATTTCTATAAGAAAAAGTTGAAAAATAGAAAGGAAAGCAAAGTTGTTTTTAATGTTTGCAGTTACAAAAATGCACATCCACTTCTTCCCGCAATTTTGTTAAGAACCAAATTTGTATGAATACTCACCCTTATTTATGCTACCATGTGTCGGGACAGAAGACGCAGTTCGAAGGCGTACCTCCGCAGAAGAAAATGACTGATCATCCATGCTGGAATAGTTTAAATTACGAAAATATTCTGGAGCTAAAAAAATTTAGTTGAAAATGAAATCTCACCTGGATTGTTTGTAAGGATGGCTGTGTTCCTGCGACGGAGAAACTACTGACGGCGGTGTCGAAGAAACATGAGAGATGATTGGCAGAGAACATGAAGATGCTAAAGTGCAGTCTGACTCCACTAAAAGATTTCGCTCAGGTAAATAAATAACGAGAGTTTCCAAAATCACAAGCTTCATTAAAAAGCATAAGAACCTGTTGACGATGACGATATTGCATCCTTCTGTGTATGCTGTGATCTTTTGCTTATAGAGGGAGATTGAGACAACCGCTGCTTAACGTTATCCTAAAACTGGAAATTTTTCTAATTGAAAAATACTAAACACTACGAATCCATACAAAACAAACTTTGTTACAAGAATATTTCAAACCTGACTACAAAGGAAATGATGGATGCGGGATTCGGTAGTTTCAGGACTCGGAAGATGATCAAGTTCAGAATGTCCATTATCAGTATTTGCTTCATTTTCATTTTCTCCTGTTATGCTTTCAGCACAACTCGCCGATGC
Source organism: Brugia malayi (assembly GCF_000002995.4). Lineage (NCBI taxonomy): Eukaryota > Metazoa > Nematoda > Chromadorea > Rhabditida > Onchocercidae > Brugia > Brugia malayi. The sequence goes on from NW_025062479.1 coordinate 3,959,798, forward strand.
AGTCTAAAGTTACTAGATGTTAATGCAAAGGAAGTTTTGAAAAAAAAGAAACTAAAAAAAAAAAAAAAAACTATGATGCAAATTTTGGAAATATCTCGCACTCATTAAAAATTACCTTCACTGAACAACCTGAATTAAAAATAGCCGTAACAGGGTTATGATCCAAAAAATAATCGTCATTCAAGAGACGTGAATGTCTTCTCCGTTTAGTCTAAAATAAGAATCATTTTACAATCCTGACTGAATTTTCTGCATTTACTGCTTACAAAGGATAATATAATCAAAAAAAAATGTTTTCAGACGTCCTAAAATTGAAACCTGGTTTAAACATAGTGGTGCGTAATTGATAATGATTTTTCAATACAATTTAGAAGGATCAGTTGCATTCTTAAACTTACTTCCTCCATAAAATACCTTTCCGGAGAATTTTGCACTGACAGAATGCTGGCTGAAGCTGACATAGAAACCTCTTCAGGGAGTGCTAGTGGTGCACGGCCTTGATTTAACGAAACTGTCCCAGATGGAACACTACTGCTTTGTTCTCCAGGGGACAATGCTAAAAATCACACCATTCGACGTAATTTTTTTACATCGCATGATACAACTTCCTGATAAAATAAGATTTGCATATAGAATTCTTGATGATTAAAGGAATAAATAAACTAACCTAGTTTCATTTTAATTGGTTAAAACTTCAAAAATGAACAGCTGTCCTCAAACAAAAGAATAAAAAAAAAAAAAAAGCATACAACGTTCGAGAGTTGAGCAAGCGAAAGTGATGATGGATGCTGGACTTTCCGTTCTGAGTGAAGAAGAGCTTGGTGGGCGATACTTAACGCGACCACTGTTCTTAATTGTACTAGCTTCATGTACTTTACTTTTCCGGGGAGTCGGTTCGGGCTTCAATGTTTTTTCTAGCACGGACAAACGTTGACGGTTGGGTTTCACTGAAAGTAACTAATGATGAATTACAGTTTTAATGATTTTTAATAAAACGTAGACTTCTAAAATTAATTATACATGGATGGTAAAAATATTAAATATGTCTTACCAGGTGGAATAGTCTGTATATCATCACTTCTAATACTACAAGAAGGTGCATCAACATTTTCACAACCAGATTTATGTATGGATTTCAATTCGCAGAAATGCTGCCAACATCGATGTCCTGAGCATAGATTTCTGAATCAATCTTTGAACACAATATTAGATCAACACAGGATACATTTCTCCTTTCTATCCAAGAACCATTGGTGCGCTGTGAGGGGATATAAGAAATCATTGCATATTAGCGTTAAATTCTTGCTTCGAAAAATTCGTGAAATACGAAAAAATACAAGATGCTGAAGATTACCAGGTGGTGGAGCATTATCATAAACAACAAGATTTTGTGGTACATTGTCATAACCTAGAAGGGGATGTCGTGGACTTATCACATTGTCATATGGACCAGCACGCTGTGATCGCCAAGCATCATACGAAAGTGGAGATGGACACATTACTACTGAATCTGAAACAAAACAATCTTCGTAAGGAACTGCAGAAGCAAAAGATTACCATACTCAGAAAAGTGAGGAAAGAGGCTAAGATATTCCACCAAAACTAATTAGCCGATATAGCTACATTTAAATCATTTTTTCACATAATTTCAGTACAAAATTTGTTCCTTCCAGTGTACCGGGAAAAAACTACTATTTCTAATCCAAAATATTTTTTTTACGTTTTGGTTCTCCAACTGCTACCATTTTTTTTACCTGAATTAAGTGATGTTCGAACTCCCATTCTTGGTAAAAGAATACCATTTTTTTGATTTTTTTGAAGTGTATGTCGATACCTATGATTCGGCACTATGACAGTAAACCGAGGTACGCGATTTTCTACACCAAAATCTTCAACTTGACTATGTGATGGTTGTGAACTGAAATACACTTTGTAGAATACAAGCAAACAAGCATAAAAAGTATACACATCATGTAAATACACGGGACCCGAACAAAAATATTTTAAGAGAAAAAAGCCTTACCCAGACTCACTCCCAGATGATTCTACGTGGACGGCTGATAAAGGAAGGATTGAAATATCATCCTGATTGTTTTCGACATTAACTAATGTAACCATATTAGTCTGAAAAATGGTTACAGAATTGTAAATTTTCGGTCCAAGAATATATTTTAAAAAACGGTGAAGAAAAAACCAAGCTAACATACTAAACAAATTAATAAAAAATATTTCATAACATTAAAAAAATACCACTATCGGTGGTGGTGGACAACACGTGGAAATGTCCAAAGTAGCATCAGGCCCATAACTTGAACTATGCTGCACTTGATTCCGAGATGATTGAAGCCTAGCTGAAGCAGAGGAATATATTTTTTGGAAAAAGATCTTGGCTTGAGAAAAATCATTTGCCATCTCAGTTTTACTTCCAAACATTTCTAAGCACCTGTAGACAATCTCGGTATCGGTTTCCATATAACGTCTTTCGGGTTGGCGCCATATTTCGAACAGAAGGGTAAATTCAAGTAAATTGAATGATTCGCTGCACTGATTCTGTCACTTGGACGATCCTTATATTTCTGTATGTAAGCTATAAAAAACAGCAGCAAATATTAGTTTAATAAGTCATAGAAAAGCACCTAGAAAACATAGAACTAAACCTTCAATGAGCTTTCGACATTCTGACCATCCTTCTCGGCTCTGTATCACCTGCGTAAGATCTGAAGCTTTTTCATTTTCATGCTCTGCTAAAGTTTCCAATACAGTACGTCCTTGTCCATCACGGGTATCAACATTGATGCCTACATCCAAAAAAATTGTAAAATAGATGAAATTATTACCATTATTTGAATAAATTTTATTCCACAAAGAGCACCAAAAAAACTAGAATTATTTCCATCTAAAAGCCTTCAAAAAAAAAAAGAAAAAACGATATATGATTAACCTTGTTCAAGAAGCAATTTAACAGCTTCAACTTTCCCAAACAATGCAGCAACATGTAATGCACTACCTTCTTCGGTAACATAGTCAAGATCGAAACCGGAATGACACAATATTTGAAGACAATCAATGTGACCATGACGAGCAGCCGCATGTAATGGATACACCACTTGAGCTAAATGTCGTGACTTTCCTGGATCTGTGGTAATGCACTCTGATGCACTCTAAAGAGAATTCACTTAAAACAACCAAAACTTGTTAGTGAACATAAGTTATAGTAATACCTGCAGTGCTAATTCCGGACAATTACAGATGAGTAACCGACATACATTAGCTTTGCCAAATCGTGCAGCTACATCTAAAGCTGTTTCAGCACGTGCGTTCCTCATCCTGGCGTCTGCATGGTTCTGCAAAGTGTCGTTATAATATAGGCCTTTACTTCACTTAATTTTCAACAAGAATTTTAGAACTTAAAAGAAGAAACACTTATTATAATCCTTCAATGTAAACTAATGAACTTCAAACTGAAACACACAGCAAGCAAAACAGCGACGACTTTGCCATGACCATGTTGTGCAGATAGATGCAGAGGTGATTCTTTGGCATTGTTTACTGCATCAACAGTATTCGGTTGAGCATTAATTAAAGTCTGGAATATATATAAATCCAAGTTTAAATTTTATGGGACTAACAAAACTTCCAAATGCCTAACAAATTACAATACCATTAATGCTGATTACCTTTATAACTTCAACGTGACCATTCCATGCTGCTAAATGTATTGGAAAACATCCACGCCGATCTTTTATTCGTGCCATTTGCGAATCAACATTCAGCAAAATTTTGACTACCTTGAAAAAATTAAATTCGCAAAAGACATGACTGTAGTGAATTGCGGTTACATACAAGGAATGAAGAAATGGATTAGTTGTACCTCTTTATGACCTAGTAAAGCGGCAAGATGTAGCACCGTATAACCATTCGATGGATCCACAATCGAACATAACCATGCTGAATGTGATGTCGATGTACGCAAAAAGCTATAATATTTTTGAGGATTTATTACTACGTTTGCAACCTTTTATTGTCGAATCTTTCCTTTACAATATACTTTTTTCGATTTTATGGAATCAGCAATAAGATTCCCAACCATATTACAAGATCATCACTGAACTACAACAGCTGAAAATCTGTTTTAAAAAATTTAAGAAAAAAAAAAAAGATTACTTCAGTGGCGTTCGTGGACGTCTGTTGCGTCTGCTTAACAGCCATGTCTGCACCTTTTGCGCATCTCCACGTCTCACCGCTTCAAAAAGTTCCTACAAAAATTATCCAATTATCCAATCAAAAATAATGATACCCGCTGTGCGTTTCTTCATATTTGAATATTTAAATGTATAGCTGAAACTTCCGAGAGAAAGAGAGAGAAATGGAACTACGTTGTTTTTCAATTTCGCTAGTAAAATTGCTGTACACAATTCTTTCATCATGTTTTCTTTAATGAAAAAGCAACGTACCTGTTGAACAGAGTTAAGTTCTTTTGGTCCCATCGTTGCATGACGATAGAACTCCCGAGAACTATCAGAAAAATATACTTTTATGACACACTGATTCCATTCTCAAAATATGTAAATTTAAAAAAAAATATGGACAAAAAATTCCCAATTTCACAACGCATCTACTAGCTCTGATTTATACAAATATTTATATTTAGTTGTGAAACAAAATCTCATTAATCCATCAGCAGCTAAATTCTGTCGATAAAGCACATTTTCAAGGACTCGTGAAAGGAATATCAGTATCAAGAACAAAAAGATAAAACAGGAAAGTTAAAAAGCAATTTTAAATGAAATATAAATTACACAGGGGAAATAATATTGAGATATTGGAAGCATTGTTTGTGATAAAAAACTTGAATAAAACAACGTCTTCCCCGTAGTAGACTGCATAGTTGTGTCTCTTAATCGAATGAAATGAAGATCTCCAGGAAGTGATCTCAGATCTCAGTCTAGAATCCAGAAACTCATTTTTTTCAATAAGGAAGTTAACAAGTAAAAAGAGCTAAGAAATGTACTGAGATTATGACGCGATGTGTGATCAGCCTTATTATCCGGTGGTTTCAAACAATTTTTGAACACCACTGGAAAAACACTAGGTGAAAATAAAACTGTAGAGTTGTGAGCGGGGATTTCAATGGCCTGAAATGACCCGAAGGAAAAAAACACTTCCGCTTGATCTACCCGAAAATAGGGGGAGGGAGAGAGAAGGTATGTAAAATAGGGGATATGAAATTAGGGATATGAGTATAGAGGGATCGAGGAAGAATAAAGCAAGATAATTCAAGAAGCAAGAGATAGGCGAAGGAAAGATTGAGGGCAGTCTACGTTCGGCGCATTTAAAAATAAAACAAACACTCAAGTACTAAGAAATAATCGATCCTGTAGCAGTGGAAAAAAGGAATTATTTTTATGTCAGCATAAAAAGTACGTCGAATTTTATGAAATTCTACATACTGGGAACAAAAATTCTTTCATCATAATAAATAATGATTGTAATAGCAAAGCTTATTAATAATTCTCGTTTAAATACCGACAATGACGTGAACGCCGAGAACGCATGAAAACAACGCAGCCAAAATTTGTGAAACATTTTTTTTTTTCGAAACCCCAAGCAAAGTAGTAATGAATTCTGCATTTCAGATGTGCCAAAGGTCAAGCGAAGTTATTCCCTGTTCCATTTTGTGAATTTGTTTTGCTAGATTCAGTAAAATCTAATTCATCCAATTATCTTCCTCTGAAAAATGTACACTTGGTGGGTTGTTGACTGCTCGATCGTATAAATAGTCAAGTTTAAGCTTCATAAGACACACCAGTTGGTCCACCATTCAGTTTCACTTATGTCAATTACCGTCTAACCTTGAAATCTGACACACAATACAACAACTAGACACCCTGCACTTCTATCCCTGCAGTCCCCAAATTTGTTACAAAATTGCTCGAAAATGGAAACAATACCAATCGATTGGGAAAGGTTGTCCGTGGCAGCTGTCTGTGTGCGTATGTGTGCCAGTATATGTATGTGTGTGTGTGTGGGTGTGTGCGTGCGTGTGTATGTGTGTGTCTATGTCTGCCCCTGTTATTGTATCGTGCCGACAATAGGATCATTTAATTTAAACAGACGATACACTATTGGTTGGTGGGATGTAGTGTTGGCGAAATGGTGTCCGCAGATTACTGAATTGTCGTGTCGAGAACGTATGGAACGAGGTAAGTAGTATGGAACGAAGTGCAAGTCCAGGTCTTGCATTTCGATTGTACTTCAAGTTTCAGTAATTTCAGGTATCAAGAATTGGAAATGAGTACTATGAGCAGTTCCTGTGAGCTATTTGTTCAAATGCAGGAGTTAAGGGGACTAAAGGAATCGGAATAGTGGGAGACAAGCAGAGACTGGGCGAGCAGGCGGAAATTCGGTGGGAGACCGCGCCTGCTTCAAAATATCTACATGGAAAAGCGAACCTCCTACACTCACCCATACTCATTTCCTAATATTTTTCCTCTTCATTGAAAAACTAGGACCAAATTTCAGCTTAACTATAGCACTCTTCATTGGCTTAAATAAGCTTGGCGGATGTGTTTTCACAGAAAACACAATATTATTTAGCTAACCATCAGACATACAACGTTGGTTTTTCTTTATGAACTGCCTCAATGGGTCTTTCAATGATTTTTCATTCAGTGTATCCTCAAGAACAAGATTCAGTTTGATGGAACTGTGTGAAGTTCGACAAATATGTAACTTGAGCTAAGGGAACCAAACAAACTATTGCCTTACTACTGCTAGCTAGACGGCTTGGGTAATTAAATTTAAAACTATGGTAGGGGAATACGAGGTTTTGTTAAAATTCAATTCAGAATTGACTAGAAAATAACACCGATTGAAAATGATAAAGCGGATCAAATTTCTTAAGTCTCTTGGACACCAATGTACATCCACTTTTCGTAAATAGTGGTAGGTGGCATTGTTTACAGTTTTATTGCATACTGAGAGCATGCAAAGAATCTGTTCATAAAATACCGAACAAAAAGTGCGAAAAAGTCGATAAATTAGTAATCTAACAGACGCTAGTTGAAAATAATGAATGACATAAATGAAAACTGAAAACATGAAAATGCCAGTTGCCACTGAAATTGGAATTGCGCTACAGCTTCATTTATCTCTAAGCGTAATTCAGAATTTGCTGGCAGCGGCTACATAGAGCTTTATTACCAGGGAAAAAGCTGAGAATGTTAGCTGCTTAGAGCGAATTTTAAGTAATATTATGCCTTTCGACAAATAAGCTTGTGCAACTTTTGCTGGATCAAACAAATTGTTGATTCTACTTTATTAAGAAAAAAAAAACATAAGACAGTGTTTTTTCTTTTTTTTTTGTCTACATTTTATCAATTAGATGTCAAGTAAAAAAAAAAAAAAAAAAAAAAAAAAAGAAAACAGAAAATAATATTCATATTTTTCACTTTGACTCTGCTAAGAGACACTTCATTTTGTTTTAATACTACTTTTGATAAGGCATATTCTCGAACTTTTTACCATTCTCCGAAAATCAGAATCTTAGAAAATAATATTTAAAATCTTTTTATTAATAGCTGTAATATATTATATGGTCTGTTTAGTTATAATAAATATCTCTCAGGAAAAAAGCATTGCTAATTAGTATAAAGGATGAAATTTGAAAACTTCCAAGAAAACACATTTGCAAAAATGTGAAAATGTGTTTTCGCTTGAATGATGAATGAAATCACAGCATCCCAAAATTAAAACCCCTTGCCATTTAAGAATTCTAAACTTCCTCTTTGAAATAAATATCCTATAGGTATGCATAACATCAATTAAATAACTTCAAACCGAACAACCATTGTTAAGCCAACAAATGCTAGTAATAAAAGAAGGCATCATATATAAAAACAGCAAGGCACTTTCTTACTTTCACTTGAAATTTGACTTTTTTCACACTTCTCTGTGGTCTTTCTTAAATACCACCTTGATTCATTCATGATAACATCTGTAATTTTCAAAATAAATTATTATTAACCTTTGAACTTATCAGTTACTTCTCGGAGTAAACTGTTATTTTCAAGAACTACTTTCTGTTGTAATATTTATCAATTTTTCATTTAATCAAAAAGCTTAAAGCTACTGATTTCATTGCCCAATGTGACAAGTTAATCTAAACTGAATTCATATAAGTTAAAAGCAGCCTTCTTTAGTGAACCATCAGGTCTGCATAGTATATTCAGACATCATGAAAGGCTGATAAGTTTGACGAAATCAAGGTATGATTTACCGGAAAAGGAAGTTAAATCTATCGGTCCTAGTGTTGAGTTATGAAGATTTTGGGTTATATTCTTGAAATCTGTCAAATATTTCAGTAACAGCAGTTATCCGATAAGCTACTTGATGAGAAGAAAAAGAAATAATTAGACTGAAGAACTCACATAATTACATTCAACGCTATAACTGGTTTTAAAGAAAACTAATTAAAACGAAAAAGTGGTTAGTGCTACTAGCATAAATTATACAGTAGAAAAAAGCACTTGGAAGATATTGAAGATGTACTGGTTCTTTATCCATTACTATCAGTTCGTTTTACCTCAGAACTCATCCTCACTCTCTAATAATAACTTCTAAAGATCGGAGAATGGTAGCTTGGAATGAAGAGAAAGACTGAGGACGTCACCAAATAATAGGATCGGGATTGTGAATGAGAGAGAAATGAAAGAAGGAAATTCTTATCCTCAGCTACATCATCCATCTTCTATTTTTTTTTTAATTGAACAAGTGCATTTTGAAAATTTTTGCACCCACTAAATTTGTCCTTATTGTTTTTTTTTCTTACCTTTCGAAGCGAAATATTGCGACGACTGGAAGACTGAGGTGTTTGTTACTTGTTGTTCCAATTCTCTAGACGACCACAAATACAATTTATAGCCATTCCATTTATTTCAAAAAAAGCAAAAGCAAAATCAAAAAATTTTTCCCAATATTCCGATTGTTTCATGTCGAATAGCACATTGGTGTAGACGAAAACATTGTTAAGCATAAAAAAGAATATGGCAGAATTTTAAATTAAAAGCACAGAAGAAAACATTTTAAGTGAAAAATAACGCAGTACACAAATAGTTAAATATCAATGATATGCTTAACTTTCTGTTTTAAATTCAGTAGAAAAGAGTGAAATATATCTCAAAAGCTTTTTTTTTTGGTCCTTATGGTTCTCGCTATAGTAAAGCCTACGATACAGAAATTGCACAGTTTTAAGCAAAAATAAAATATTCACACATCAGCTGGCAACTTAGGAAAATGAAAATTGTGTTTTAATCTTGATAGAATTTGTTATAGAAGAGATGGCCTTCCAAGGTAATAAGAATGGACAGTTGCTTAATCTCGAACATGTTCATTATTTTATGAGTTTGACATCTTTGCACAAACATTCTCAAATTATCCATTAAAGTTTTGCTTTCAAATGGCTGATAATGAATAAAATTCATTTTGCTACAAATTTCATTGCTTTTTAAAATTGGGATTCCGACTTTTAATGCAATTGTATCATACGATCGATCGGTTCTGATAATTTTTATATTGACTCGGTAAAAATTGGAAGGTTTAAACAATTAAAAAACTAATAAAATCAAAGTTAAATTTTAATTAATTAAGGGAAGTTTGACATCACCTGATAACTAGAATCAAAAATATGTTAACGAAGCTAATGGTAACAAAGATTTGTGCAGGAAGTGAAACAGAAGAGAAATTAGTCATAGCAGAAATAATCTCAAGTGAAGAACGAGAAAAAAGAGGAAGGAGTAGTCTTGAGGAACAAGTAATAAATTGTAAGGCAAACATATTTTTGTAGATTACAGCTTTCGATCTTCAGTATGTTTCAGTGAGAAATGAAACAGGCTTTTATGACGCTTTACCAATCTAAACAATTCAAAAGTTTCTTGGAATCAATCGCGTTAAGCACATTAAAAAATTTTTTTTGCAACATTCCTCCATATAATCAGCTGTTAAGCACTGTCCTTTTTTTTCCTTATTTTAATCGTAGATGAATGGCTGGCGCTGATATTTAAGTCGATTATATGTCATCTATTTTTTTATGCTTCAAACATTTTATTGGATACTACACTGATCTGATCCTGCAGATTTTGAAAACAAGTTTATGTGAGGCATGAAAACGATCTGATAAGTTGGACACTGTAAATTTTATAAATTGTAAAATAAGAGTGATATGTGAAATAAATTATTATCTAGTTATCATGAAAAATTTATTCTGAATTTTTGTTTGTAATTTCTATGTAGATAAATTTTATTTAAAACTTTCCAATCACATAACAATGGAATCAAGGAAGTTGTTGTCAAATAATATTTTTTATTAAAGAGTTGTAAAGAAAATGAATATGGAATACGGCTGATCATAATGAAAGTTTAGTATGGAGGAACATTGATTCCGATATTCACTTCTCTAATGACATTTTGTTTCATAATATTAAATTTAAGCCAGTTAAATAGCTCCAAAGCTTTTTTCTTCTTTTTCCTTTTTTTCATTTACAAAATTCATTTTAATTTAACTATGTGCTATAAGTTGATTTTATTATTTGAATTCTATTTTTATAAAAAAACTAGAAAGCTTTTAATTGCTTTAATTAAACTAGAAATACAAACAAGTTTTCAGAAATTCATTTGTTCATTTCTGAATTTATTTCATTTTCTTTTTGCTTGATTTATTAAAATCAGTCACATGTTTTTCATGATTCCGATAACTTAGATTTACCTGTCAGTTAAATATTCATTTCTACTGAATGCATTTCTCCATACTTGAACACTGAAGATTAGCCAAGTTAAATACTAAAATCATTCGAACAGTGTGCTCGGATAATTGTGCTTTGAAGTTTGAAGTAAAGAAATGGGTGGCTATAGCGAACAGAATCAAGATTATTCTTATAACTTTAACTTTAGGTTCACTGTGTCAATTACAAATTACATTCTCATTTATGCCATTGAAAAAAGACACCCTAATATAAACAATGCATACATATTGTGAAGGGTCATCAGATCTGGTATATTTTGCAGAAAAGAACAATCATATTCTTTTTTTTTTTGTTTAAAGAAATCTTTGACGAGTACGTACCACATAAGATTCTTAAAGGTTTTCTTAACTACAACTTTACATTTATAAAGATTAAAATCTAACCTGGAAGAAGTACTTTTTATAATTTTCAGCAAAACGATCAAAAATTATAATATCCGGAAGTGGAAACGTTAGGAATATGGAGAGATTGATCTCGTCGGACTTTTAGGTGCATTGTATCTTATCCGGAGCATAATAAGCGGTAAATAGAGAATATTTCAACTTAATTAAGTTATGAGAGTATAAGCATGGGTACAAAAACAGTAGTTAATACACTAACATGGTAGTATAAAAATATACTTTGTTGAAACTTTTACGGATATTTTATATGCTAACAAGAAACATAAAGTTTTTTTTTGTAAAATCATTCTCCACTTTCTGAGTGTCATTTTTCAGGAACAAGAAATTGAAAACAGTTGTTCACACTCACTTCTCATTAATTAAATTTGAATAAGGAAAAAGAATTTAACAACAAAGAAAGTAGACTTCCATTTTAATTTTTTCATAAACTTACTAATTGGCATTTTGTACCAAATAAATGCTTCTTAATAATCGAAACTTCTCAAGTTCACTACATATTACAAATTCCAATTCACTTTTTGACTTTTCCTTTTTTGCTTCTAGTTTAATTTACTTTGTACAATTTTATTATTAAGAACTATACTAAATAATGCTTGGGTGAAAGTAAACTGGAAGCGCTGCTTTATTGAATTTGGGAAGTGAGTGAAATCATTCAGAAACTATATTCTATTTGCTTAAGCAATATCTTCCATACTTCGTTCATTAAGTTGGAATATATCTTACTGAGAAAAATGAACATAAAACGCGTGATCGAAGAGGCGAAGATGACGATTATACTTTGAAGTTTAAGGATAAACAATTGATTGTGATTAGATGAAGGCACTGCTGTAATTAAAATGAAAATGAAAATAGGATAACCGGGTAAAGATGAATCTTTCAACGTTATTTTAAGAGCTGGAACAGGATAGAATGATTACCAAGATGAACTTCTGACAACTGTCGAAAAGTCTTATGAGCATTCTGATTTTAACTTCATCCATTCTAAATTTTAATCATAAAATACTGTTTAAAAGGTTATGTAAGTATTAAATTACGGTTATTTCGTAGTTAATGTAAAAATTATTCTGCTATTATTTCAATAAAGTGCTAATAAAGACACATAAATTAATAGTGGATAAGGGATATAATTTAGATACAAAGCAAAGAAAATGAATGTTGAAGAAAACGGTGAAGATTTTTAATTTTTTTTGATGAGGGTACGAGCAAGTCAAAAGAAAGAGAAACAGTCTCCTCTCACACAATTAATTAAATTATTGAGAGCCATTTCTGGAGATTAGTGTGTATTTCTGATGTTATAATGTAGGGTGATAAGATTTTAAACATAAAATGTTGCGAAGATTAAGAAAAGTACTGAAATACTTGATGTAGTATTAAGAATTAGAAAAGAGACGAGAGGGAAGGAAGTGAGTGTCCTTGCCCACTCATCTAATCGTGATAGAAAGTTAAGAGTTTGTGTGTGAAATGCTTTGACGTGAACTTGTGTAAGTTACAAACGGTTTTCAAAATCGATTTCCATTGTGTGACTGAAATTGAATTCATTTACGCTCAATATTTAAGGATCATCAATTTTTCTTCCTTCTAAGCTACATATATTTGATCCAAATTTTGTAAAGTATCGATGAGAACAGTGAGACCATTTTAATAGTTTAGTTTGAAGTTGTTCAAGCCTCTTTTGACTATTGAAAATGTTTATTTTAGGAAATTCCGTTTTCCTACACTTTAAAGGAATTTGGTAAGTTCACCCTTAACTTATAATATCTTCCAAACAGTTCAACAGTTTTAAGCCAATTTGAAAATATTAAAAGTTAGAAGAAAAAAATTTTTTTCCAAGTACTCCTTTTAATTTTCTTTTAAAGTATTTCCTTTAAAAAAACTTATTCCAGTGAGGAAACCTCACCAATTAATTAGGTAGGAAATGTTAAAATCACAAAACACTTTAAGAACACTAAATTTTTTAAATAAAAAAATTGCATAATTCGAGAACAAATTTATGCACATTATTTTTACTATAAGAATAATTTTTTAGAATCCGAAAAATACGCGGTTTTATCAAATCATTTGTAAAAATCTTGAATTGCTTAGCAGGTATAAATATTATAATTAAATGACTGTTAACAGGGGTGATGAAAAATGTTCCCACGATCTAGTTTGAATTACGAATTACTTTTCGAAAGTTATTTTATCTAAAGAAAAGAAAGTTGCTTTATAAACTTACTCGTTAATTTACATCTAATATTAACTGAGGATGATATTAACTTATTTTATCCAAAGAAAAGATATTTAGATGCAACAAAGACAATAAGAATGAGCGATGGGATTATGTTACAAAAATTATTTTGCACTAAAAATATTCAGTATTTCTATTTACAAATTTTTGAAAATAGAAATGATTCTTTTTCGCAAGATTTCTGGAAATATTTTAGAACAGATAAAAAATTTAAACCTTAATTCATTATATTTCTATTGGAAAGAAATCTGCCTAAGTAAAGGGAAGGATTTCGCTGTATATTCAAGTGGAATTAAAGTTAGGAAACAATATTTTCTCAGTAACATATATTGAAAATCAATTGAAGGAAGCTAAAGACCAGAAAGGAATTTAGAATATATTAAATTATTTCTGATATCACAATCACCAATGTAGCACGATTATCAATTGCCTTACTGATATCATTACTGCTGGTGGTGCGATATTACAGACAGTGCTGAACATGACTCAAATATCGGCCGTTTAACCATCACGTACTTTTACTGACTCAGTTATCGGTTTCATTTCTGATATCTTTACATCTAAATTAGTTTGAATTGTGGCTTTATCATCAATTTTATCACTGTTCAAATTAGAAACATCAAAATATCTCTAAAAATATGTTCTGATGCTATAATTATTTGAAACCTTACTATGCAATCATTTAAATTACGCTGCATTTTAAGATGCCAATGCTACAATCGGAAATACTCTTGACCAATATTAACGAAAAGAAGAGGATTGAGTCCCTTGTGATATTCATTAAGTTAAACGTTTTAAATAGTTGGTTCTTCGTCAAGAAAGCTAGCGTGGCTTCCTCTGGTCTTAACTTGATCAAACTATTGCTACTCATTTTAATTTCATTCTGTAAATGAAGTTCATATATTAGAGACATCTGATCTCCGCTTTGTTTATTATAGAGTGAACGATTAATTGATGAGAGGAACAAACATTACGATAAGTCATCTTTATTCTGGACAAACTGATGAACAAAATTTTTGTGTTTCGATAATTTATGCATTTTACTATTTGATTTGCCATTTATCACTTTGAAGCTAAAATTTATTAGTTCTTTGGGAGATACCAAATACCGTGCTGTTGATAGCAAAACTAACATTATAAATAGTCATTTTTTCATTGGTATTAATTTATGGCTATTATCATTATTGTCCTCACGACTGTATATCATAGTAATGATTGATCAACAGACATAGAATAGCTTTTCTTTCAAAACTGATTAAATCTTAATTAAGTTTTAGTGATTTTCAATTCTAACAATGTCTATTGCTTAAACAGTGATGTGGGTTACCCTAAATATAGGAATATAAATAAATGACAAGATACTACCGTAACCATATAGCTTCAGATTAGCTAATTAGTTTCAAACAAAAGCAAGAAATTTTGGTTAAGAGGGAAGAAGAGGAGGTATATGGTGGGTGGGATTAGAAAGAATTGAATTGAATTCATTCGGTAACGGTCTTCTCACTTCGTCTTCTCCTTCCATCGTAGCGCCAACCAGAAACTGTGAATTGCCACGCCCATCCAATCCTTTTGCGCATACTTTCTAGTGAATGCTGTTGCATTGTTGTAGTTTTCTGTCA
This sequence comes from Brugia malayi, assembly GCF_000002995.4. Lineage (NCBI taxonomy): Eukaryota > Metazoa > Nematoda > Chromadorea > Rhabditida > Onchocercidae > Brugia > Brugia malayi. Next base: position 3,974,844 of record NW_025062479.1, read on the forward strand.
ACTTCCAGAAAACTTAGCTTATTATTATTTCTCGACTCAAGAATTCATTCATAGAAATCCCGAAGTCCACGCTGTGGTCATACTGTCATCAAAAAAAAAAAATGTTACCTTAATTATTGTAATTTAATCCAATTAAAATTGACAAGAAGTAATACGCAAGTTGTATGCAATTGTGGCTTTCATGCAATTAATAACCTTTATGCTGAAATGTATTCTCTGTTAACTTTCACACTTTTTTTCTTATTACGGATATATCATATTTGGGCTGCTTATTTCTCACAATTTTCACTTCGGGAACCGGAACATGATCCCTGTTATGATAATGCTGGACGCCCTATACGTTGTGTTCCGGATTTCATCAATGCTGCATTTGGCAAACCAGTCACTGCATCCAACACTTGTGGACAATACGGACCATCGAGGTGAGCCGTGTATTTTTGTTTAATTTTCGTGCAAGTTTTTAGAAAACAAAATATCACGATTTACGGTCTTCAGAAGTTCATTAATATGTTAGTTCCAAAGGCAAAATCGAGTAGAAGGTAGTAATGTTTATTTGATTTATTGTCATCATAATTGATTCAACTTAGTTTTATCAGTTTTATTGATATTTCTTCTTTCATGGTCTTAGATTCTTTCGAAACAGTGTGTGTGAGAATGAGAATTCAATTTACACTTGATTATACATCATTAATAAACGGTAACAGGTTTCAAAGAATTTGTAACTTGATCTCATCAATTTTATACAAATGTTTATCGGCTGGAAATTATCGTTACACTCTTTGTTTTTCTCTCCAATCCATCAGTTTTATATCAGAGCCTATGCTCGTAAATTTTTGATTAGTTTCGAGCCAAGTGACTCTTTCGGGAAACTTTTGTGCATATTTAGAAATGATTATTTATAAACGAAGATTTGATGTAGGACAGTTTTAGAATTTAAATGCTAACAAGAAATATTTGCGCATAATTGTGGACATAAAGCAAAACTAGTGAAATGTTTAATGCTCATTTTTCATGGAATTACGCTTTGTGGAGGACATTTTTGGATTTACTCGAAATGTAATTCCTACCCTTTCAGGATACTTTACTAATATTTAAAGTCGCACGAAGGAGGCATTAGAAAATTAATTCAAATACAAGTTTTCATATGTTTTTAAGTATTATATCGTTTAAAAATATAATCTATGATCCAATTTTTCAGTCCGAATCTTTGAATACTTATGCAAATAGTTCCAGCAATAGCTGTTAATCCCGAAAAGCTATTGCGGAAATAAAATTTAAGAAATCATATTTTTCAGATGTGTAAATAAATTTAGCATCTCATTTGTATTCAGGAGTCAGCTATACATAACTTTATGTTTGAGAGAGGATTTTGTAACCTTTGACCACGATAGCAAAATAAATATTCTGAATAAGTATGTGACTAGTCAGCGTTCAAGTTCTAAAAAAAATTAAGTTATTCACAAAAATTTAGAGAATTGTCTTTGCTATTGCAATTCATTGAATGTAGATGCCATTAAAATCCGTTACTATGTAATGTAGGCTTACAATGGATAATTTTTTTAATGAAAAATCGAAATTTTAGAAGATGAGCGAAAATGAGAGTTTTCTTAAGAAAATTGAAATTTCTAGAAAAAACCTTTTTTCATTTTTTCTATAAGTCTTTAAGTTTTGCTTGGCAAGTTTTGTTTTGTTTTGTTTTCTTTTTAAAAAATGACTTTTAAGGACGACGAAAATGATGACTCCAGTTCAAAAAAGTTTGATAATCTAACTTGTTAAGGTTTGATAATCTAACTTTGTTCAAATTCGATGCAGAAAGGATGGAGATATTACGGTGAATGTTAAGTGAGCCAGCTAATTAGTTTATTTTCCAAAATTATTTACTCACTGCGGACGAATCCTTTTAAAATAAATAGATTAGTTAAGTATAGCGGCTTTAAGCAACGTCTAATTCTGGAAGATAGTTTAGGCTGTTGGAATTTGTTCATGGCACTGCTCAGTAAGAGAATATGCACTTAATTCTCTATCACAAAGCAGGAAAAGGTTTATTGAGTTGAGAATAGTGATGAGAACAGTTTCCTGATGACACTTTTATAATAAGCATTATAGAAAAGGGATCAGATATGTGTTGCTCTCCTTTGGCTCCAGATACCTTGATTATACCGATATTAATCCTGATCTACGTTAATTATCAATTTCACTTTCTATAGCTATTTTTCATATCTTTATTTCTAGCTGTAAATTGACTAGAAAATTTTCGCTCCTAATAAATTAAAATGTTCAATAATAAAATTGTCCTTTTTAAAAAAAGTTTACGTCAAAGTATTAGTTTCATAAAATGTGCTTAGTTCCATTACAACACATAATACATCAAAAGATATACTTTTTAAAATGAAATAGCTGAACTACGAATGTTACTTTTTTTGAAAACGAAATATAATTTCACTCGAAACAAAATGTACTTTTGAATGAGGTCCACATTGTTGTACAATTAAATGATCAAATTATGGAAGATAAACCCTGTGTCAAAATCTCTCTCCAGTTTCTTTAAATTCACACTTATTTTTTAAGCCTCAAATATTCATAATTGATTAAAACTTTTTCTCATGAAATTCGGTAATAAGATTGTTCAGATACTGTTCACTCCGTGAGAATGCAATGGGAGTGATGGAAGAAGTATGCAATATTTGTGATGCATCCAGCAAAACTCAGTCTCATCCTGCTTCGCATTTAACAGATTTGAATAATTTGCAAAATGTGACCTGTTGGATGTCAGAACCAAGCACCGAATATCCACATAATGTGACATTAACTTTGTCACTGGGGAAAAAATATGAGCTAACTTATATATCAGTACAATTTTGCAATCGTCTCGCTGATTCAATGGCCTTTTATAAATCAATGGATTTCGGGAAAACTTGGATACCATTCCAGTTTTACTCAACAGAGTGTCAAAAGATCTACGATCGCAATCCAAGCATTAAAATTGGCAAACACAATGAACAGGTACTATGTAAATTTTCAAAATATAATGTTTAATATTTGCACTATCCAGTACTATTGCTGTTAGTCTTCCTGATTTTAATTGTCACGGTCGTTTCATTTGATCATCTACTGAAGTATTTACTTATTTAATTATACAGGAGGCATTATGTACCAATACTCATGCATTGACCTCAATGCCGAATCGAGTAGCGTTTGCAACATTGGAAGGTCGTCCATCAGCATTTGAATTTGAACATTCACCCGTATTACAAGACTGGGTTACTGCTACTGATATTCGTATCATTTTCAATCGACTCAGTCCTGATCAGGTAACAACAACTTTCATTTCCTTTATGATAATATGAGAATATTTTTTGCATGCTCAGTTGTTAATGAAATGTATATTCTTAAATGCTACATATAAGTTTCTTTCTGTGTTCATGAGGAACACGTCAAATAAGCTAAAAAACAACGAGTTAACATTACGTTTGAATACTGATTATCTTTACTGCTCTCGAAAGATTTGGTTTATTATTGCCATAAATTTTCGGCTAGAATTCTTCGTTCACAATTATACATTGTAAAATCTGAATTAAAATTTAGCTAAATTCAGATGATTTTTTGACAATAATGTAATTCAGGCTGAATTGTACGGTCTAACGAATGAAATAGGAGTGAATATAACTGATATGGATCAGCTAAAACAGCGCTATTATTATTCAGTGGGTGAACTAGCTGTCGGCGGTCGTTGCAAGTGTAACGGTCATGCTTCCAGGTTTGGCCAGTGCAAATGATTCAAAAAGAACTTGGAATTATTTTATAGCCTATTATTTCGGGAAGTGTTAACTGAATTTTAATTCAGTTACATTTCACAATCTTCTAATTAAGGACTTAAATCAAATTCAAACAAATATCTACATTGTAAGCTGTTTTCAAGGTGCATATTGGATAAAACGGGCAATTACATTTGTGACTGCAAGCACAACACAGCTGGTGCTGATTGCGAGCATTGCAAGACATTTCATTTGGACCGCCCGTGGGGCCGCGCTACCTCTGAAAATGCCAACCACTGCGTCGGTAAATTATTTCTTTAGTTTTTTGAAGGAGGCAGCAACTGACACTTCTTTGACAGAATTTTGTGAAACATTGTGGAGACGGCAAAGATATGAGTATTTTTTAGAGTTTAATTTGAACAAAACTAAAATTGAAAGAAATTCAGATTCATGAAAAAGATTTCCCAGTTGCATGTAATTTTTATCTACAATTAACCAGAATAACATCAGTCTTTTCTGTAATCAAAATTTTCGAGTCTTCATAAACAAAAAAAAAAAAAAAATCTCATGTCACCCTTATCGGACTCTGTTTATTCTCTGCAGATAGAGTCTGTGATTGAAAGAGTTGTTCGATTAAAAATTTCAAGTGCTAACAATATGCTTTTCATCACAGTTACGGAATCTGAAATGCTTTTCGCAATTTATTGATAATATCTTTACATTTGTATTGAGAATAAGTTGAAATCTATTTTTCCTGCTGATTTCTGTCTGGGATGTTAATAAGATTATTCTAACATCATAACTATAAAATGGAATTTTCAAGTGTCGATTAATTCGTTAGCACACTTATAATTGAATAATTGAGCGGCATTTTTGACGGTTATTGGCGGTCCTTTAGGAAGAGAAGAAACACTGAGTTTAGATGATGCTGATAGAATACTTGCACTAATACCACTTCACTCCAAAAACAATACCTTTATGGGGCTGATCATCGGCGGTACAATCATCATTACCTTTTTTTTCCCCTCCCGTCCCCTTCTCCATCTGTTTCCTTCGGAAGAATTATGCTCGCAAAAATCTTATCTAACAAATTTGTAGTTTTTTTGCGTCTGTGAAACCGCAAAATGTTATTGCTAAAGTTTGTGAAATATTTCCAAATGAAAAAACAAAATAACGAAGAAAGTATGTAATATTATTTCAAATATTTTTCCAATTTCAAAGTAATCCGAAGAACTATTTTTTGCTATATTTTCTTGCAGCAATACAAATGAATGAGTTAAAATCCCATTTTTAGCTATTTCAAAGAATTGCAATTTTTAGGAGGTTTAATGATTATAACTCTTCATAGAAGCTGTTTCACATATTATATCATAATAAAATTCCAAATCAGGAAAGTCGAAATAAAATGTTACTAACGTCAGAATAAATCAGACTTGTAGAAGTTATCAAACCGTAAAATTATCTATATATATACATGAATAAGTACAAATATATATATATATTTTACTATTTTTTTCTTTTTTCTACTTTAACGGAAATTTGAAATTTACGATAACTTGTTAAATAGTTATGTGAATGGTAACAAACATGCAACGTTTCTGCAGGTTAGCAATAGATACTTGAAGAAAAACCCAGACAGATAGAAATAGGAGCTTTGATTTCAATTTAAGAACTTATAAAGGTCGTACAAAAGAACAAAATGGTTAATACTACTTTGTTTTTTGAAAAAAAAAACCATTCATTTTCTCATAGTTCTTTTTGAACGTTTGATCATTGATCCTTACTAGTTTTCACAGTTAAAAACATTAGTATAGTGGCTATCTTACATATTTTGAAACAAACATCTGCTCTTGCCATTTGCATATTTTGCCTAGATCAAATAAATCAAAAACATATAATTCCCTTTCTCATCTAAACTTTTACGGGATGTAACTGAATAAGTAACGCACCTTTAAGTTCTTTTTTTTTAACTCACACATTAAGGATTAATATGATTTTTGGACTCGTCGATATAAATTTGAAGTGAATAAGCTTAAAACTAATTTTCAACTTTTTTCAATATGTAAAAAAATTTGAAAATTTTTTGCTTCTTAGCTATAATACCCTTTTACTTGCCATTGTTTGTTTGTTGCAAATTTAAACTGAGAAGTTCAAATTTCAGCTTGTAACTGTAACTTACATGCGAAGCGCTGTCGATTTAACATGGAATTGTACAGGCTGAGTGGTAACAAGAGTGGCGGTGTTTGTATTAACTGCAGGCATAATACGGCCGGTCGTAATTGTCATTATTGTAAGCCAGGATATTTTCGAGATCTGACAAAATCAGTAACACATCGAAAAGCCTGTAAAGGTACCTTTAACATTCCTTTTACGACAACAATTGGTTTTGAAGATTGTGATAAAGCTAATGATAGCGACTTTACAAATTCAGATTACTTTATTAAATTTATTTAAATGGAGTAAAAGATAATAGGTGCTTCCACTTGAATGGTAAATCGATAACCTTTAAGTCTAAAACGAGAAGTTTGCATTATGCATAGTAAAATCTTCATTTACTTTCTTGTCCTATTACTCATTCTTATCGAATTATGGCTTGGAGCATTCCCTTGTACAAATAAATAAAAAAAGCCATTCATTTTGCCTCCATCCGTCTACTTTTTGCATTTTATCGAAGCAAGATAATTCAATTTCGTTTTATCTTCATAAAGAAATGGGTGTTCATTAATTCAGCCTTAACACTTAGTAAAAGGAAAATCTTAAATATATGATAGTACAGGGAACGAAGGAACCACAGAAAGAGATCCGACCAATCACAAACTGGCATCTAATTTCCGTATCGGTGGTTCATACCGGAAATAGCTAAAATCGCCATTAGTTAACGTTTTATTATTTTATATGCTATCTTTAAATTCATTTAAATCATGATATTTATTATGTCCTGTCAAATAGCAATTTTATCTTCTGTTCTACAAAATTTAAGTCATCATTTTTCAAAATTTAATTTTAAAGGAAGGTTATATATTTATTTATGGTGCTTCCATGTTTAATTTAAAGGAAGTTTAATTTTTTGAAGTTTAATGTAAAGTTTTAAAGCTAATTTAATTTTAAAAGAAGTTTATATATTTATTTATGGTGCTTCCATGCATCAATCTAAGATACATTATTTACTTAATTAAACTAAAGTTTGTTCCTTCTTCTGTCAACACTAAGCGTACTTGAAGGGAGATGAAAATCTTTATATTTACTGCAAAGAATTGCAGGTGTAAGAACATATTAAAAGGACGAGTTTTGAACTGTTGCATATTGAAATTTGAATAATTTAACAGAGTGTAAATTTAGAATAAATAAATTGTTATCTTCTTTAATTCTATTTTCTCATACAGCTATATTTCCTTGATGGGATTTTGGTAAATGAAACAAAAGATAGTGACAATTTTATTATTCATTTTCGAAATAGGAAATAAACTACGTTTATGTGAAAACAAGTCTTAACAATTAGCAGTGCATGTGTTATTTTCCAATATGCAAATCCTCGTTCATTTCTTTCTTACATCCGCAATCGACCTTTAAGTATCTTATTTATGACCAGCTAATATTAGTTAACTGCATTAGTAATTCAGTTTCTCACACATTCTATTTATGGGTTTTTAATTCGAGAACTCTCTTTTACTCTTGATAGGAGCAACTAACGAATGAAGAAACACTTCGTCACATAGCTATATTTGTAATAATGACATGCAAAAAGCGTCAATTTTGCGATGTGCAATATGTATTATTTGAAACAATTATGGAAATGTGATGTGCACGTGCAAGTTCTATCCCAATTAATCATCAGAGATAATTTAGTTAAATAATAGCAGCTGTCGGATGGTCAGAACTGTTGAGCTGAATGATGTTGGCAGCAAAGCTAGACAAATTGCTTAGGTTGTTGAATGATTACATCTAATCATACAACATTTTATGCTGTAATATCTTCTATTAAACATACGTTGCAATTCGTAATTACTTTCAAATTTTATACACATTTGGGGACCACACTGAAGACTTTACAAATTGTGATGCTTATCAGTTCACTTTTTGTAAGTTGCAAGTGAAAGAGTAAGTACAGGTGGAGTAGAGGGAAATTTGGTATAACTGAGTAAAATCAGAAGTGAGTAAAATAGAAGTAAATTCTAATTTACAAAGTTGCAGCATGTAATTGTCATCCTGTTGGATCGCTTTCACGAAGTTGCAATCAAAGTAGTGGACAATGTATTTGCAAGGATGGTGTCACCGGTTTGACCTGCAATCAATGTTCGAAGGGATACCAACAGAGCCGTTCACCACTCCATCCATGCATTCGTAAGCCAAGCCATATTACTAGCTACTGTAATAGCGATGTTGCTCTATTATGTCTTGAGCTCTCATTTTAAAATTCTCATTACACTGGGGAAAAGTGAAACAAATACTTCATCAGCTATCTTCGGGTTTTTTTTTTAAGGAGCTATACGAATGATGGAATATCGACAAAAAGTTTTCATTTATCAGTTAGCATTCCTACCACTCATATCTTCCTATATTTGGTTACAATTCAAGTGATATTTATTGAACTAACTGAGAGATAGGAAAATAGTTCGAGAATAAAATAATGTGATACCAGAAGGAGGCAGTGTGTCAGTCAGTATTAATTCATTCTGATCAGTAGAAAGATAAATTCGGAATGGCAAAGAAAGAGGAATAGAAGAAGGATCAGCTGTTGAAAGGTTAATGTGGAATCGTCTTGCAGAGTATTGTTGTCATAACTAAGAGAAGAAAGGAGTGGGATCTCAAACACAATTTGTTCCGAACCGATCTAATTCCACACAGTTGAATATGTCACTCAACACCAAAAACTCATGCAGCGAACCTGATTTATATTCAAAAATGGGGTTCTTTTTGCTTCTCACCCATTATTTTACTTTTTTCCAGCAATATTCCACTGTCTCATCTTTTCCTTTTATGGCCTGCATTTTATGACAGGATCAAGCACCCTCGGTCCACTTTCGTCCTCCATCATTACCCTATCGAGCTCATCAGTATTTCATTTAAGACAAAGAAAAACCAAATGATATTGCCGCATTAAATGAGGGAATTGAACTTTTGCATTTTTTAGCTTTTTCTAACCTCTAAAAGCATTTTCTGAGCAGAGTATTATACCATCTTTTGCTTTATCACAAAACCGAACATATTAATAATATCATCTTAACTGTATGTAACAGATATTAAGTTTACATTGTTGATGAACAGTCTAAAGAATTAAAAGTGGAAATAAGTTAAGTAACATAAACGACTGTTTTTGATGTTAATAAAAGTTCTTGGTTCTCTAATTAATACGTTTTGTAAATGTTCGGTGATATCTGATTGCGTAATTTATTTTTCAAGTTAATTAAGTAAGTATAAAAGTCCAAAAAGTATAAATTTATATTTCCTTTCGTTTTCCGTACTACTGAATAAACTTCGATAAATTTCAGGTATTCCTGTCAGTGAGTCGACAATAATTCATGATGGTGAGACTGTCTATAGCTAATTTTTTAAATTTAATCTTTGATAATATCAACAAAATTATTCTCTCTCGATAACTGCAAATAATTTTTAGCGAAATGTCCGAAATGTAGAGCTGCACCGAAACGATTAACACAGAAAAAGTACTGCAGGAGAGAATACGGTAACTTTTCTAATTTTATTTATGTTTTTGCATTTAATTGATGTGAAGAAAAGCATTTCTCAGGAACTCTGAAATTTTCAATTCAGCAGTTGAAGTACAAGTAACAAGACGTGAAAGCGTAGATGGTTGGAGTAAATATCAGTTAATAGTGTTAGCAATTTACAAGCGTGATACTGGAATCCGTTTACGTCGTGGTGAACAGTCATTGTGGATATCTGGTAAACGTACTGCTTGCAAATGTCCCAAAATACGAGTTGGGAGAAAATATCTCATACTTGGTGCGTATTTTTTCAAATTCTTGTGAAAGGTTACTTTTGTGTGGATGAATAAAGGGTCAGCACAAATTATTGACTCAGGTCTTTTGAAACTTTTTCAGGAAAGATTTTGTAAATCATGATTTTCCTTGTCATGATTTTTTAATATTTGTGACCTATTAAGGTGCTTAAAAACTGATTTTTTTCAGGTCAAAATGATACCAATAATATAAGTCGACCAGGAATTGTTTTTGGCACAAGAACAGTTGTACTAGAATGGAACGATGAAGATTTGGAGAAAATTATGCGTTTTTCCAAAAAAGAAAAGAAAGGTCAATGTCCAGCAAGACGACGATTTTGATGAATTTTTGCATTCAGATTCATCACTCCACTGAACTATCATCAAATATAATGAACACTTTGTAGAGTGAAAAAACTTTCATTGCCATTTTGATATTCTAATTTGCTTTTTCTGAACTGCTGTAAAACTTAGAACCAAGAAACAATGTTGAATTTTTTTACATTTTGATGGCTGGAGAATAATAATTTACAAACGAATTCATTTTTTAAATCTAGGCTTTAGTTGCAAGATTATTTCTTATTTCAAACTTCTTTGGTTTGGCGATTAAAAGTTAATTTAGTTCCATTTTATTTTGAAATAGCAAGTAAAGAATTATTTGGTCATCAAGTGTTACTATATAGCACAATGTACACTGATATTTTGGGTGAAAGAAATTGAGTTTAGTATGACTTTGAGAAGTTAGAGAGGCAAAAAAGGAACTTTGTATCGAATATTTTCTATATGATAATAAGGAAGCAACCAACTGCGGGGGATGGAATGCGGGGGGAAGTGAAACCAACTATTTTCTAAATATTTGAAAAGAGACTGCAGTTGACGAGAAGTTTAAAATACTTCAAACATTCAATCGCTTGTGAAATATTTTAGTCGAACTTTTAATTCATCGTATCAGTCACATGTTTACTAATAAAAATAATGCTAATTTGAGCGAGTTCTTACATTTTCGTTCTATTTTAAACTGTTACTGTAAATCGCAAGTCGCAATATACCAAACTGCGAACTTATTTCATTGATCTCATCCAGCTGTAAACTTTCCTGTACTCCATTGGAAGATCTGTTGTCTTCACTGTCAGCGCCACAAATTTCCATTGCTATGTATTTATCTAGTATATATGAGATAAACGTCTTTTGTTGACTAGTTAACCATTAATGCAACAATAATTTCGTCTTTTCTACACAGTTATTAAATGTCTTATCGTTGTTCACCCGTCTTTAAATCCCTCTCTCATTACAAAAATCCCATTTCAGTAGAAAATTTCAATACAAATTCCAGTATCTCGTTCCATAAGAAGGATGAATTACCTTAACTCATGAAAATTTTCATGTTCGTGTTTCTCAGAGATCATAAAAATATTGGACTCGTTTTATAGGTAATAATATAGCAGAGATATACGGAATTAGGCAAGCATGCTTGAAATATAACTACTTTATTTACAATCTCATTTATACATTATTGTTATAACGAGAAGGGTCAACTTTGTCCCTTTTTCACATGAAAAAGATTACCTTTATCCCCTATTTTTGTTCTTTCACCATTGACGTAAAACTCCCATCAGTTCAAAAAATAAAAAACAAATAATGCAACGACTGTAGTTTGGTAAGAAAATTTGACCCCTAGAAGATCCTTCTTTCTCTAAAATCACTGAAGAGTCATTTATTCGTATTTTAAGAACATTTTAAACAAAAATGCTGCATTTGTACAAAAGACATGAGCGAAATTAACGATCTTCTTACTAACGAATAGGATATCGCTCTTTCCAAAAAAGGTTCCAGCATTTTTTCATAGAAAATGAGAGTGAATCGTGAACCATGTAAGAAATAGCGAGGAATCAGAATTTGAAATTCGGTTTGCCTGTTTGCTTAAGATGTTGCTCTTGCATAGTTCACGATTCACTCTCATTTTGATCGATGAATGTCCAAACATGAACATAAATTTATGTGTTATACGTTGAACGTACTACCTGTAATTTATAAGTTGAAATTAAAAAGGGTTCCAGCATCTTTCCATAGAAATTGTCGATAGCGCTTACCACCACCCCCGTCTCATAACCGACCAAAATACCATAAAGTCCCAAACGGAGGTACAAATCTGGAACTGAACGCTATTCTCGCATAGTGTGAGAACACTGGATAAACATTTTCAGAGCGATCCGTCAAATTGGCATGAAATTGAGATGAAACTGGAAGTTACTTGCTCTCAGTTCTGCTTGTTGATCCCGTCATCATCGATGCTCATCGCCAGTGGTTAGACATTGATGTCTGCTAGAGCGTTGTATCGCTAAGCGAGATGACTGTCGCTAAACTGTCTCGGCTTTAAGAGCCAGAGAGGGGTGGAGTTGAAAAAGATATTCCTCTGTATTTTTTCTTAAGTCATTGTCCGTTTTAGAAGAATGGGTAATCGAAAAAGGATATCACCGAGGAATTCTCCACCTCCTCAAGTGACCAAGACAGTCAGGAAGCAAGAGTCAATAGATTTTTCTATAGGCAAAATGCTTGTTACTGTTGGTGTTGTTGTCACTGTCCTTGCTCTTGGTGCCCAGTATTTATATGTCAACTATTATTACCTCCCAAATCAAATTTCTACGAAGTCTAAGCTTCCCACTGTTAGCAGAAAATCTAATCCGGTTTGTTTCTCATCAAATTTTCAAAAATTTAGTAAATAGGGTCTTTCTTCATAGTTGAATCGCTTTATTGTTTCTTCACAGTTAGCAAGGTAAAGCCGGTCATTTTTTGACCACTGTGAGAAAGCAGTGTATTACTATATTTCCAAATGTTTTTAAAGCATGTGTACAAATATTTAGCGCATATGGGGTACTTATCGATCACACTTATATTTTGGATTACGAGCCCGATACGAGACGTCACCACTTTTCGGAATGATGTGGTATCGACAGCCAGTCGAAGGCCAATTCCCGCAACTGCGGCACTGGTGTGAGCAGGTGATATTTTTGTCTCGTTGATATTAGACATAACCAGGATTAAAACTTTGTTTTCTCAGAAATAGTGAACTGATTACAGAGCAGTGGAGTAGCAAAATATGCATGGGTCTTAGCGGACGGGCATTCATTTGGATTACAAGCGATTCATGATGAACCGTTGGACATTTTCACAGATTGGATAAACGATGGACCCGTGTGGACAGCTCGTGTAACCACCATATCAAATGTGGATTCTAATTTTGCTATTTTATTCTATTTTGCTCTACAGGTATCGTTTCATGGAGAAAAAGAAATGATAAATGATTAACGTGCTAGTTCGAGATGTGTTTTGCTTTCAGTTTTCGCCGTGAAATTTGCACCTAAGGCTATTTATGCTGCGTTGGATGCCAGTTTTGGATTATCATTTCTCTTGTATGTGTTTCATTTAGGATGACAGTTCTAAACTGCGAGCGTTTTATCAATATGGTGAGTTGGATTATTTCACGGGAGAGTCGGATGTGCTTGGGAATTTCACTGTAAACATAAATACAACAGTAAATCTTGCTTCCAGATCTTTTCTTGCCATGAAAACAAACGACGTGCCGGACGTCAGTACTATGGAGGTTAACATTCAAGTTTTAATATATTTGATATGTGTGATACACATAACGCACAAAATCTTTACACGTTTTGACTTCGAAAGTATTAACTTATGCTAACTTAAGGTTTGTTGCTGTTCATGTGTTTCTTTTATTAGTTTTAGAAAAAATAACTGGCTTTAGTTACAATATGTATTACACATAAGTATTTTAGGATATAATCTTGTCGTCCACCTTAGTTGACCGTTCTCGTGGACAACTACGCCTTCCCAGCGCTTTTGTTTCCAAAGGCAGTGTACTCGAAAGCGAACCTCGTCTTATTGTATTGCAATTAAATGTTCGATCGAATTCATCTACGGAAATCTCGTTTTCCGTGGGAGAAAAGAAACCCATAAGAGGTAGATACTTTTTGCGAGGTTATACATAAATAAGTATTATAAATGTAACTGTTCGAAATTTTTTTTTACCATGAATTGAGAAAATTTTCTGAGGCATTACATTCTCCTGTTTTTTAGATTCATACCATTATTCTCATTGCAGAAGCATTCCTTGTATCTGGAACCGTTCATAATTATCTTATTTACGTTTCTTTTTCTTGATTCTTCTCGAACTATTCATTTCATTTACTAACGAATTTGTGAAACTATATATAAAACAGACTTAAAATTGTCACTGCACTTATAGGAGTTAACTTCAGGCAATGGCTTTTCAAAATTGTTAGAGCAGAGAACAAAGGGATTCAATAGTAAATTTGAAGCTGTATACGGTTTGTCAGCTAAGGTGTAATATTATTTCGAAAGTAGATTTATGTGCATTATGGTATAAATATTTTATATTTGATCCAAAGTTTTTTTTAGAAACGTGCTGCCTTTCTTTTGATGTTGGGAAAATTTGGCCATAAGACTTTTACGTTATAAGGTAAACCTGATTTCATTATGTGATTGCTGTCTGAAATTTAGGGATATCCGGATTTCTACCAAGAACTTGGAAAAGTTGCATTGTCAAACATGTTAGGTACAATCGGCTATGCACATGGATCAAATCGTGTACAAAGCAGCTATTCATCAAAGCACTCACTCTACGGTCCTCACTCCTTGTTATTTACTTGTCCATCACGTTCTGTATTTCCTCGTGGATTTTTGTGGGACGAAGGATTTCATCAACTGCTTCTAATGAAGTTTGATCCCGATTTATCTTTAGAGGTATATCTAATGGTGTTTTATCACATACAGATTTCTTTGTTTCATTGGAAATGATAGATTTTGGAAATTAAATTTCTTAGCTTCTGATTAATATGTTTTTTTTTCCATAATGTTGCTATTTCGGCTTGAAACAGTTATGTCTTTTATTACTAATGGAGTTAGCTATGATGAAAGAATGATGTATTTATCACAAGGAAAAATGAAAGTTGTAGAATATCTTTGTGACGCTAATTAATGAAGTGGTATGCAGATAATTGCGTCTTGGTTGGATACGATGAATGTTGATGGTTGGATACCAAGAGAAATGATACTGGGGAAAGAAGCAGAATTGCGTGTACCTGTCGAATTTGTCGTCCAACGCGATAACATTGCAAATCCGCCAATGCTTTTCTATTTAATTGAAAAATATTTGGATCACAGTTATGTAAGCAACTTCTGTGCAGTTTATGAAATATAATGTTTATTTTACTTACGCTGTAATCAGTTATAATGCGACTTAAAAGAGTTTCAAGTTTTAAATAAGTGATTGAAATTAGACTTCTTGAAGCAGGAAGAAGTGTTGAAGAAGTTTTACCCTCGATTAAGGCTCTGGCATAAGTGGTTGAATTCCACGCAGTGGGGAAAAAAGAGTGGTACATATCGATGGAGAGGTAGGAATGCAACAACAATTGACGAGTTGAATCCACGAACACTACCAAGTGGTTTGGACGACTACCCGCGTGCAACACATCCTACTGATGATGTATGTTATTGAAAACTTAGTGATTTATGATTATGTCATTATCATGATTAAAGTTAAAGTTTTCGATTATCTCTGTAATTCTAAGACTTGAAGTTCATATTTGTAGGAATATCACGTTGATTTGAGTTGTTGGATGGCGCTTTCAGCTCGAGTACTTTCAAAGCTTGCCAAACTTGCTGGAGATTCGCAGAACGAAGAGCAGTATTTAGCTGACTATAATTACCTTATGGATTTGAATCGCTTTGATAATCTTCACTGGAGTCAAGCAAAACAAAGGTGTTTGGATCATACAAAGGGTTTTGAACTATAATTTGCTGCCTGACTTGTTAAAAAGCTAGAAAATGATAATGCAGATGATAATTTTCTTGGATGCAGGATTATCGAATTTCTGATGCTGTGCGAATTGGCTGAATGATTGACAGTATGCACAGAGAAATTCTTTGTTAAGTGTTACGCTTTCGTAAACGGAGAAGACGTTTTTTTCAATTGGATTTTAAACCATATTTTGAAGATATGACGTTAAAAAAACTTAAAATATCTGTTAAATTACTTTACAGATATTGTGATTACGGACTGCATAGCAACAGTGTAAAATTAGAAAAGAAATTTGATAGCGAAAAGCTGAAGCGTGATTCGAGTTACAGTGTTGCAAGTGTGTCAATGAAACGTGTAGCTAGAGCTTCACCAAAGCTACAACTAGTTGAAGATGCTTTTGGATATGTTTCACTCTTTCCCGTGCTGCTCAAACTTCTTCCTCATGATTCTGATAAATTGCGAATTATTCTCGAAAATATTAAAACAGAGGTTTTAAATCTTGTGTACTTACCGATTGTATTTCTGTGTGGTTCTAAACTGCTTTTTAGCTCTATTTTCTAATGTGTGATAAACAATCGTGTGTCGAGAGTGTCGATATCACTGTCAGACAGCTTTCCTATTTATTATATCCGAAGTGACTGTCTGTGGTTTGAATTACTTCTTTTCGCTTGTGATAATCCTTCTAGAATCTAAAAAATATTTTTAGTTCTTTGGAAATGGTTATCCCTATTTTGCATTTACCTAAGTCTAAGTTAATTTCGTTCTCTTTTCTGAATTCCCGATTGAGATCTAATAGTTCAACATGTAAATTTATAGAGGTTATGGTCTGATTTCGGTTTGCGATCAATTGCGCCATCTTCACCGTACTATAAAGCTCATAACACGGAACATGATCCCCCTTATTGGCGCGGAAGTATTTGGATTAACATCAATTACTTGATGCTTGCTGCTCTGAAACATTATTCCTCAGTGGAAGGACCCAATCGTGAACTGGTACCTTTTTTTTTTTTCATTTGTTTTCGTGGTGGTTTCAGTTATTATTTTAAGTAAAGAATATAATAGTCTGTATCAGGAACGATCGAAGAAGAAAATTAGGATTACACATCTGTTTTGAGGCATTTGGTGTTTATTCGGATTTGCGAAACAATTTGGTTACTAATGTTGCACGAGAATTTCGAAGAACAGGGTTTTTGTGGGAAAATTACAACGATGAAACAGGTCAGGGCCAAGGTGCTCATCCATTCACTGGATGGTCTTCACTTGTGCTTTCAATTATGGCTGAGCAGTACGATTAGGTTTTTCTTGAGATGTAATGATTGCTTTTACGCGATTACTTTAATTTCTTATTTGTGCAATGAAATAAGATCGACAGTTCTAACAGATAATGTAACTATTGGTAGGCCATTTTCAACATATGCCAAGTTTTGCTCAATGTATCAAAACTCCATAATTATATTGCTCCTACTTATTGTTAATATGTTTATAATATTGTTTTGATTCGAAAATTTATTTTCGATGAAATCAGTTTGATGATATTTTCTGATGGATTATCTGTCGTAGAGTAGGATCAAAGTCACTGGATCAATTTCTAGACTGAGATATTCCAAAAAGGCTTTTGTTTGGTAGGAACTGAAATCTAAAGCACATTTAATCACGAAGGATTTACATAGTTTGAAATCGTATCAAGCAAAAGTTTTATTTATATAAAAACAAGTTAGACAACAAATATGGAAACAATATGTGCCACAACCACAACTGTGTTTGAAATAGAGTCTAATTGGAGTAGACTGTAGAGCCGAATAGGTAATACTTTGAAAAAAAGGCGATGATTATTGATTGATATTTATTTTATTGAGATAAAGGTTATCTTTGGTCGAATTTATTGAACAGTATTAGAAAGTTTGAGGAAGAAGTTGTAGGAGAGCAGTGAATAACAGATTGTTATCTAGAGAACTTAATCTCGATAAAGGATATAATTCCTTATATAATAAGCACTAACTGAATTAACTCTTAATAAGACGCATGTTTTACAATGGAGATCAGCTAAACAAGGTGCTATTAACCTTATCAATAATCAGACCTGAATGATGAGGTGACAAGCCGTAAAACGAAAGCCTGTTAACTTTGTCAAATTCCAATAAAATTTACAGTGAGTGAGGAGTCGACAAACAACAAAAGAGGCCAACTAAATATACAACTGATAATTGTAAACAATTTGTTCTTTGTTAACAAACTTTATATAAGGTTGGAATAATTGTCTAAGGAATGTTCAAATAAGATAACCTTTAGTTCTATGGATTTAATACACTTTTATTTCTTTTTCCGACATTCCTGACTGAAAGACGGAAACTTTCAAGAAGAAGAATTGATTGCATTGGTCTGAGTTCGTCGTTTTGTACCAGTTCTAATTCTAGTAGAGAGACAAGTTCTTGTTCATCGACTCCTCGGATTGTCATACTTCGTTGGTTGCGTTGTTGAATTTTCTTCATCGTGGACTATCATCAAGAGGTACAGTTTCATATCCATTGGTCACTTGAGGACACTTCTCTATCTCTTTAATCTCATACACCGCGAGAAACTTGAGTAATATAATTTCCTCCTTATGAGGTATTCTTGCTATTACATTTCTTAGAGATCTCTTTTAGGTCACTCTCGAAGACTGGTTAAATACTCATTTCTCCATATATCTCTATGTATCCAAGATCTTGAGGGTGTGTGACCAATATTAATAAGTTTTTCTTTGGTACTTAGTAGGGAGAAAATTCTTCTTGATCATAGTGGTTAGTAATTGGGTCGAGCGTATGATTATGCAATCTTCAAAGTTTACGTAAGTCAGTGGCCGAGTGTTTAACATACCTTTTATTTCTACTATTAGTTTTGTTAATTCCCTTTTCCATAATGACTTCCTTCCAATGTCTCTTTTCATTGCTCTTTTCAGTTATTTCTCTTATAATCTCTTCTACTCCATGGAGCTCTTAGCATGATGTTCTTCTAGATCATTCTTTATTTGTCAGGAAATTTGTTTATTGTGTATTTCATTTCGTAATGATGGGCGATGAATCTTCTTTATATATGTAGAGAACTTTTGACAGATGAACTTTCTACCGGTTCTAAATGCGCTTCTCTTGTTGTGAAATTTATGAAGAGAGCTATCCTTCTTTTAGCTATGCTGATATGAGTTTTGATAAAAAGAGGAACCATACGACCCAGTCCAACGTGTGTAAATGTTTGAGAGTGCATGACTCGAATTTCTGGAAGGTTAGGCTGACCGGGTTTGTTTCGCTTAATTTCTGTTCTACCTTTTGATATCCAGAATTTTGTCCTTAATTTTGAAAGTGTATGGACAATTTCAGCGTAACGTAAAACCTTGTGCTGCTATTGTATGAAAAGTACAGTTATGGGAATTATGTTACAAAAAGTAAATTGGATATAAACTGTCCTCATTCAATTCGGAATTTCCAATCGACTTTTGGATTTCCAATAGCAGTTTTCTTTATCGTAATATGGATTCCATTTATTAATTTGCAATCATCTGTTGCAAGTTGACCGTTTATCGTTGGTAAGATTGTAGCTATGGTATTTGTCTTCTTGCTGTAATTTTATGAATTTAAGAGTTCATCATGCAATAGTCTTTAGTAATTTTAACACTGACTAAAACGATTTGCATCTGTAAATTTAAAACTTTTTCTTATAATTTTTTTTGTTGCTTTTACGATAGGGATTTCACTTTCTTCATTTGCTATGGCTATTATGGCTAGTTGATTTCCCCCTTTTCCAGCAACGGTCGTCCTTTCCACTATATTTCATAGTTCGGGAACGGTCCTGGATTCAGTGTAGTAGACATTTACTTCCAGTCTGACCATAAAGTTACTGGTGCATTTTCGAGACCTAACTGATTTATTACAAAATGGACAATAAGTATTGCTAATAACTCCATTCAAAGTATACTGATGCCTTTAATTGGTACGATTCAGTATTAAATAAATTAAATATCAAGGACTACGCGTGTATACAGCCGCAGAATAGGCCACAGTTGATGTATCGGTGATGACATGGAGTTGCGCTTGCTCTGAGCAATATGTCACTTTTATGTTTATGTTTGTTGATTATTTGTTTATCGGAGATTCCCACGTTTCTTTGTCTTCTTCACTTATAGATTGATCCCAAGCATTATTTTTTCATGAAATTTGAAGAAAAAATTTGGATTACGTGATAATCAGAATGAGGAATCTCATTGGGTCGGATTGAGGTGCTCTAAAATGTAAAATTGTTCTTTTTGTTAGATCCCTTTCATTCCAGGGTTTTAAGATGACTTGGATGACATCCTTTTTGGAATTCCTATCAACACCAAGAATTTTCTTAAATAATTTTGCTCATTATCACTTGAAAGAAATTCCCTTCTTTATAATTTTTGAGTGCTTCTTGGATTTCTTTAGTTAGTAATAACATTGTCAACACAGAGATTTTTTCAGATTTCCGAGATAATTTCGCTTCCTTGAGTTCATAGATAATAGTTGAAAGTTGGATGATGATATCCCTTAACCAGAGGAATCGAATGTAATTTCGCTCTGATAGAAATAATTCCAGTTGCATTCCATCATTTTGAATCGAAACAATGCACCTGCTAAATCATTGAATGTAATTGGACCGTGGTATAGAACAGAAAATCGTTCAAACTTACCATTCTTTTGAGGTCGGCAAAAGCATCGTAAATGATTCTTAATTTTATTGTTGATTTGCCGATTCGGTATTAATACCTCATGATGGGGCAAATAGTATATAACGCCAACCTGGATCATTTGCGATTGTCTAAGGTTACTTCTTCAATGATATTGGATTTTATTTATTCTTCAACTATATTATTGTATCGATTAAGTAGCAGTTTATCGGTTTGAAGTTGTTAATGTCTTCAATCTCTCAAGGTAAAAACCATAATTATCATTTAGGATAACATTTGAATCTTTCCTAAGTCAAGATGCTTGATATTTTCCATTTTGTTTAGTAATAGTTTCTTTGAAATGTTCAGCGTCTGTTCGTCATTATGAGTATTGGGTTGTTCCTGAATGTCTATGAGTTCTAATTTCCAGAAATGGTTTGGTTCTGAACAGACGTGATATCAAATTTGATTTGGTCTTTGTCATAATTAGATGTATCCATTTCCAATTATTATAAAACCAACCTTTGTGGGGATTGCATAGAATCCTGATACCATATTGTAGCTTTGGTTTGGCGATATGAAATTAAAAAACTAGTCAGCCCAATAAATATATCGAACCTTTTCCAATATCCTCTTTCCTCATCTAGCAATTCTTGAGATATCATACGTGGCAAATCATGGTGGCTCTATTTAACTACTTGTAGTTTTTCTATTAGGCGATCTAACCGTAAGCATTAATAGGTATACTTTTAGATTCCAAAGTTCTTACTCCTTTTTCCACTTTTGTAATCTGACATGATTTTGGAGTTTTGTTACTAAATGAGAAGAATTTCAAATCAAGATTTCCTTTACTGGAACCTATTAATTGCGTAAATTTCTTGGACAACGTCGTACTATGAGAAACTTTACGGTGGAAACAAGGAAGTTTCCCTTTTTTGCAATCACTTGTTGCAATTCTTTCGAAAACATTTGAAACATGTGACAATTCCCCTCAAACGTTCCATACGGAGCTTAAGCCTGGGATAAATGTTACATTCATTATTCCAATGGTCCTTGTTGCTGCTAGTTTTTCCCCTCAGATGAATTTCCTTTAATTCTAGGACTTCAATTTGGATGATTTGGTTGGAAAAAAATGTCATCCTTAACATTATGTTTAATTAGTTTCTTTTATGGATCGATCATCTTGTTGATTCTGACTTTACTTGGTACATCTTGTCCAATATCCAAACCGGTAGTTTATTTTCAATTGCAATTTCGATACTTTGATCCTTTAACTTCTCAGCAATGGCTTCCAATTATCGAAATAATCTTTCTATTGCTTCAGTAATTGCTTTCCAGTCACGATCATTTCTTCTGATGGAATGTATTTCATTGTAAATTGATTCTTTATAATGAAAGTTTTATCATACTTCTTTGCAAATATGACTTCGTAGTAATACTTTAAGAAAAAACATCAGATAGTTTAGTTTCTGAATATTTGGAAATGTTTTGATCATGAACTGCTGCACTGAATCAATCACCACTAAATGCTATTAGTATAGGTTTACTGTTGCGTTATTGGTGGAGACCACTTTTCCATTTGAGGTTGACTATCCGATATCTTCTTTACTTGATCCTTGGTATTATTTACTACTTCACAATCCTTCCTATACATTTGCAAAGTAATGATAACTTCTCTTGTATTAGTTATTAAATTCTTTTGCATTAGTTGACAATAGTTTAATTTCTGAATGTCTGGGATGTTACATTAGCTATTAAATTTAAGTTAATTAAAATTTAACTATAACAATCAAGACGTCAAATAATTTTTTTGATGACTCGCAATTTGATTTTGCATTACTTTAAGTTCTCGTGGAAGCGTTCGATCCAGTGAAGCTACATTGAGTTCGTTTACTTACTCAGAAGTTTTCGGGTCTTTTTAGTATTTCGGTTTCTTTCATCAAAACCAAACAACTGTCATCGTCTGATTCAGGTAGATTGTAGCTTCGAATAATTATTATTTTGCAGAGAAGACGACATTTGAAAAATGTTTATTTCAATGAGATAAAAAATACCATTGACCATAGTTATAGAACAATATTAGGAGAGCAGTGAATGACAGATTGTTATCTAGAAAACTTAACCTCAATAAAAGGATATAATTCCTTATACAGTGAGCATTAACTGATAACAAGACGCATGATTTGAAATATCGCAGAGGAGGTCAGCTAAACGATGCCAAATTCGAGTATAATTTACAGTTAGTAAGGAACCGACAAACAAAAGAGGTCAACTAAATGAGGAGCTGATCCAGCACGTGTTCTTTGTTAACAAACAATGCAAGTTAAGTAACAATGTAAATAAACTCAGCTATATGGATGATGAATATTGGATAAATGATTTCTTACGTGACACTGAGACCTGAGACATTTGTCCAAGGAATGTTCAGACAAGACAGTCTTTAATTCTATGGATTTAATATAATTTTATTTATAAATATTATAATTGGTTTTTCCACCATCCACAGATTCACATTCAAAATCTACAACCGTTAACTTGCTTTTTATGAGGTAGATCCACAACCATTGTGTCTTTTGGACTTGTTTCTGATTCTGTTTGATTCTATACAAGTCTTCTTATTAAACTAAATTTTTTTTTTTTATATAGTAATTTTCTATATTTACGTGCTTGTAAATTTTATATTCCATGCTAATATTGTGTTGTACAGAGTTGCATAATAGGCTGGAATAAGAAAAAAAGGAAGAACTATGATTTGCTAAGAATTTTTATCAAACAATTTTAGGAAGGAAAAGAAATTTTTATTTTCTATTTTCTCAGTCCACTGCTTTTTTAAATGTTAATGTTTGTATCTTTTATACAGTTTTTCGAGTCATGAAGAGCCCATTACGTTTGAATGACACATTTCTCCTCACAGTATTCTACTCACATCAAACAATGCTGTAAAAATTGAGCGAATTAGGAAAAGTTTTTGCTTAATCCATCATGTTTAATTAGCCTCTCGCCAAATCACTATCACTTTTTCAGTTAGCTCGAGGAGTTTGAAGGGGAGATGTTTTCACATACAGTAGGACGCAGAAAATGGCTTTAAACAGTTCGAGTCCCGGAACAAGATCTTTAATTGAGATGTCGTCAACGAAAATACATTGATTATCGTGATCGTGATTAATAATATGCCTGATTTTCTTCCTCATTATCCCTAAGCAAGATAATATACGACATTTTAAAGCCAGTATTGAGTGAATGGATGGCATATACTGGAAATCCACGATATCACATTTTAGACAACATTGCGCTAGTATTTGGTAGATTAAAATTGATTCTCAAACTATTCGTCGAACTATTAAACTCAATCACTGTAGGAAAATGCCCAAAGACATCTGAAAAAGCAATGAAGTTCAAGATTATTCTTTTTAGGGTTATCTTGAAGTTAAGTAAATTTACTAACAGCTCATTTCAGAATGCGAGTACAATCCAATGATTATTTTATCCCAACCTTTATCGTGACCAAATAAAATGTCAAAGGAAAAAGAAAAGTAGGATTATTATAGTTATATTCGAACATAACAGAAGTGGCTTGTAAAAAGAGATGAATTTTGTTCTCTTTTCATTTGTTACAATAAGAAATGCTCCACAGTTGTTCTTCTGAGGGAATATTTATCGATGATGACTGCACCATAACAAGATTATCTTAAGCAAAATCGAAGCAAGTGACGAATTTCACTAACTCTGGATGGCCAGATGACAGTCTTTCGTAATCAACAAGTTCTATCAACGTTTTCTTTCCAATGGCCTTCGCACAACAAGATAATATGTAGGAAAAACAACTATCAAAACTAATTTCTGACTCATTCTGAAAACGATATACATCGACTGGAAATGACGGAGTGCGCCGATGACGGTATATAAAACGATGCAATGTTTTACGAACTAGTCGTGTGCAATCATACAACAATATTTGATAAACGAAGCATTAATGGATTATTCCGCATGATGCAAAAGCTGTAGAGAGAGATAAAAATCTTTATCGCTATTATTTTATGTTAATTTCCTTCTCTTTGTTGAAATTGTTTTAAAAAAAAAAAAAAAAAAAAGAAAAATTCTGCATCAAAAAATGTTTGTTCCTTCGTTTTGATAAGTATGTCCGTTGATATGTTTCTCAGTGGTACATCGGTCACTCTTCTAGAGAATGATTTTTCTGCTTCGTTTTCTTTTTTCATTCATTGAAATTCGTTCTTGTGATAACGTTGATAGAACTTGTTGATTACGAAAGACTGTCATCTGGCCAGCCAGAGTTGATGGAATTCGTCACTTGCTTCGATTTTGCTTAAGATAATTATGTTATTGTGCAGTCATCATCGATAAATATTCCCTCAGAAGAACAACTGTGGAGTATTTCTTATCGTGACAAATAAAAAGAGAACAAATACGTCATATCATTGTACCGTCTGAGCCTTTTATTTATTTTCATTTTCCCATTATTTTAGGTATAAGTTCAAAATCCGAAAATGAAGAGTAAAGTAGTGAAGGATATCATACTGATTGGTCATTCATTCATTTATTTGGCGGCATTGGCTTCTCTCTATTGGCAGATACCAGGTATAAGTTTGTGCAGCTTCTTGGGAATAATTTCTGCACTCTATTTCGTCGCTTTTTTCAAAAGTTATTGAGGAACTTTTGACTTCTTTTTTCTGTTCATCTCCCACGAAAGAAAAGTTACTTCATTTTATTTTTTGAAGCTTCCCTCTAAGTTGTAAATTTGTAAAATTTTCTAGGGCTTTATGGAGAGAAAGGACTGATTCCAGTGGCATCGAAACTTTCTTGTGGTAGGTTTTTATTAAGGTTGCAAGTTTTTCTTGGAGGAAAGTTTAGCTGTCGGAACTTTTATTCTGGTTGTCTTCCAAAATTCATTGTAACTGATTTATTACTGTATGTTGCATAGCATGAAAATAAGTTATTAATCTAATTATATTCTCTTCAGTTATCACCTTCAAAAGCATGTTTTCCTTCTTGTTTATGGATAGAAAGGACTGATTCATTGTAATTTGTTTACTGGTGACACTAATTGCTAGTCCTCTTTTTTTCTCAGAAATATTACTTTCTATACAAGCCATAATAATTTTGCTAGATGACTGCATTTTTTCACATTCTCAAAGATCTACTAGTACAGTATAGGCCATCACCTCTCATCTTCAACATAATACCAACTAGAATTATATTAGCAGTAAGTAGCTTGAGCCTCGACGTAAACTTTTACCCACCAAACATGATGAAAAGAACCGGAAACTCAACAAAAAAAACATAAGCTTAACAACAATACAAATCCATAAGAACGAAAAATTCTTTCATCCTTGTATATCGTTGAAGTGCACTGTTATTCTCTTAAGCTGCGTTCTTTGTGGTTTTGGCTTAATACTTGGAGCAACTAAAATCTTCACGTATGCTAAATCAAGTTCAGATGATCCAAGAAAGGTAATTTGAAAGCAATATATGCTTTTCAGACAAATCATCATGTCAGTCATACCGAAATGGTGTAAATATTTTGCCAATTGTGATAAATTTCTTCTGCATAGCACCATCCTATGCTTTACAAATTGTTGTTCTGTTCGGAATAGCGGTTGCTTCCCTCTCCATAATGTTCGAGTTAGCGCGTAATACCATCTCATATCTTCTTTTATTTGTTGTTTATTCTACTGCAGTTCAGGTTAATATTTAACTTACATTAAAGAAGTGTCAATGTATTACTTTCACAATAGATTTGTTTACAGTTAAGAATTACGCATGTCAATTCATTTTACTCGGATTTTATAATAATTAATTCGCATCAGTGATTCATCCTGAACAATCAAAATTCTGTATAGATTCTACAGGTTGGCGATGTATTTCTCCAATTCCAATGGGACAGTCTTCTTATTGAGTCTGGAGCAATATGTATTCTCATAGCACCGTTACCTTTCGTGGGACCTTCACCAGCAGATAACATTTCGTTGTACCTGATGCGCTGGTTGCTGTTCCGACTTATGTATGCATCAGGTGTCGTAAAACTCACTAGCCGTTGTCCTCTTTGGTGGAATCTCGCAGGTATGTTTCGTGAAAATACTTTTTGTTCAAGTGGAAACAAGTGCGAGAAATAATTCAGAGATATTCATAGCATTGGACGTACATTTCGAATGTCAATGTGTGCCCACATGGATTTCTTACTATGTTCATATGGCCCCAAAATGGTTCAAGCATTTGTCAACTGCTCTCACACTCTATATTGAAATTATTTTACCTCCTTTGTTTTTATTACCATTCAAATATGCACGATATTTTTCATTCGGTCCTCAGGTTTGCTTAGATAAATTTTCTGCCATTTATTTAATTTAATTTCCATAAGAAATTTTTTTGCTTTAAAGATCTTACTTATGAGTTTGATTATGGCAACGGGTAACTACAACTTCTTCAACCTTCTTATATCAGTCGAATGTGTAGCAGTATTGGTAGATTCAGACGAATTCAAATTTTGTAAGTATTTGATTTCCATAGTTTCGATATAAAGTTGATAATGAACAATAATAGCCACGAATTGGTATAATTTTCAGCATTATAATAGTTTTTAAAATGTGTCTCCAAATTCGAATGTCATAATTAGGTCATTCGAATCACTGATATGAATAGAATGGTTTGGATAAGTAAAAGATGTTATTTTGTTTGTTAATTATTTTTGTTCTTCAATTATTGTTTTATATTTGCTTATAAGCTCAGTTTTCAGCTACAAAGGGCATATACCCACGATTTCAACGTTTATCGACACATTTAGGAACAATAATGTCAGCTGTTTTGATAGCATCAACTTTATATTTTTTCGTCTACTATTTTAATATTGATATTGATGGTTTTAAAATAACGTCTTCAATTGGTGAGTCTTTGTTTTTTTTTATTTTTTGTATAAAATTAACGAATTTTATCATGCTATGGTAATATAAACTCTTAGGTAAAATTACTGAAAATCTAGAGCTTTTTAGGATTCACTATGCAACAGTTTGACGAATTTGTTGAAGAGTCGACTGTTTGGTTATTACATATCGGAGTTATTGGCTTCCTTGCTGAAGTTATTGCCGCAATACTGCGGTAGGTTATCTTGAATTCTGTCATCAAGCATAATTACATAAACTGATAATCATTTCTAAATTTCCTGAAACTCAGGTACTTCACTGAAATTCATGAATCAAAGTTACGTTCATTACTCCATCTGGTTTATGTAATCATCATTGCGAGTTTCTTCTTTTCAATCAGTACCGTACGTTCTACATTTCAATCATTTTACTGGGATATACATTGAAAACTCATCAAAAATTTTGTGGTCTCTATATTTTGAAGTTTCAAAAGCAGTTGTGATTTTTTCTCAGGCATACAAGATTCTATATGTTATTACTTATTATTATTTTTAGCATTAGTAGTCTCATAATATGGCAGTTTTATTATTTCAATACCTATGGATTCAGGTATCATTTGTTGTTATAAGTAATCGGGGACAAGCACAAATTCCTACTGTTGTAAAGTATATGCATCATTATTCGGAGTTTTACGAACTGACTCATTCATACGGATTATTTAGAAAGTGAGCCGCCTTTCTCAGTTGATTTTAATCAAAAGCATTTTATATCATTTTTCGTTTAGTTATGAGAAAACTTTAAATGAAATGGAATTGCAGGATGACCGGTTTATCCGGTCGACCGGAAATAATCTTAGAAGGTTCTTACGAACTGAATGGCCCTTGGACTATGTTTGATTTCTATTCAAAGCCTGGAAAACTCAACGAAAGACCACGATTCGTATGTGAGAGATTTATATGATTTTTTAGTAATATAGTTCTTTGCTTCTTGAAGTCAGGTATTGTTTTCTGTTTGAATTGTAAAACGGATATTCTAAAAGCCTAATACTGACATTGATTTTGCTGTGAAAACTTTCAAATACGATCTTAATTATGAGTTATTACAGCTCACAATTTGCGTAACAAACAGATGATGACAGTTTTCTTTTATAGTGCCGCATCAACCACGTTTGGACTGGCAAATGTGGTTTGCTGCTTTAGGAACGTATCATAATAATGCATTCTTTCTTTCTCTTACTTATCACTTGTTACGAAATAATTCAGAAGGTGAAGTATTTTTTTTTTGTTTTAATTTGAAAAAAAACACAATCGAGTATAGAGTACAAATTAAAATTAAAGTTATTGGTTATAGTTTTATGTATAGTTTTCGGTCTATCATATTTTCTCGTACTTCGTTAGATATTATGAACTGCGATTTTATTAGGACCAATAAAAAGTTTTTCAGTTACTTACCTCATGAAAAAGTATCCTTTTGAAGAGAAGCTCCCAAAATTTATCCGAGCAGATCTTTACCTTTATCATTATACCACCATCAATTTGAAGTAAGTTATATTTTATTGATGTTTTTATGCGAAGTTCTCTTCGAATGTTTCACAGTGATTTTACCGCAGGAATAAGTGGCCTAAAGACTATTGGCGACGTGATTTCCAGCAAGAATACATGCCCTCTATTACTCGTGAAGATGCAAAATTATCCGACTATTTGTACCAAAATGGTTTCGTCCTTGACGTAAGTCCTCACGCATTTTTTTTACGGTAAATTTTTTGTTTGACGAAACAATTTGGGATATTTTCTGCATTGCAACTTTATTTCAGAAACAGTTTATATTAATGAACCAGGATTTTAACCTGGAAAACAAATTGCGAACTCTGCATGACCTTGTACGAACATTCAACCCGACCACATTTGTTGATTCAGTTATTCTGGCCCATGTAGTTTTATTTGTAGTGTATATCAAATTCAGAAAAGTTACAGTTATTACCAATACAGTGATTTTGTAGCAAAGTCATCCGTCATGGATTGATCTGCATTGTGTGATGTCATATGTTCATGAATAATCGCGTTATGCTTATGATACGCGCTAATTGTTGAGTTGACAAATTGTCGAAATCCTAGTTAATACGACTGCATGCTTGTTCAGTGACTAGAATTTTTTGGCATCATCGGAATCATTGTTGGAGTTTTCACTTTGTGACCGCTGTTTAATGAGTTCTGAAATTCATAGAACCGAATATTGCTAGCCAATGATATATGTCTGTAAGATAAAAATGTACATCATTAATTAGTGCAGAATGTTACTGGAAGCATGAAAATTCTTTAAATATGGTTGTGGATAAAATGTAAGACGACTCGAGGTTTGGTTTCGACCTTTAGATGATCTAATTTAAGACGTGCAGGAAGTTATCCAGTTGTCTTATTTAGTGGCTGATCCTGTTACTGTCGTGATTTATAGTGAAGTCACTAGAGCAATCAATAACTTCGATATTTCCGTCGTCCTTTATCATCTTGTGTATCAGACGCTTAGTTCTGGTAATGATTGTGACAAAAAGTGGTGATTAATACAGGGTTACATTTTAATGTATTTTAAGCTTATAATGCTGTCATTTCTTTTACAGTTATTCAAATGAATTTCCTCTGTGCCAATAAGTTCTGTAATAAATTCATAAATCATATATCAAAAAGGATTAAACTGACGTTAACTTGAAGTGTTTCATTATAATTCTGAGGTGTATAGCACTGTGGATGGACGATGTTAATATCAAGTTGATGGAAAGAAGAACTGTCTTTATGAAGTTTTGTGAAAAAATGGGATAAGATTTGCAAAAAAAAAAAGGATGATGCCAATCATGTGATCATGTATCTCTACTTTAGCGGAAAATTTTTTTTGAATAATAAAATGCTGTCTTCTGACTGTTACTTTTCCAACGTATTATTCTTATAGCCTCTTTACTGATCCTTTAATGAACTTTGCACAAAACAAGTCCGCTTGTTTCTGCTCATTTATACTCATTTTTCTTATTTGTATTTAATCATCCTTTCAATCCATATCCTTCGTGATGCTTCTTTTTCAAGCATTAATTTGTTTACTCGGTATACTTATTTACAATTTACTTCGGTTATGCTTTAAAGTAGCAATTTTTGAGGAAGAATTTACACCGTTTACTATTGGAAAACGCCCAATACTCACAATGTCAAATATTACAGTTTTCGAAGGCCAGAACGCTCTAGAAGACTTGGGATTCATTTAAAAAATATGAATTCACTGAACTACTGGAGTAGATAGAGAAATGGACGGTACTTTTCATTAGGCACTAGATATATATTCGTACGACTGGAACTGTAATTGAAAATTAGAATCAAAATAAAAGTGAAGGATATCCCTATTCAGTAATCTTTCAAGTTCGCCTCTATTGTCATTTCTTACTTTCGTATTATAGTAAAGTATAGTGATACATTACTATAATATGAAGACTATTTAAGACACGCGAAATTAAGAATATGACATTTTACATCAAATAAAGAAACGATCAAGGAGTTTAAGTGGCTGTGAGAAGTCCAAACAAAAATTTGTAATAGAGAGCATTATCAAAAGTTTTATACTTGATCGATCTGTTTAACACTAACTGCAATTCAGGATGGTAATTGGATACGGGACTAAAATTTGGACATGAAATTCATAAAGAGATCTGACGGGTAGGGACAATAACGTACGTCTAAGAAATGCAAAGTGAAGCGGTACTAAGAAGTAATGTGGAGATAGCAATTGCATTTGGGGGCCATGTTATTAAATGGAGATATATGGTGTTCGTGGTGTCGGAGGTAGTACAGTTGTTCATCACATAGTTTTATTACATGTGGTGCAGTGAAGTTGTTTCTTGCTGATTGTTCACGTTTGTAATGCATGGAATTTTAAATAAATCCCTCGGGATAATTAGGAGAGTCAGTAGTCGTCATTTTTATGAACTATGTACTTTAGGCGAAATCACAAACTAATTTCATGTTAATGGTTGGGCTTCAAGTGTTTAAATAGCTATGGAGAAATTGATGAGAGTGTTTAATCATAGATAATAAAAAGTTTTAAAAATTTAGATAGTTCAGATAACCACGCTATTGACTAATATATGAGTAAAATGGAGCGTTATGAGTCTTGGGCTAGATTATGCATGTGAGGATAATGTTTCGAATTGTTGCAGTGAAGAAACAATATACATTATATTTAAATATGGAATAAATGATGCATAAGCTTTCCTTTTGTCATCTTTTTGCTGATTCAAAACTGACAACGGTTAGACATAATGGAACTGATCATTATAATTGCAGAAACTTTACGGATGTCACTGAATTGGTTAAGACACTGATGGATATGACATCCAATGCCGTGCAACCCTGGTGAATGTATTTGTATTTCAGGTGGTACTCCTTCCTTATTTCCTAACTTGTTAAATCATTATGTTAATCATAATTGATAATTTTTTGACCATTTTAAGTCTTTAACTTGGTCGTTTTGCATTCATAAAAAACTGGTCATCAAAGTGCTGAGAATTTGGAGAGATTTTCAACGGTACTTTAAGTGTTGCATAAAAACGGTTATCATTTTTCAGACAGTGCTAATTGCAACAGTGATTTGGTTACGCAGAAAAGTATTGCTAAAGGTGGACATTAACTTGAAAATAGTTGTTTTTTCTCAAGTTTTGTCTAGTGAATAAAATAAAATTAGTAACAGCGTATAGGATTTATAGGTTTGGGATGTGACAAATGGGCAGGAAAGTTTTGCAGAAAATTTATTGATAATTTGAATATGCGCTCACTCCTTTCATCGCTTGTATTGTCTATACTATTACTGAATTTCGATGCCTTCTGGTATGCCTTAAATCTCTCTCATTAAGTATTGAAAAATCATCTACAGTCTTAACTTTTTTTCTGTTAGCGTTTTAGTAATTCGAATGGTCAGTTAAGTCAGCGAGAATCATTTCCACCAAGACCGTTTTTTCCACCCAGTTCGAAGAAATATCTTGTTGATTATTATACTGGTAATGATGCCGAACCACAGCATCTGTTATATAAATCTGAAATTGTTGTTGTTATGTATTATGCACCGTGGAGCAGAAGATGCATCAAAACACGCGTAGTTTTCGAGAAAGTTGCAAGAAGTTTAAGCGCGTCTTCTGATGTTAGCTTTTTTGTTACTCGTAATATTTCCTTATTTACATGTTGTAAAGCAACCGAACTTTGCAACATTGCTGTTAACTTTTTCTTTGCTGGGAATGTGAATTAAGAGAGTTACATCAAATTAAGGGAGTTGAATTAAGAGAGTTACATCAAGAAAAGCTTTTTACTATGTCAGTTCGGCACAGTTATCACTTTTTATTTGTTTTTTTTTTTTTTTTTTTGTTTTTTTTTTTAGTCTTAGAAATAGGGTTGGCAGATCTGTTCGGTCATTAAATATTTAATCATTATTTTGCATATTAAAAACTAGTGTCTAATTTATTCCTTTGAAAAAATTTTCGGGAAAAAAATTTGAACTTAAAAATTTTATCACTCTATGAAAATTTCTTAATATTTTTGTATAGATATCATTCGCAGCAGTTAATTGTTTTTTTCCCCATGGGGAATGCAGAAAATCTCACAAAACCTACACATATCCAGTTATTGTTGCTTATATCGGAAAGCAAAATTTGATGTATACTGGTTTACTGGCACCAGATTATATATACAGGTAAAAAAATTTTAACCTCTATCATTTTCGTTTGCTGTAATCTTCTGCTATGCGAAACTGTTCGAATATTTATTATTTTAGATGGATATCACATTTGCGAAACCCTATTCGTCGACTTATAAGTCCGGTCGCTGTGAATAGCTTTCTTGACGAATTTGATGATGCAGTCATTGCATTTTTCCATGCAGAGGTCAATTTTTTCAAAATTTTAAACTTTCATCTCCTTTTTTATAGTAAATTTGTAAGAACTCTCATACTTTTCTTTCAGGTCGCATTTGCTGTATCATATGAATTTCAGCAGTATATTAAAGCAGCATTAATTGTTTTCCAACGTCGTATGTTTCCTTCTGTCAGGGAAAAATTATCTCTAGATTTTTACTGATTTGTAACTCCGTGCAGATTTCCTAAATTTTGGTTCTTTTTCCTCATGATTAAAACCGATTGCCTCTTTCTGACTATTTTGAAATCAGGTTCCATTTTCTTTCGAGTTTCATGAATTTGAGTATGAAAGTTTTATTAAGAAAAACCCCAATTTATTCTGATGAATTTTTCCTTTAGTAGAGTTCCTTGGTACCGATTTGAATATCCGTATTTTTCATATCTGATGCTTAGTTACAGAAAGAGTTGTGTTGGAACTGCACATTTTTACACGTAACATTAATGGAATGTTTGCAGAGAATTTGCTCGATAAGGTTGGTTTCGCCATTGTGACAAATTCGAGCTTAGCAATGAGCTTAAATTCGTCACCGAGGGTGTGGATTCAGCTGAGATCCTGGAACTTTACTTTCAACTATAATGGATCAAATATGACTGCTTATAAAATTTTCGACTGGATCAAAAACCAAGTGCGTAAATCAAATAGCCTTCAGTGGATTAGTCCAGGTTATGATCTATCGTTACACTTTTGTTTCAAACTTAGAGAACTCGAGGTGGTCATTTTTCAAAGTTTCTTGTTTCAGAAATGAATGGTATTGCAAAAAGTGAAGAGTTGTTATCAATTTTGCAACATCATGCAACAGTTGTGATGTTTGTAGATCGTCAGGTACTTTACCCTCATAGCTGGGCAATTTCAGTGATGAGACAGGTATTTGAAATTTAATGAATCTTGAAGAAGTATTATTAAAACCTTTGTTGTGAGTTTCAAATCTGTTATTACTTGCAAAACATCATTTCATCAAAACACTGTATGTTTTGATCTGAAAAGGAAGGTATTGATTTCTTATTTCTTGGCCCCGTGCTAATGATTTATGAATTGATAATAACTCCTTTTTTTTCAATTAAACGAAAAAAAAAGGATAGAAACAAAAAGAAAAGAGTTTTGGAGGATAAGTTTGTTATTATTAGCAATATTTTGTTCCCGGATTCTACCTGGTTCTTCAGTTTGACAACTATGCTGTAATCGGAGTGGGATGTTACTAGTTCGAGAAGTATTAATTGAGCCGTTCTTCATGATCTTTTTTAGACCATTATGGAATATTACGCATGTGGTGCAAACTTAACAAATCAAATGAAATCTAGATCATACAAACTTGATGCATTGCTTAATGAAAGTAATCGAATAATTGCAGTAAGTAATCATAAATGCCAGAAAATGGATGTTCGTGCTGTGGAGGTATCTTATCTTCATTGGTATTTATGAATTTCCATTTCTTTATCCGGAAATGTATTTCTTTGATTTTTAAGGTTTCATTGATTGACTCATTCGAGATGCAAACACTTTTAGATTCGAAAATGCTGCATGACAGAGAAAACTTCTTTAACGTCTCGTTGTTTCCAGTGTCACTCCAAAAAAGGAATCAATTTTTCGGAAAATGGAAGTTGCAGTCAACTTCCATTATTCTTTTATAATACTTACTCGTCATTGTTTCATAATGTGCCTTGTTTATCCGTCCTTTCGGCATTAGGTGAAGGTTTGTTCTGCTCAGATTATTTTATCAGCAGATGCAGCGTGTCACACTACATTTATGTTTTTATTCGTTGTAGTCAATATTCAAAAAACCGCCTGCATTTTAAAGGAATTCGGAATTACAAGATCTTGAAAAAAGGAATAAGGTGTATTTTCAGAGCAACTGTTGAGTGATTGCTGTGCATTTTTAATTTCAAAAAATCAAAAACTGGATGTGTTACAAGGCACATCTGAACAATGTGCTAAATATAGGCTTGCTCGGAACCTTTATAATCGTATTTCTGATTCAGCCTCATCTACTTCTTACCCGTTTGATGCAACATCGGTTACGGGCCTTTCATGTGATAAAAATAATTCTCTACGGTTGGTGGGTTATCACTTCATTTTCTTCTGTTGAAAAGCTTATTTTCCCTAGGCTTTGGTTATTTATTTTTAGTGCATTTTGTTTCTTATCTATGCTTACTGGTTGGAACTTACATTTGAAGAATATAGTTTAGTTATGACGTTTTTAAAAGGTCGGTTGGTTTCAGTGGTTCTTACATAGCTTAAATTAGCTTTGAATGTATTGTCAAAAACTCAGGTTTGTTGGTGTTGATGGTCGGTATGGTGATTATATACTAAAGCGATTGAGGAAACCATACAATGGACAGATTGCCGCGCTGATTGTAGACCCTGGTACTGAAATGACTTTTTTTATGCGAAACGAGTTTTCCAGGTAGGATAACCTCTAACGCTCCATTACATTTATTTGCTGTTCAAATTTGTTGTGTATAATGACCTGACCATTATTATTTTGCATCTCATTCCTAGTACTTCTGGTATTCAGTAAATATGGTAAGGTCAATATGGTAATTTTGTTATTTATGTTTACATTTTCTGAAGATTTTTAGGCATATTTTTCGTGACTTTTTGCGCGCATTTCACAATGGCTCGTTGGTACCGCACGTGATTTCCGAGGCTTCACAGAAGGAACCGAACATTTCGAAACATGATGATTTGTCTATTCTACCGAATTCTACTGCAGAATCGTTTAGAAGGGATATTGTAAGCATATTAGACTCTTTTCTTCTTTTATTATACTAGTTTTTAATTTCGCACGAAGTTCTTTTTTTATAAACTTAGTTCAGAAGATGTCTTCTTGGAAATGCTTTTTAAGCTTGTCAATTGATTCTAAATAATTCAAAAAATATAGTGCTTGGCGCACTTGTTGTTATTGTATTTAATATTTTAAAAATGTTGTGACATATTTTTTTCAGAACTCGTCTGAGGATGCTGTAGTGTTTTTCTCTGGCGGAAATTGGCATGGACCAAGTGCTTCCGTAATTCATGTTTATCATTCAGTGGCCCACTACTTTCACCCATTTCCTAAATTGATTAAATTTTTCATGTATGGTTTATCATTCGTTCCCTTATGCACTTGAAATTGCTCCCAAAGTTCTTAAAAAAAAAAAAAAAAATTTTTTTTTAGAATTGATGTTTCGTTAAACGATCTACCGTGGCAGTTTCAAATGGATACATTGCCTGCGGTTTTGTTTTTCCCTGCAGAAAGGTCAACAGTTTTTTCGTATCAGAATTATTGGTCAGAGCCTTCATAACTATAATTAATTTATTTATTTCACCAGCGAATCATTTATTTACTTTTCAGGAAATCGTCTTCGTCACGATTTCCAGCTTTAGTTCCACTTACGGTGCCAAATTTGATAGCGTTTATCGTGACGAGATGTCGAAGGGAGTTGCGTTGGCAGTTGGCCTTATTTTCTTGTTCTTTTTCGTCTTTATGCATTAAAAAGAACAACTTACGTTTGCAAAAGATTGCTGTCATGATAAGGAACGATATCACATTATTGAAGTTGATTCAGTCTCCCAGCTACGAACATTCTCATGTTTTTCAACATTTAATACGAAGGTAATTTGCGGGATTTTGCCATGATCTAAACTTTTTAAGGTTTTGTGAAGGTGAATTATAAATAGCATGTACTTCTTTATTGTAATGATTTTGGAGCAATGTCACTTAATAAGAAATTTTTTAAAACATTTTTTCTGTTTTCCAGACGCTCTAAACAACTTCATTTCGCACGGAAACTTCTGAAAATTGTGTCGATATCCAAATTCTCCTGATACCAGTCAAGGTAATATCTCAAAAATCCATTAAAAATTCAACATTCATTCCTAAATTTCTGCTCAATTTTGTGATTTGTCTGTAAAATTTTGCTTGTTCTTTGTATTGCGGGTACTTCGTCAGCTGACTGTTCATTATCACGATCTTGCATATTTGATATTTTGAATCGAATCTTATAAAATGTTTAGCATCCGAATCTCCAATTTTTTTCCTCCTTGAATAAGAATTAAATGGCATCTTTTTCAACAAGTTTTTATTTCCATGTGCTTTGTAAGCTTTGGTCATGGCGAAAAAGTATTTAATAATTAGTAACTTTTAAAGCGTATGTTCACACTTTCAGCGAACCACTTTTTCCTGTCATTTTGAGTATAGTCCCGCTGTTTTTTGATTTGAATTTTTGTGATTGATATGTTTGCGATGTAAAGTTTGGTTATGTACTGTAGATTTATTAATTATTGATTGGTACAGAGTGTAATGGGTAGGAAGGGAAAATAAAGGGGAAAGTGATAATTCTTTTTTGTGCACTTTATTAACGGATAACGATGTTCATTCAGTAAATTTGAAATCGCAGATACTGGATTTCAGTGTATTGCTAGTTGATTGTTTTCGTATTTCAGTTCTAGTGTGGTCGAACTATATTTTATCCAGGATGATCATTCTGTTTTGTGAAAGTTTAATATGGATTAGGTTAGGTTACATTCAGTTGAGTATTTGTTTCGTTGCATTATCACACATTCTTTTGTGGTTATAGACGCTTTGCGTTAGTAAACTACAGTAACAGCTTTATATTTGCTTGATTTTATAAAATGTAAAGTCAATAGTCGATGTCTCAAAGGAGAGTTAATTTTATTGAGCGGTCATTTGACACTATGTCTGGTATTGGGTTTTTCCAGCAAAGATATCTGAAAGTATCCATTCAACAGTAAATATTTTATTTCCGAAAAAAAATGTGTCTCCGATGAGGATGATTAGGATGTCTCTCTTATTATTTTCATGATATGGAAAGTTTTAATGAATAGAAAAAAACAATCGGGAGGAGCACAACAGTTCTTTAGTGCATCACATGGAAGTTTGTTACTCTGTTATGACTTCACATTATTAAATATATTAGGTAAATGCCGTTGGCTGCCCTCTTTAACTATATGATGCAGCAAAAGGCAGCCATACACATGTGTATTAGTTTTTGCTTCCTTTGCTTTATTCCATTCATTTCTGAAAATTTATAGCATAGTTGGGGAAGATGACAAAGTTGCATTACAATAGGTGGAAGATGGCATTGAAGACAAATAAAAAAAGTTTGCAAATGCGAATTAGGACAAAAGATGTCTCATATTTTCGCGAACTTCAAATAGTATAAAATATTGTTTGCATACATTAGCAAACATGTACAGACACAATTCCAAAACGGAGCAGATTGTTCGTCTGTTAGCAAGGGAAACATAGTTTAAGTTGGTCTCTTCCTAACTTTAATCCCTTCATTTTGCAAAATTTCGTCATTGTCTGGGAAAGAGCTTATACCGTTAGGAGTGTTTATCAAATCTCTTTGAAATAAATTCTCAATCTCTTAACGAATATATTTTCTATTTTGAAGAGAGGCGTTGATAAGTTCATTGTTTGTTAATCGTGATGATTCCAATTGAGCGATAGTGTATTACAGTGAAAGTGATGTCGACGATGCTCGTCTGAAGGGATTAAGTAATTCTGATTCTGATAAAACAAAATGTCCTAGTTATTGTCTATTTGTTATTTCGATCATCAAATACGATCAATATGTAAGTCTAACCATTAAGATGATGCAATAATATGTAGGTCTACGATTAGTAAACTCATTATCTTCCACTCTAAGACCAGCAGGATGATGTATTTGTTCCGTAATCATACTTTCTTAGTATTGAATCAGTTCTCGTTTCCTAGTTGTATCAGGAAATAAGTAACCGCTTTCTGTGCACAACCCATTTTACTCTATTCTACTACTGCTACTACTCGCTGGGATATTATAATTCAATACAACAATGCAACCTAATGATGGTGCATTCTACTGGTACATAACTGTCTGTAATAATGCTATTGTATGTCTGGAATGAGAAAAGTAGGGAAAGTTGCGATAATGGTGACAGCAGGAGTAGTGGTGGCAGTGCTGCTGGAAGAGACGATGATGTTGGCAGGGATGAGACTGAAATCGATTGGGGCTTTTTGTTGCTTCGAAGGAGTAGCTATAGTGGTGGCTAAAAACAGTGCATTTTTACTAAATGTATACTTTCGGGTAGTTTGAATGTTTGTGTATGTGTACGGGCGTATGTGCCTCATATGGATGTCGTTGTCTAGTAGTGTGTGTCACTTTGTCGGTATGTCGTCGGAACAAACATAAGTAAAATGATATTTTTATAGGTTGTTGGAGCAGCAGCGAATAGTTGGAGAGGGGGTGGGGAGAGCATCATACATATACCGTCGGTACCGTGGATAATGGCTGTATCTCGAAAAGGAGCAGTAATTACATGAGGTGTGTGTTTCTTACCGTTGGTGGCTCTGGTCTCAGCCATAGCTCACTATGGAGGGGATTGATGCAGCTTACACCTCTCCTTTTGTCCCTTACACTTTAATTTTAAAGATTGTGTTTTGAAAAGCGTTTTCTTCTATTGTATATATCCCACCATATATCATATATATGCGTGTATGTGTGATAACGCCGTTGCCAGCTCCAACTCGGGTCTCGATCCAGAGTGAGTGGATATTAATCGGACAGCTTACACTCTCCACTTGTCCCGTTATATCCATTTCTGAGGATTGTCAATATGCTTAAACCTTTTTTCCTATTGTATATATTCCCAATATATATATGTATAGTTCAGTCTTTACTTCCCATCCTTATGGTTTAACTCCATGCTTGCATTGAAACTTTTCAATAGTTGTAGCTAACCGTTTTATCTAGTAACTTGTTACTTACACGGGTACCATATATGAACATGATAGAACACCATTCTTCATATCATTTCCATTTCTCATTTTTCCAACTCCTCATCCTTAAAGAAACTTTGATTTATACTTTTAATAAGACATTGCTTGTACTCTTTCTTCTATTCTATACAGCTGCATCTTAACGCATCCTTGAAAGTTGCTTGTTTGTATGTTTCTAGCGTTAAAACATGCAAATGTCTGCTTCAGTCAAAGGATTCAGCAGATGGCCAAATGGCCAAGAGGACTAATACTTTATTAATCTGAAATGTATCGAATTCTTATTCATTTTCGTGAAAATATACAGTGTTTTGTGATAATGGCGCACCTATACACTGAATATATCGTTCTTTCTTTGGAAGACTCACGATTTCATCCATGAAAGCAACTCCGTCTAATCCATATTTTGGTTGACAAAACTTTGGAAAATACACTATCTCATTAGTGCGGTATAGTTGCCGTGCTCAGGTTCACGTAGGTAGGCGGAGTCTCGTAACTTATTCAAAATGTCAGGTATTGTGAAATTTAGCGCCCTAAAAATCAGACATGTAGTGTGGTACATGGCAAAAGAAGAAGAGCTGTAAGTAATAGTGGTATGAGCATTAAATTTCAGAGGGAAGTGTAATGAAGGTGGCTTTTACTGATGCATTATGAACCATCCCCTAACAGTTTGTCACAACAGCTATATCGTATCCTTGTGTGACTTCATATATCATTCATCATTTCAAAACTGTCCACGTTCTCGCTGTATGATATTTTTTTTTAACCTATTGTTAGCAAACATTTCATGCTCGTTTTTTGAGTAAAACCCTTCAGCATTTATCTTGGGACCCTTATTATATAGCCAACACAGAAAAGAGATATGTTCGGGAAGTGTACTGTGAGGATTCATGTGAGATATCCTTTACATAGCTCTTATACAAATACTTATACACATTCCCTTATAAATATGTGCTTGCTTGCCATATTGGTTATAGATTATACTTAGAATGTTTCCATAGGAATCATAAATTTAGTTATGCAGTCAGGCTTATTGTTTAGAAATGAGGTGTACACAGATCACAAGATTAATTTGAGGGTTCTGCCTTTA
The DNA here is from genome assembly GCF_000002995.4 of Brugia malayi. Taxonomy (NCBI): domain Eukaryota; kingdom Metazoa; phylum Nematoda; class Chromadorea; order Rhabditida; family Onchocercidae; genus Brugia; species Brugia malayi. Next base: position 4,015,705 of record NW_025062479.1, read on the forward strand.
ATAACCGATTTACTAATGAATAATCTCTTAAATACTCTTGATCCACAAAAAAAAAAGTACTCACTGATCTGATATTAGCTAGATGCAGTCGGTGTTGTTTGTAACTGTAACGCATCAATTTATTAAGTTATTAAATAGTTCTGAACATTACTTGGATTTTGTAGAAAAAGTCACTGGTAAAACTATTAGCCAAAAGGTACCAAGAAATGATATTTCACCACAGTTTCGTTATCATTGCGACATCAAATATTTGAAAATATTCTTTCATCAGAAGATTTCTCACATTTTTTCACTGAATTAAATTTAGTGGCAAAATTCTCGGTCTTAAACAAATCAGGTTTAAAGTTTCTTTACTAAATCATATGTAACAGCTACCGTATATTGTGGCATAAAATTGATTTTACTAGATATGCTTTATGGAATTTTATGTTAAGTTATAGAATTGCAAAATGAACTTTTGCGGTTTTTTTAACAGCTTTCCCTAAAAATGTCTAAGATGGTGGTAGTAATGGAATCTGAAATAGTTCCGGGATCTCAACTCAATGCAGAAATCTAAGATTATTATATTTTGTATTCACAAATAGAGTAAGACATGCACTGCATAAGTATTGGTGAATGCAATGTGACAGATGGAGTGCAACTGTACTCTTTGGGCATAGATCATATACTGCAAAACAGTGTATTGTATTTTCATTTTTAGGAGCAAAGTCGATTAACTTAAGAAATGGAAAAGTGATTATCCATGATTCGAAAATCGCATCTTGAACTTTGTATCATACATCATCTGGTGGACTTAAAGAGTTTCACCAGTTCGATTCCAGCAGAAAAAAAAGTGCAAGTTAACGACAGAGAATAATTTTCCCTGGACATCTAATTGTGTTTCAGCCCTTGGGATTGACTTAGGATTGACCTACGAAAATATGTGGGCAGTGTATAAAAACAAGCTGTTCCTATATACCTCACACATATGGAAAAATGAGAACCGGAATACTATGGCATCTCCTGAAGAAACGAAACATGACCAAAACAAGAGCGACTATAATCAAACGGTGAAATAAATACATTTGGAAAGTGCATTTGTTTTGGAAGACTTACCAAGAAGTGGGAAACCCAGGAATTTCAGTTTTCGTTAGTTTAGTCATTTACCGGTCAAAAACTAACATAGTTCATTTTTCAGTCTTTTTTTTTGCCATCTGAATTACAATTAAAATTGTGCCTTTTATTTCCTAGCACTGAATGCTTAATTAGAAGTTTTAGTAAAACGGTATTGGTGTAGATGTCGCTTTCATTGGGAGACTAATAGTGCTCAGTGGTGACCGAGTGGAATTGTATCACTACAGGAGAATTCAAATATTCATGGAATTTCAGGTTTTTTCTTTTTTTTTAGAAATCACTTATATTTGAACATTAATAATTTCATTCGTCTCGCTTAGCAATATTTTTATATCCGGTGATATTGGAATCGTACCTTCAAGCGGAACCCTGTGCAAGAGATGATTTGTCAATGATGCAAGTAGTTTGCTGAGGAAACTTTGCGAGATCTCTGTTCAACCAACTTTTATCTGGTAATGAATAATCTACAAGTGTAATTAATGGAGACAATTTCATTTTTGGTCCGAAGTTTCATTCTCCAGTGAATTCTTAGGATTTTTTGTTGAAAGTCTTATGGTTTGAATGTCATTTGTTGGAGGCAAACGCGGTGATAGTTGGCTGTATCCAAACTCTGAGCTCTGTTTCGAAGCATTTCTGAGCTTTTTTTAGAAAAAAAGCTCTGCTGCTTGTGCTGACACCAAACGCGTGCTAGAGGCGGCTGCCTACATGGATGGAAGGTCGAAAGCAAAGCCCATTTGGTAGTTCTGCCTGCTCCTACCGCTTCCCTTCCTCGCCACACCATCAGCACCCTGCCTACTTCATGTATTGAATTTTTCACCGAGTTCACACCAGTTCGTTCTTCAATGCAGGCCACTCCGAATGTCCCTTTCTCCTTCCCGGTCGATCCCCTGCACAACCAGTCACCCCACTACTACCTCCAAGCACACATACATACACACATGTATATATACGACACTCTGTCATACTCCGCTAAATTTCGAGCATTTCGCTTTTCTGCTGAAAGAATGGCTCCACCGCGATGCGTTTTGCGTGTTGTCGGTAGCAACAGCCCCGCTGAAAGAACACACATATACGCCATGTCGCACTCAGCTGACTTTCGGCCCTTCTCAGCTGATGTTTACATATTGTGAGGACTGTGGAAGTCCTATCACATCCTCTACCCTCCTCTAATTCTGTTCACTTTATGCTGACAGTCTTTATCTATCTTTCTCTCAGTGCATGCCACCATTTTCTCGCAGGTTTGTTTGCTCAGCAAAAACTCATAGAGTTATTGTCTTTATTTGCATCTATATAAGCATGGGACATTACTCATTGTACCCTGTACAGACGGGTCAAAGGTCAGTTATGGGGTGTACCATTAGTTTGTATAAGCACGAGTGGAAAGAATCTCGATTCCGTAGTACGTAATTTTACTGGGAGCAAATGATCAACACCACTTCAAGCTACACACAGTGATAGGTGTAATTACCGCGGTCAGAAGGTAGGTACTAATATACTGTTCCCCCATCAAAGCCTCAATAAATAAGGCAGAAAAGCTTGTCCCTAGCTAATAATATGACCCTAATCAATTCTTCTGTATGAAGGCGTCCACAATTACTGGAAATAACATATTAATCTTAAAACATAATTTCAAAGTTGCATCTTATGAGTTCATAACAACTATACATATGCACAGATCACGTCGTGTATTTCATATCGACACCCACAACGCATCGGTTTGCAACTAGCGGCGATATGACAGTGTAGAGTTTTGAAATTAACAAAGTTTATTGGCAAGCAATATATATGTATATATATATATATATATGGGCAGATTAGATGAATAAATAGATAAATAAATTCAATAGATAGATTGGAGAGATAGATAGATAGATAGATAGATAGATAGATAGATAGATAGATAGATAGATAGATAGATAGATAGATAGATAGATAGATAGATTAGATAGATTAGATAGATAGATAGATAGATAGATAGATAGATAGATAGATAGATAGATAGATAGATAGATAGATAGATAGATAGATAGATAGATAGATAGATAGATAGATAGATAGATAGATAGATAGATAGATAGATAGATAGATAGATAGATAGATAGATAGATAGATAGATAGATAGATAGATAGATAGATAGATAGATAGATAGATAGATAGATAGATAGATAGATAGATAGATAGATAGATAGATAGATAGATAGATTAGATAGATAGATAGATAGATAGATAGATAGATAGATAGATAGATAGATAGATAGATAGATAGATAGATAGATAGATAGATAGATAGATAGATAGATAGATAGATAGATAGATAGATAGATAGATAGATAGATAGATAGATAGATAGATAGATTAGATAGATAGATAGATAGATAGATAGATAGATAGATAGATAGATAGATAGATAGATAGATAGATAGATAGATAGATAGATAGATAGATAGATTAGATAGATAGATAGATAGATAGATAGATAGATAGATAGATAGATAGATTAGATAGATAGATAGATAGATAGATAGATAGATAGATAGATAGATAGATAGATAGATAGATAGATAGATAGATAGATAGATAGATTAGATAGATAGATAGATAGATAGATTAGATAGATAGATAGATAGATAGATAGATAGATAGATAGATAGATAGATAGATAGATAGATAGATAGATAGATAGATAGATAGATAGATAGATAGATAGATAGATAGATAGATAGATAGATAGATAGATAGATTAGATAGATTAGATAGATTAGATAGATTAGATAGATTAGATAGATTAGATAGATTAGATAGATTAGATAGATTAGATAGATTAGATAGATTAGATAGATTAGATAGATTAGATAGATTAGATAGATTAGATAGATAGATAGATAGATAGATAGATAGATAGATAGATAGATAGATAGATAGATAGATAGATAGATAGATAGATAGATAGATAGATTAGATAGATAGGCGCATATAAATACAAAGTATACGAGTAACGAGATGCATAAATGGTGATAACAAAACAGTAGTAGTGATCAATGATTGTGGTCGTGTATGAATGTTTTTATGTGAGCTGCGAAAGGTTTAGAAAATGTTAATGGTTTAGAATCTGCTGCTATACTGTTGTTCAAAGTAAGCTTTCGAAACTTCACTGCTCACCTTATTTTGTTTATTTCATTCATACGTTATGTTAAAATCAAAAATTTCTATCTTTTTACTATGCAAATAATGTTTCATCGAAACAGTAACAAGCATCCTTGCGACTACTTCTTACGTAGTAATTGATTCTTAAGTTAAATTTGCCTAGTTAGTCGAAGTTTAAAGTTTCAATAAGACACAGGAAGTTAAAAATTGGATTCTTTCAGACAAATTCTATAATAGCATAATATAGTAAAAAACAAAGATGTTTCAATCTTTAACCTTATAGAGCTCGTGAAGTCTGCGAAGGTTTCAAGTTGTGCTTAGCAAATCTTTTGAACTATATATCATTTTCAAGATTTCAACAAATTGGCTCCTGTTATGTCAATAATGTTGACCACATTCCTTGTACTTTGCTATCAATGAAGGCATTTTTCAGATACGATATTTGAAAAACATGGTGCTACAATCATTTGTAATTTTATTTTGCTGAAGCATTTTCACTACTGGAAGAATTATGCTCATCAAATGCAGTTAATGATCGTTGAATTATGTTGGTTCAACGGTATAAGCAGTTTAAATTTAACATATTGGTAATGTGCAAAATTACTTAGGATACGAAACACCGGAGAAGTACCGATGACGGTCTGCATGCCAGAGGCGCCATTCACATGGGTATCGCCAGTTTGCTCCACATATCACCATGGTATAATTCACGTACCGTGCGTCGATCCGTGCGCAGCCTGTCGTTTCATAGATTGTAAATGCACCTGTCTGGTATGCAGACCGACTGAACGGTCTTACATCTTTTGCAAGGAAATTCTGTGCGAGAATTTGAATTCAAAAGAAAAAAAAAAAGAAGTCAGGACTTCCATTGATTGCCTCTTCATAACCTTTTGCAAGCCGACTTTATTGTGGATTTCGAGCAGTAAACCGGATTGTTGGCGACATATCATTTGATGAAGAGAAACGTAACTGAAATGCTGTTAGCAGATGATGAGTTTTTGCTTTTTAATAGTATAAAATGAATGGCTGGAGTGAAATATTATTGATAATTTGGACGCAACTCACATCAGAAAGATCTCTGCCTTGCGAGACATCTTTGCTTATTGCAAACATGTTCAGTATCATTGAAGAAGACAACTCATTTAGAGAGAACGGTTTGACAGAAGTGAGCTTTTATCCCAAAAATATCACGAAGGAAATGGGTCGATACCATAACAGTTCACCAGCAGCAAGGTAACAGATGAGATCTTGAAATGGTAATGGTTGTTGAATGGTTGATTATTAGTTGCAAGCTATCTCTTGCAATCACTTCATCACCACTTTTCTCGAATTTCCCAAAAAACCTTGTTTTCCATTTTGCCTGGCTGTCATCTATTGATGGGTTAAGGGTAGTAGGGATAGATGGGTGGCGCTTGTTAATATTTTCTGTTCCATCTCTCTTGTTCTCTCCCCATTTCATCACCACAAGTACTTCACTCTTCGAGCACCACTCGTTGTCGAGGGGCTATACTCTCCTCCTCCATGGCAAACATCACCGTCATTATTATTATTATTATTAATAATAATAATTAATTATTCATTCATTTATCATTACTATCATTATTGCCATTATTATTATTATTACTATTATGATTATTATTATCATTATTATTACTATTATTATTATCACTACCCTTCCATACCTGTAGACACATATGTGTCATCGCTCTCGTTTCTGTTTCTGCTTCTCCAGTTCCTTATCCTCATTTCATTTTTTTTTATTTTTTCACTCATTACTTATCCTCATTTCGGGTTTATCTTAGGTCATGGTATAACATTTCCACATAAGTACGTAAGTGCTGGTCGTTTCCAAAGTTGTTCTAAGTTTCAGCGTACTTATGCTACAAATACAAAGCGAGACGAGGACCAGAAATCTCCAAATACGGGGATTTACCGGGTGGCAGTGTGGTTAGCTGGTTGTCAGCATATCGGACAACGGCTATCATCACTGCCGTCCTGGTTTTCCTAAAGTTCAGCATCTTCCTGTTCTCAAGACTTTAATTTTTGAGACCAAGTTTCCTGTCATTCTTACATTTTCATTTTCCTTCTTATATTCTTCGTATTCTCTATCTCATACTCACTAATCCCCGCTGGTCCCTTTTTTACAATCTTTTCTGTCATAACAACCTCAGTCACATCCTTAATTTCAGCGGTATTTCGGTTGGATTTACATCTTCAGATGTATTCACAGCCTAATTTATTTTTTAGTGCTTTCTGGAGGCGTTGCAGTTTCGAATTCTGTTGCTGAAACGGGATGAACATTTCATGTAAGTTGATTTTGAAAGTACTGCTAGATTGTTTTTAACAAAATAAGGGATCAGGTCCTATTCTTTAATCCATCCGACTGATTTATTACAGACAGCGAATAACGTCGCTTTGTCGTGTTTCATTATACTCGGAAGTTTTTTTACTGATTGAATATGATACATTGGAGATAATGAGAAAATGTGATTATTGATTAGTTCGAGTTAGTTACATTAAATGAAATCGACAAATAGGCGTAGGTGATCAGATTTAGTGTGTTTGGAGGATTGAATTTGTTCATTATCAGTATCTTCGTTCTCAACCTGTGACCGATGTCAAATTAAATTAAGAACACAAGTTTTATTGATTTTTGGAACAAGATTGCTAGCATGCACGCATGGCATGTTTCACATACATTTCTACTTATTTGCCTGGTTCCCTTCCATCTCTTTCTTACGTCACTAATTCTGCTATACTGTTCTGAAATAAGCTTGAAATTTATTGTCCATGGAAAATTATAAAAGAGCAGGAAGTGCGGATTCATTCGTTATGTTTTACTCATGGACGTGGAGGCGTTTTTTCTCAGTCCTTTTCCAGTGTAAATATTTAGCATAAAATGAATCAGAGTAGATCGCTGACCGAAAAGTCGGTGCGCTACATAGCATTTTTTGTTTACGAAATTTCTCTAGATATTTTTTGGTAAAGAATTCATCGAAGTTTGAGGTAATCATGAATGAAAGATGATTAATGTAGTTGGCGGATGATACAGGAGTGTTTCGTATTATGAATGAATTGGATCAATGCATCAGCGATTTTATGATATAAATATTGGAGGCTTACTGCACGAATTTAGTGGGGTTTTTTTTTGGTAGAATTTGTTAACGAATAGCTGTGGTAAATGTATGCACCATTCGTCATTTAGCTAGGAAAGAAAATGTGTTCATGGTTTGTGATGTGAGGTAGAGCAGTGAAACCGAGTTTTTCATGGACTCCATGAATTTCTATTCTTTCTGCATAGTTCAAAAACATCAGTCCGTCAGAGTGAAGATAAACTATTTTCTCCTAATGAAATAAATGAAAATCTTGTGATGGAGTTTCGAAATCGAGTCTTTTTTAAGTTTGAAAGTGCGAATATAATATGTGAAAGTTTTAAGATTTTTCACAATGCAAATTATTTAACTTTTTTTTCCTGAAAGAATCAATTGAATTTGGAGAAAGAAGGAGAAAATCTATCACAAGGTTTTTCATTTATTGCGTTAAGAAAAAATAGATTATCTTCACTCTGATTGACCTCCTTGAAATGTGCAGAAAAGATTGCAATTCATGGAGTCCATGAAAACGACAAAGAGGAGGAATTATAAATGCACTGAAAACATTCAGCCTGATATCAGTAGTGTCGGTTTTGTTAGCATTTGAATTGTACGATGGTTTGTTTTATTATCAACTGCAACTTATGTATGTGATGAACTGCCGTTTGCTTGATATGATGCACTGAAATTTTTCACATGGATTAAGAAAGAAGAATTAGCTTTGTTGTTGCCTTGCTCTACCTTTGCCCGTGGTCGTCACTCTCTTATGAATTGTCATCGGTTGCCGTTGACGCTAGTATTTCTTCTCTTCTATTTCTGTTATTGTCGTTGCAGTTTGCTGCTAAGTTTTTTTCTTTTTCAATTTTACTGGAAAGGGCATGTATTGATATATTCATACTTTCTCGTTCTCTTATGCCTCATATCCAAAAAAGGCCAGTGAGAAATGAAATTATCGCATGACGCGAGCGCACTTTTGTCATGTAAGTTATCAGAATTGTACTCATGGCCAGTAGATCATGTTATTATCGCTCTCTTAACAAAGAAATTTGGGGATATTACTGCACTCGTTTCAGGTCGATTGTTACATCCTTAGCAGTTCAAGTAATAGTCGGTTAGTTATTACCATTAAATATATATGCACAATTCTCATTATTTGTTAGGGGAAGGTTTTTTCGTTTGGTTAGTGACATGAAATTTCAAACTTTTACCCAACTGATTTATGTAGACGAATTTCCAGGTGTTTGTATTACGCGGAAATCCATGTGTTGTGTTGTATAGCTTATATTTCCATTATTTTTCTTATTATTTCTATTGGATGCATCGCTGATTTTTTTAACCATTAAATAAGGATTGTAATTACTTTTTGACATGTTTCGTTGTATTGACCTTTACAGTAAGAAGCATGAAATTGTTTTATTTGAGACTGTTCGACTAATTTGCTGATTTGGATTAAGTTTTCTTGGTCGCGTGTTTTTTTGATGAAATGTGTTGAAGCGGTATAAGGTTGTTTGATTTTGTAAGTAAGGTGAAAATACCAGGATAATCTCACAGTACTTTTTTCTCGATCATTTGGATAAAGGAATGAGTAAAGAAAGATTTAATGCTTTTAAACTCTTTTAGATTCCTTTCGTACGAAAGGGTACGGTTGCACGACTGATTTCATTTGATGAATCGCCGTGAAGTTTTAGTAGTGCATTTGCTAATAACACAGAAGGCTCATTTCGGTGTTTGAATTACGAGCGTTATGTTATTTTGGAAGCTTATAGTATTTAGTTTTATAAAAAATATTTCTCCACTTAATGAAAGCTATGTACGCGTACTGTTTGCTGACTGGCATATTACAATTTCCCACATTCGATTCACTTTTCCCACTAACACATTAAAAAAAAATTGACTGGCATAGGCATAGTGTTCATCATACTGAATTTATGTGGTCCTGTTTTTTTTTTTTTTTTTTCTTTCAAGTTAATATCTCAGTCAAAAATAACGGATTGTGTAAAATTTCAGGATGTTTGGGATCGCGGAACGGCTTCAGTAGTGGCACTACAGTGCGACTCGCAACACTTTTTGATACTCGGTTTTGATTTAATAATGGATTGAACAGTGCAGATCAACAAAAGTGGCATGGACAAGTAATACTCCAAACAAATCGACATCCATGCCAGTGTATTTTTAATTTCGGAAATATTTCGACGTAACACTTTTATTACTGTTTAAACACTTATATTTGCAAACCGACCAGCTGTTGCACTGCGCTTTGTACATGGTTGGTAATAACCACTTTTGCTTGGTTTTTAACTTTCCTCCTTCTCGTTCATTTTTGATTGTTGTTTACACCACACTACTGTATCTATTCCTGCTTAGCTTTGCCTAACATAATAGTTTGTTCGTAGTCAAAATTAAGGACATCGAATTTCTTTAGGTTTTTAAATCAAGATTTAAACTGAATTGAATCCCCTGTGGAAATTATAAGATAGTGAGATATAAAAAAGGAACTGCATAAGTTCTTTCAATTACTGGTTAAGAGAATGGCTGGCACGTTTTTGCAGTGTCACACATCCGTTTGCTAAATTCTCTTCGGTGTAAGAAACGCTTAATTTACATTAAGGAAACGGTTTGTTATTGAACTTCTTTTTAGATAACTCTTCATTTTTCTAATAATTTTCCATGTTCAGGTGGCTACACATTGTTTTCATTAATTTTCCTTTTACACTCAACTGCACTGACGTATCATCACAGTGTCGCATTTTCTTGTTTGAATTTGATTTGTGCGTACTTCTGCTCATTCATTAAATGTTGTTCAGGTCCTTACATATATCATAAAATGCTTCTTAAAAGACCTAATTTGTCGCAGTTTTCCAGCATAGTTTCATGTAATTTATTGCAAGCTACCTCCACTTATAAAGAAAGAGAGAGTCTCGAGACTTGACTAATCGCCTCATAATTTTTTGGAAGTACTTACACACACAGTTATGAAGTGGTGTGAGATGAAAATTCCATTCCATCCCTCATATATTTTGTTTCATAAAAAGTAACACGGTTATTCTGTGCAATATGTATGAATTTAGAATTGCGTTAATTAGCAAATAATAGCTCCACGGTTAAAATTAACATGTTGCGCGACAAGTTTTTTAAATTTTATAGAAAAAACGAAGCATTATAAAAATAATTCGCTGAACGTCGATGATGTATCTTCGTTTTCCACTTCCTCATAATTACTGTTGTGTTTAGCTATAAATTTAAAAGCCAAGTGGACATTTTTCAAACTGGATAAGAGAAATTGCCTTATCGAGCTTCAAAGCACAATTCGTTGGGAATTGTTTTTTAATTTTTCTGAGGGTGCGTTGTATGTTTTTAGAATGTCTAGGGAGTGGAAGAGCTATACTGCAACAGGTTGAATAAGGGAACAGACCACAGCGTTTCCCAAAAAGTCGACGGAGTAATTTGAAGAAAACTAGAGCTAAAGCCTTTTCGGGAAGTTCCTTTCGATCAAAGAGAAAAATTGTTAACTGGAATTTTTGTTTTTGCTAAGTCTGAAGATGTTACCCATATTTTCGCTTGGCAAATTTTCGATCAAGGCAGTTGTTGTGAGTGCAGTTGGAAATGACTGTGTTATATTTTCATCGCTAGTGCTGCCACATAAACGTTCACGAAGTGGAATGCCAGTTGTTTCTTGAATATGTTTTCCCAAACGTTGTTGATAATCTGCGATTTTTTTTTCCTTCTAGAAAATAATTTTAATTAAAATTTCTTCAGAGAAGAAAATCGAACTATCCGTGTTCAAATAAGGTCTAAAAACAATACCATTCAAAAAAGAGTAAATTCTAAGATGAAACCAACATGCTCTATTTGACATTTCAGATCGGCATTCTCATGAACAAGCTGTTGACACCGTTTTTGCTCTATCCCGGCATCAACTGGATGATACAATGGTTTAGTACCATCATTTTTCTCACCACTTTTAGGTATCCGACGTATATGAACAATTTTTGGCAAAAATATTAAACCAAGCGTTATATACGTACTCAGTAAAACTGAAACTATGACAGTAGTCAGTACTTGTTTTCCCTAGATTATCTTTTTATGCTCTCAAGAATTTGCTGAATTCAAAGGATTACGATAAAAAAGTCACATATAGTGGAGTGGTTCATCCAGTGAGCAATAAATAATTTAATTACAAAAATGGCAATGATAATAATAATTAATAATAATAAATAATGATATAAACAAAAGCGGTTTCAAACTTTCTTATTTTTCCTACTAGTAAGATGTACTAAATATCCAAGCTTTAATGAATAAGGAAAAGTTCAAAAAAAAAAAAAAAAACCAGTAATGCTTATAAAAGCAAAATTGGCATCAGACTGAGATCGAATAAGAAAAGTGACAATTGGTCCAGTTATTAGAGATAACACGGCAACGTTATATATAGCCAAACCAACGAAGCGTAGATCGTTCACAAAAAGAGGTTTTAAATTACGTGTTTCATATGCAAGGAAAAGACCAAGCACCAACAATAAGCATTTATAACCCATTACCAAGCCTATAATAACGACACTTTATTAGTGTTTAAAACTTAAATTATAAAAATATTCCAAATAGTTACTGCAACGCCATTATAAGATTTTCTGAAAAACAAACAAAATTAAATTACACCTGTAAAAGATAAAGATGAAAATTGTAGAAATATAAAATAAAACAGGAATTCACAAAAGTGTCAAAGAGAAATCATGAAAATGCCCCTCTCTATAAAATATACCACTACAATTGTCCATTAACAAAGATCAAAGCAAAGATGCTTCTTCTCAAAAGGAACACCACCGAAACAAAATGTATCGTTGCATACAAAATTAATTTGCCGGTGTTTGGAAATTTAATAGTTTTCAGAAAACTTCATGCCTGTCCACATCTCTTGTCGTTCACTTTGACACAGTTCAAGAATCGGGAGAAGCATAATATCTTCTTCAGTTCCCATCGGTGGTTCCTGTACAAAGGGAAAAGATGCAAGAAAGAAGATAGTCTGTTTTATATAAGAGATCAAATTTCTGGGGATAAATGAATGTTATAACCGTTGAACAGAGTTGTTGTTGACAATCAGAAATAACTCAGGAATAATTTTCTTATCGAGATTTTACTGTATTTAAGAACTATGCATTTTCTGCAAAATGCATAATTCTTAAAAAATCGTTTTTATTTCTTACTTGTAGTGGAAACCGTTGCTCGACCCTCTGAATTGGATCAAATGTAAACCAACAGGCTATTATAATTATATCGACCACAAAAAATGCAGTAACTACGAGGTAGAATTTGCATGCAGGTACTGGCTGAAAAATAGAAAATAGCAAATTTATCAATGTAGAAGTATATCGTAAAGCTGGAAATTACAAAAGTGATGAGACGCTGTGAAAACAACTTATAGTATCCTTTAAGATTCAATGTTGTGTTCGATTTTTGTAAGTTCAGTGTAATACCTGGCCCGTAGTTGGTTTGGAAATAAGATGCTGATTTTCGGTTGAGCCTAAGCGGTGAACAACCCAAACTTTGGCAAACATTGACCCATAAGCAAACGTGAAACCAACCATCAGAAGTGATATTTGTGACTAAAAATTGAAAGTAGTTGAGCTTAATAAACAAAAAAAATTAAGCCTTAATCTTAATTTTTTAAGTTATTTCAATTTTACTTAAATTTAAACTAACATGACAAAGTAGCGTGAATGAATGCTTTGGAACAGTGATTCCACGTGCTGGTAAGCCGAGCAACAATAAGCTCAGACAGCACAGTATACATCCAGCAAGAAGTACATTGTTACACTGCGGTTGAGATTCCATTATTATCCTGAATACGAGTCATTGGGAACTTCTTCTTTATAGAATCAAGAAATCTCAACTGCTGTATCTATAAACAATGATGCTTGATTGTTAAACTAATGAACCTAACTTTCAATAATACTAATTTAACAAGCCAAATACAAGTTTTTTCATTCGTGTAACGTTAATTCCACATTTGTAGCCTAATTATTCGATCTTTTTTGTTGATGTACAAGTGAAAACACATGAAAGGAAAGAATTGTTAATATTTCTGCACAGTAAAATTGTTGATCCAAACCGTATGTATTATTTATCAACAAAAGAACACCAAGATCGACTTTTAAAAGAGGTGTTTATAGAAAATAAAACAGTTAGTCACAAGATATTATAGAACTTGATATTTTGAGACAACCTACCTGTTTACAGCAAAAAAGTATATGTTTGTTAACATTAGGAATAAGAAGCAAATCACTAGTATTTAAACTGTGAGAATTTTTGCAGACGGTTTGAGAAATTTGCAGACTAGAGCTTTTAGTGTGTTATGACTATGTGAATGAGTGCTTTTTGTTTTTTCTTATAGCTCCTAAATGACGTCACTTATCAATCACTTCTTACAGTAGATGGATACAATAATCCAGTTCAATAATGAAATAAACTGACACCCTATCAGAGTTCTTGACGTTAAATATGAATATGATACATGCGACAAAGATTCCAATTACTGCCAGTAACGCAATTGCATAATATAACTGAAAAAGTAACTAATCAATTTCTCACTGTATTTCCAACTGAAATTTGTCAAATAAAATTTCAATTTGTGAAATCTGAAATGATTAATAAGCTAGCAAAACTATCTCTAGATCAACCTCTAGATCAACGGTAAGAAGCCATTCTTGTATAAGAGTCGAGTCCGGAGGAGGTAATCCATTCATTGTTGAAAACTTTTCTTTATCATACCAATCAAGATGAAGTGTTGTTGTATCGTAAATACCTAGCATTTGATATTTTCCATCTGTAAGAATTTTTTCTCATCAGTATTTCAAAGTTTCAGCAACAACGAAATGCTTAAAATCTACTTATTAAACTGAAATTAAAACACTGGGAAAAGTTCTTTTATATCAACCTTGTAGCTGCTCAATCTGTGTTCGTGCAATGCGATCGCCGAGATCATTGAACATAACCTGACCCTGGAATTTTATAGGATACCGTCGATAGATCTGTTGGTGCAACTTATTAAAAGGAAGAAAAAATTAGGAACTTACTGAAACACCCCGAAACTGAGTGTCTTTAACACAGCTGAACAATTTTTTTGCGATGCTTGTATTGTTATAAGCAAAATTCTCAAGACTTTGTCCTACTTGAAGTTTTGATAGTGTGCAATTGAAAGCCAGTGCAACTGCCCTGCAAACAATTTTTCAGCAAATAACTTCCTAATACAACCGAATGAATAATAACGGCTAGTGCAGTTTGGACTGCCTGACTTTATTTCATATTTAAATTGGCTGTAATTTTGTTTAACTGTTTCGATAGCCAACCGCTTTGCCAATGGCATTGTTATTCGATTAAATTAATGATCTAGCTTTAATTCATAAAGTATTACACAACCTAGTTAGAATAAAAGCTATGAAAAAAAGCAAGATGATATGCAAGCTTGCAATTCTAAGAAACTCACAATTCAAGTTTTTAACACTACATACACCTTAAAAATCTGAGAGAAAAATATAGATAAGTTTTTGTAATATTTTCAAGTAGTTGCTCCGAATTATCTCTGAAAAAAAAAAAAAAAAAAAAAAAAAAAAAAAAAAAAAAAGCATCATATGTACTTTGCATAGATGATTGAAAATGCAGCTAGTCTTAAGGGAACAAAAACTTCACTCCTTCATCTATTTCATACACTGCTATAGATGTTTACTAGAAAAAGACCCGTGATGCTAGTCTCCGTGTACAACATGCTGCAGAAAGAACATCGCAAAATATTCGTCCAATCGTATTTTAACACTGTCTTGCAGTTGTCATACGCTGATTATGATATGCCCAGATTAGACTTTGTGCTAATAAATTTCTGTAAAGTCACAAGGGTGAAACAGCATAAATTTCCAAAAATTTTAATGGGTTTTCTCAATAGAAGTGGAAAAATAATTACCAGACAGCATCATAGGCTAGGGGAGCTTCTGGAAAACCACCAGTTTCAGCTGGATCAGTGGTCAGCATGCTCATTAGTCGGTTTTGAAACTGTTTACCAGTCATTCCAGAAACTGTCAGTTCTTCGTCTCTACTTAACATTATGCTTTCCGTTGTGATGTGATACTGCGCTGCTTTGATCATCTAAAAAGGATTTCTTTACTATAGCTCTATCTTATACAAGTTTTCATTTCTTATAGCACAAAACAAGTTTTTAATCATTTTTCTATTAATGGAAACCAAAAAAAAAACCAACTTGTTCAGCAGTGCAGTTAAGTGGTTCATCAGTTGGTGGAATGAACCATGTATCAGCATACCAACCAATAAAAAACCAAACATATTTTCTACCATAGAGATCATGCTTATAGGCCTGTGAAAACTGCGGTTATCTAGAAAGTTTTTAACGACTTTCTAAATATGATTTTTCAAAATGTATTTTCAAAATACATTTTTTGAAATTGTTTGTACAAGTTTAGAGTTTTAAAATCCACAGCTTACCTGACAAAGTACACGTCGAGCCTCAGTAACATAGAACAAACCAACAATAATCCGAGCATCCTGACGTACCAAGGTTTTTACAGCATCAGAGGGATCACCGTAAAAGCTTTGTCGTTCAACTCGGATACCCTTCTCCCTGCATTGCTCCTCAAGATCCTTAGCTGTTGACGTGAATACTTCTTCTACTGATTGCAAAATAGTTATTTTCTTCCACTTAAATTTTTGGAAAAGTCTGAGTCTGCAAAAAAGCATGCACATTGTCGATGCAAATATAGAATTTTAAATAAAATATACATGGGTGAAATCATAAAATTCATGTATAGGAAAAAATACTGTAGGATGAAAAAACTTGGACCTTGTTGGATTTTGCATATTTGCAGTGGGGTGAGTTCTAAAAAGTGTCGGAAAACGCTGTCTATTGGAGAGCGCTGGAGAACTACCACCATAAGAAAGCTAAAAAGGATGCATCAGAAAAGTTCAACTAAAATGCAAACTTATTTGCAACAAATAAAGGAGAAAAAAGAAAAACAAATTTATAAGAAGTCTAACAATATTTACCACAACAAGATTCCAAACTGGAGCTGCTTCCGCAAAAACGGTTGTCACAGGACTACAACCAGCTAGTAGCATCAATTTTGTTGGAGCCTTATATAGCAATTCATACATTTGCTTTGCTGCCAGACCCGGCTGACACTAAAAAATACGTGCTAAGAAAAAAGTGAATACAGTTCACGTAATAATCACTAATTGACGTGCTTGGTTATAATAAAGTATTACTTTATTAGTGTATAAAAATGAAAACTGTTTAAAATTTTTTACACTATTACCCATCAATAAAATTTCAGTTCAATCAGTTCTTAAAGTAATAATTAAGAAAAGTCGATAGAAAATTTCTGGAAATGTACCTTACTATTATGATAATGTAACTTCAACATATAACCCGGTAATATATTGGTATTGGCATTTACATCCTGAAGGGCGATCTGGACAGCCGGTAGACACGCTTCACCACCGGCCCATCCGCCCGAACCTGCTTCCATTGGAAAAACGCCTCCAATATGTAAGTCCACGCAATGAACAATTGCGCATAAGCCACTGCTAATCAATAGTTCCCAAATCAACATTGCCACCACATTTCGTTTTCTATTATTCGCTGTTTCACCTGTAATTATGTGTTCCATCCGTAGATTTATCACTTCACTCCGGGATTTTTGTCTTAAGTTTGGCATTTTCACGCGTAAATACTAACAAATGATTTGATGAGATGTGTAATGTAAATATGGAACAAGTGAGGAAATTACAGAAAAGTAGTGTAAGTTGGACTAAGTAAATATTCAACAAGGTTTAAAAAAACCAAATTTATAAATGGTAGCAAAACGTTAACGAAGGATGCAAAATCTGTTTGTGTTGAGAAAGGTTACTGAGTGACTTAAAATCTATAAGGTAAATCATAAAATTATTTCAATAAATAGATGCAGAGTGTACAATATTTATGGCAGTGTTAGCCATTATTCTTTTTTGAACCAAGTAAGGACAAAACATTTTACCTTTTTTATAGTAAACATTTTGATAATAGGTTGAAAAGTGAAATTCAAAAGGAAAAACTACAAAAGACGAATTGACTCAAGAGAAACAATTTCTCTCTGAAGTTCTGAGGAAAAAATTCATTACAGTGTTATCGTTAGTAATGTTTTTTGCATACTTCCTCCTAAATATAACCTTTAATTTCGTTTTCCTTCTGCCCACCGTCGCCCTTAAAAATGATTCGAAATGTTCAATTTAAAATTATTATTAATACTTATGACCATTAATTACTCCCATTCCTCTTTATATATTTTCTGAGTTTATTAAATCACTCTAATCAGATTCAATACGAAGATCATTCATAATTACATCCATTTTCACGCATTATATATAGGAAAGTGTTGCCACTAATCAGAAATATTTCATTTATTCCACTGAAGAAACTCTGACACAAAATTAAAAAATTCGATAACCAATATTTGAACAATAAATTACTTTTTTCTCCCAGAACCCCTCCTAAGAAATTCAACTCTTCATAGTATTACGGGTATTATAAGCTAATCCAAAATAAATGTTTGTAATACTTAGGAGAGAAAAACCTAAACAACACAACTGATAAAGATATTCCGGACGAGAAGGGAAACAAATTTGACACAGATATCATAGACGAATCAAAATACGATACATACTACAAATATATGACCGAAGACGTAAACTGAAAAATAATTTGATCCTCAGTGTAAGGTAGGTTTCAGGGACACGGAAAGAGAGCACTGAAAGGCACACTCAACATTTAAAAATACGAGCACAGACCTATGCAATACAGATGAAAGTGGAAAGTGTTGCGATGTAGAAATGATAGACAGTGATACACTGATATCTAACTTCCTTTTTTATTTGTGTGGATATGTTCCAAAACAATGCTTCGTTCCTACTTAACCCATTAACGACGTTGCGCTACGCGAAAAATGTCATTTACATTAGAACTGATAAACTCTTAAACACCACCTAACTTCACTCCACCTAGACTATCTGGAAATAAGACTCGAATATATGTGGTGACACATAAGTAGATGAAGAGATGACACATAATGGACTTCTATTATCTGTTATCATCTAACGCTAGGCGTAAGCATCTAATATAATTATTTTTAACACACATGTTAGCATTTTAATGTTGATATGTAAAGAGGGAGGAAGAAGAAAAGAAATGATTAGACTTAACATTGCACAACATTACAACGAGATGCTTTCTGCAAATGCAGCTTGGAAAACAGAGTAAGAGCTAGGCGATTAAAGGCTTGTTACATAGGTAACCTATATTATGAGAGATTGTTGCAAAGTCCAGAAGGTAAGGCATCAATCAAATCTCTCACCTCCTCTCTTTCTAACTGTTGAGGGCCAAGAAACAATGTTACTTTGCACATACCACTGGAAATCTGCTACTCAGACCTGCTAACATAAAAATTTTCTACTTTTTAAATAAGTCGCAACGATGACTGTGTTTAGTAATATCTGAGCAAAATACATGTAAAAGAAACCTCAAGGGATTACAAATCATTTCACTTATCGGATGCAACTGCAGCACTTGCTAAATGAAAAATTAAAGAAGTAGTACTACAGGCGAAATAAACTGAATTATTTAAATACAAAACAAAAGCAGAACTGAACATAGGGAACCGATATTTTAGCCTTCAATTACGGCTTTGGCTGTCAAACTTTTAGAACTAAATATTCCACGCAACTTCTTATGTTTTCACTTCGAAAATTACAAACCCTAGACTATATAACCTGCAAGAGAATTTTATTGAAAAGTAGTGAAAAAATTATATTTTAAAATTTTCAAATCATCCTTTAAAAAGCCGTAAGAAACTGGAATGCTAAGCTCATCTAGAATGCATTGGTAATGTTATTATGAAGTATAGCACCACCAATCATTCCGCCTAGAGGACATTTTAAGTCGATGTTACTGTGCCAAATTAAAGTACCATCAGAATTGTTTTCTTTAAAAAGAAAGAAAATTGTGCGGATAAGGGAAACATCGAAAAGCCGCTTCTGATGGAAAAATAGGATAGTGTGCGGATATGCTAGGAGTGAGAATGATGTAGCTGTGAAAGACTGGATATATGTATGTCGTTTACGATGAAATGTTGTTGTCTCCCTCCACGATCTGCTGTGAAATTATTGATGTCCTTGAAGCATCATTTCACACCCTTAAAATGCATTTCAACCGACACAGATAATACTTGCAGTTTTCTTGCAAGAAACATCGATAGCTCTCTCGGCAGTTTACATCAAAAAAGGCTGCAGAGGGATTATAACGATAGCATATATATATATATATGGTCGGATAAAACCAGCGTCCGTCCATTCGTAATTCTGAATCGATGGAATTCGCATGACGAAACATTTGAGGAAACTAAGAGATCTGTTTCATTAGACTTGAATGATAAGCTCATCTGTAATGCACTGGTAATGTTATTGTGAAGCATAGCACCACCATCAATCATTTTACATAGAGGACATTTTTATTGGATGTTAAGGTGCCAAATTAAAGTACCATCAGAAGTGTTTTCTTTAAACAACCTTAAAGTTCGTATGAAACTTTTAACAAACAAGTGAGAGATAACCTTGCTGGATTGAAGGGCTTCGGACATAGTCGTCATTTTAATTAAATAGCACTTCCAACGTGATCAGGTATTTCTTGTTTTCCGTTTTTCCCTCCCTTTTTTCTATCTCAACTTCTCCTATGCTTTCTCCCCATCCCTGTTTTACTGAATCACAACAATTTCAGATCCAAGAAACAAATAACCAATTTAAAATTAAAGTAGTCCGGAACAATCAAAAATTCCCAAGTACAATTTACACTTTTGATGTTGATTACTATTTTATATCCGAGACGTACACTTTTATCTCAGTGTTTTCAACACAAAATTATGAAAGTCTGGATGTATTTGAAGTGTATTACATGCGTGGAATACTTTATAAAAGAGGCACAATATTACCCTAAAATAAGCAGTCAAATGAAATTGACTACGAAATTTCAAATGTTTACTTTCAATAACTGCTGATGTTGAGATGGTGCAAAAAGCACGAAGACAAAAAGAAAAGCTTCATGAGAGAAGAGAGAAATAAAGAAACATAGCGAAAAATTATACAAAACATAGCTTTATTGCGTGCAAAAGATTGCATAAATTTCAATAATTCAAGAGAAGAATAAGAAATGAATAATATACAATACGTAGAGCAATAAAGTAGTAAAAGGTGCAGACTGAAAAACATAGTAATTATGAATTGCAATCAAACTGGAACAAGTATAGGAGTAATAAGGTATGAAAACAAAAGGATTAAATACTTTGAAGGCTTAAAAATAAGAGTCAAACTAGGCTACTGTTATTGGCATTTCTCATTTGCAAGTATATTACCAGGCAGTCTATATATACAGAAACTTAAGCTTAATAACTGAGATATTCAAAAGGAAAAATATTTATAGCACACTGTCTGAAAATAAGAATTAAATGTTTTGAAAGTAGAAAAGTTCCTCAAATAATATTTGCAATAAAATCTAACCTCTTTCCTGATTCATCTGTAAGAGTCAATGTAAATTCTTCGTTGCCTGGCCAGCGATCACTTTCCCTGAAGACTTTAGCTCGCGTGAAATCTGGGATAAACAAATCTGGACAATCACTGCGTGAACTGTGGCCTTCATTCATATGTTGATCTAAAATTTGCATTCAAAAAGCAAGCTCATGCTAAATGACGAGTCCTGGCATACCTCCTGTAATAAACTAAATACAAATAAGCAATAGGCAAAAATAGAAAATTTGAAATGGTCGGAATTCCAAAAATACTTACTATTTCTTTCTGGATAAATATAAGCAATACAGGGTACATAATCACATCTGATATTTTCGTACGGTAAACCGTTCACCTCATTTCTGAAAATTTTCCTGCAAAATGCATACAGCGGGAAAATGCCTTTATTTTCCTTGCCGTTATTAAAACGGTTTCCTCACAGAGTTCAAAGAAAGATTTTGCTTAGGCAAATCAACACAAAATCAGTAATAAATCTTTCACTTCAATCAAAACAAATATCTACCACTGTAATGAAAATTAATCAAAATTTCACACTATTTTACAATTCAAAGTATCGATTGTTTCAAATGAACACCTTTTAACAAGATTTATTATGAGGGCACGGTCAAATAGATGTGATTCCATACATCCATAAAAGGCATTTAAGTGCTTATCATAAAGAGCCAATGTGCTTCGATGAACCAGTTTTGCTCGGGTTACTTGCCTTTTCAGCTTAAAATTTACACCACTGCTTTCGTCCTGAATTTTGCTATATTATCAGTTTGAATAAGAAAGTTGGAACTATTCCCACTCTTGCAAAATCGACAAGGCGAGCAAAATGTTATCAATCAATAATAGACAAGCGTTTGTCTAATCCCTTTAGTGGTACCCGTCAAAGACTTAACCAATTACCCCGAAATAAAAGTAAAGCGTGCTTCGTTTAAAATAAATATTGGGTGCATCTTTCCACTTCAGCAAAGCAATCGATATAACTTACTGAATCACAGAGACATGACAGGCTTTGTTGAGAAGTTTGTTTTTTTGTAACAATTTCATTAAAACGTTCACTGAACAGAACAGATTGACGCTTTGCCGTTATAAAATCATTCCTTAAATGATTTTAATTAATATCAAAGAAACTAAATCACTGTTTGGAAATTAGCTAATAGCGGACAACAAGTAACAAGCAAAGAAATGACCTCAACTTGTGAAATCTATCGGACCAGTGTAATGTGATATCTCCGAATTTTGGTCAAAACTAATCATCCCTTTCATCTACCATTTTTTGTATGATTGCTGTATTCAAAATTATAGCATCACGTAAATTTTGACTGGAAAAATTTAGTAAACAGATATGTTGTCACAGGTGTAATGAATCATAGACAGGCATACACAAAAGTTAACAAATCGATAGGAATCTTGGATTGAGAAAGGTCTGTTTACTGAATATGTTTTTCAGTTCTTCTTTCAAAATAAGAGGAAATACACAAACAGATATGGATATATATATATATATATATATATATATATATATATATATATATGTGTCTGTGCGTGTGTGTTTGTATAGATATATTTTAAGAGATGAGTTGGAGAAAATGGTATCGAAACAATTTGCTAACAAAAATATAAATTTAACTGAGAACCATCGATCGAAATTCTATCTGCTTCCTCGCATACCACGTGGTTAGTGAAACTCTTGTGAAAATTGAGTTCATTTCATCTTAAGGCTCAGTAGTTTCGAATCTTTTAAATAATTCGTAAAAGAAAAAGAAAATGAACATTTTCTAAACAAATTACTGTCGTCACCAAGCTCAAACTAAGTTTTGAGAACCTCCAAATAACAAAATAGACCAAATAAAATTGCATTACATTTATAAAACTAAGAATTGTCTTATTTCACGTAGAAAACCGTTTATTTTGTATTCATCTTTCAAACAGACTATTTACACGGTTTCAGCTCCTTATTTAGTTGACCTCATTGTTGTGTAGCTACTAATTGTAAATTATCCTTGAATGTACGAGGTTAACTACTTTTGCTTAACCGATGTCTTAGACTGATTATTCTTTCGGCAGATCAGCTTCGTATTATAAATCATGTACTTTGTTTATGCATATTGTTTGCTATGTACTGAGGTCACTCATGTTCACCGGGAAGTGTGTGTATGTTTTTCCAAAAAACTAGCAGAGCTCAACCAAGAGGCAGTTCGACCACAAAAAGGGGTTTTCACTACTTGCACCTCAATTCTTCTCTATAAAATTTGTTGTATTATTGCTTATGTTGATAAAAGAATTATTATATTCCTGTGAATTATTAGAATTATTATATTATATATTCATTTCACATATTAACATTTACATCAAACGAATCTTCCCGAGATCAATAAAACTCTCCCAGAAAAATCAAACTTCATCTACAACTATTACAGAACATGTAGATTTGATCTTACCATTACAATAACACACTGCAGCAAGTGACAGGTTCATATGCTTCAACTGGTGTAACTGTTGACTTACCCATTGAAGTAAACATAATAAATAACAATCAACTTTAACCCTTACCACAATATCCTTTAAATGTTTTCCCTACCATTCTACAAATAATTTAAGTCGTTTTTTGAAACAAAGCAGTAAAAATATGCTTACCTGCCTTATTAAAGAATTTCCTGATTTCGAGGCCGGTAGGAATGACCATGGCTAGGTCTCGTTGATTGTACAACAGTGCATATGTTAATAAGAACTTTAAGGAAAGAAACAAGAAAAAGTGTCAATGAGGATCAACATCTAAACCGCTCAGTTGGAAAGTAAAATGATTTATTTTACTAATTTGACGATAGTAATTGAAAGTTTTTTGCAAAGTTTATTTATCCACTTTCTTTTTTGCACCGTACGGTACCTTATCGGGAGTCATGCAGTGCTACTGCCTCCAATGATTGAAAAGCAGATTGCATTATAGTTTTTTTTATACCTAATAGCGTACTGCTGTAAATCACATCTGGACTCTGCATCCTCAATTTAATCAAATCTAAGGTGAGTAAGAATAAGGACCCTAAATTACCGAATGCGTAAAACTTGTACTTCTGCATGTATTTGATTTTTTTTAAAAGTACTATCATTTAATTTCAAATTCTCATTAGTATTCAAATAAATCCACAGTAGCCTCATTCTTTTGTTACTGACAACAGTGACGAATGTAAATGCGATCTTTAGAGAGTTTAACTATTCTTGTTTACTAGCATAATTAATTTGTTATCAAACATTACTGATAAACATGCCAACTGTTTTTTAAGTAAGCTAATCCACGATGTTCTATTTATTGAACTCCTCAGTTTTTTTTGTGAATGAGATTTGAATTACTGTCTTCGTTTTCCACTCAATACTTTGAGTATTTTGAAACATGATGATTTCGAAATATACAATCCTGCGCTGTACTGTATTAACTGTTTCGAATCAAATTTTCACAAATTCGGTGAATGCTTCGGTTTTTCCAGTTTTTCCAGTATACGCCCTATTTAAATCGGAAACGCTGAACCTTTTGAATTTTCTAAGCAATACTTTCACAATGCTTTTCTCTAGCTATTTCCTTTAAATCGTGCGTCAAAAACCGTTTGAATTAAACATATCTCAAAGATTTCGCACGATTTTTGGACGAAAGATTTTTGGACACATTACATGATTCAGTCAATATGTCATTACAGTTCTTCATTTCCTTTCGAGTAAACTTTTCGTCTTACTTCTGTTTCATTTTTCAGTTTTGAATGATGGCAGTCGTTTGAAATTATATTTCAGCTACTTCTACATTTCTATTTTGAAAAAAAAGAACCTGAATTTCCCTCTCCATCCTGTTCTTTTCAAATTTTCATTCAATTTTTCACAATAAATTTACAATTGAAATTGCTAAAATTGAAAAAATTTGCTAGAATTTGAAGCAGAATTCCACACTTACATTTGACAACAAAGCTAGAAATTTTCTTTAAAACAAATATGCACTAACAGCATCTTTATTTCAGAAACCTCAGCAATTCAATCAGATTCTACCAAGAATGATTCGATGACTTAAATGCGCATGAAATGCATCAAATTGTGCTATTAGCTATTAGAGGTCGATGTGTACAGAACAGATATTTTGCACTTACGTATGGACTTTTAATGCAAATCTCCAAGTTTCTAGATGCAACTATTTATTTTCTTTGAAGAACAGTTAAACTTTTAAAACAAAAATTTGGAAAGAACTGTCTTTAAAAACAATGACTCATTTTTAAGCTGCTGAGGATGCATTATATGTGTAATTATTTATAGTGTTCCAAAATAAAAATTAGTTAGAAAAAATGTTTCGGAACAGATCTCCGTTGTTTTTATTTAAAATATATAAAAGAAATAAGCAAAAATCGACAATATTTTATTGTTAATGTTTGATTTCAAAAAAAAAAAAAAAAAAACTTTGAATGTAATGGTTACCTCTGAATTTGAATCTTACGAAGCTATAGTTTTTTCTTAAGAGAACAATACTAAAAATGTAAGTGGGAAATTAATTTTTTTAGATATCGATATTTTTCAGACATTTGCTATCTATTTGCATATTTTTCCCAGTTCTTTAATGAATAACTATAATGCCGTTGCCTTAATTAGAAACGTTCAAGCAAATACGGCGAAGTTATAAAGAAATCTAACTAGAACAGATGAGTCATAGCTCTATTCAAACAAATCGTAAAGAAAAATACCTTAATATATGCATTTTGATTATATGAAATTAAGTGTGTGTAATTCAACTTCCTTGATAAGCTGAAACGAAATTACAGCTGCATAAAAACAGAAGAAGGAAACTTTATGGAAGTTCTGTTAACATTTTCCAAAAAACGAGAGATTGTGGGTGAATGTAAGAATTAGAAAAAATATTTTTTTGGTTTTTGTAAGCTGCCTGCGATATTAGAAATTAAAAAGTAGCCGATACCGAAATATAAATTATAAGACTGTGAAGCAGGGCTGTGAAGTTAAAAACAAGTGGCAGTTTCAATACTTCCATTTCGTCTTAAACTCCATAAACAGCCCGAAAATTGTCATCACATTTAATCATGTTTGCTATGAATTGGAAAGCGACATGATACTAACGGAATAAATTAGACAATATTTTTTTAAAAAATTAGTTGACTGCATTAACTTGAAATGAGAATAAGGCTGAAGAAAACTTAGAAGGCTTATTAGGTTAATTTTCTACACCAGATAACTGTTCTAAACCAATCGAAATTGAGCAATGGTAAGAGTGATACACAAAATGGTGTACTTTGACCTTCACGCAACATTTTATTGAAAACTTTTAGCCACTTTTTCAATGGTTTTGCTGTAAAATGTGCTCCAAATGTCAATGCGATCGATAAGAGAAATGGAATTGTTCTGTAATGTGGATGATAAAACGACGTTACTTATAATATCATAGAAGCACTACAAATCAGCAAAATAGGTTGCTGTGATACTTTTTCCTTACATAGGAAAAGGAAGGGTACTACTTATTTGGCCTCGTTTCACTTGTAAACTCTTCTGTAAATTCTTTCGAGAGTAACTCTTTTGTTGAAAGCTGGGACCTTATCATATAAACATCTTTCGAGATTAATTGACCGCATGCTTAGCTGTAAATTATGGGTGTGAAAAAATTTTAAGCTGGAATGTAAGCGAGGTTTTATTTTTAATTGCGTTTAGGACGAATATTATATGAATTTTCAATGGCATGCAATTCTCTGATAATTCTCTCATTACACCACGAAATTTATTATTTTATTTGCATATCCACTGCATCATTTAGTTTAAATCTCTCATGAATCGAATTATTATTATTTTTTTTTTTCTGTTCAACTGATTAAGCATATAGAATTTGTTTGTAGAGAAGCGGATGTCGAGATCGAATCGTCCCATCTCTCATCACAAAGTTGCAAGGTTGTTTTTATTATATTTATTTCATTGATTTGCTTATTCGTAGAATGGTAGGGAAAACATTTAAAGGATATTGTGGTAAGGGTTAAAGTTGATTGTTATTTATTATGTTTACTTCAATGGGTAAGTCAACAGTTACACCAGTTGAAGCATATGAACCTGTCACTTGCTGCAGTGTGTTATTGTAATGGTAAGATCAAATCTACATGTTCTGTAATAGTTGTAGATGAAGTTTGATTTTTCTGGGAGAGTTTTATTGATCTCGGGAAGATTCGTTTGATGTAAATGTTAATATGTGAAATGAATATATAATATAATAATTCTAATAATTCACAGGAATATAATAATTCTTTTATCAACATAAGCAATAATACAACAAATTTTATAGAGAAGAATTGAGGTGCAAGTAGTGAAAACCCCTTTTTGTGGTCGAACTGCCTCTTGGTTGAGCTCTGCTAGTTTTTTGGAAAAACATACACACACTTCCCGGTGAACATGAGTGACCTCAGTACATAGCAAACAATATGCATAAACAAAGTACATGATTTATAATACGAAGCTGATCTGCCGAAAGAATAATCAGTCTAAGACATCGGTTAAGCAAAAGTAGTTAACCTCGTACATTCAAGGATAATTTACAATTAGTAGCTACACAACAATGAGGTCAACTAAATAAGGAGCTGAAACCGTGTAAATAGTCTGTTTGAAAGATGAATACAAAATAAACGGTTTTCTACGTGAAATAAGACAATTCTTAGTTTTATAAATGTAATGCAATTTTATTTGGTCTATTTTGTTATTTGGAGGTTCTCAAAACTTAGTTTGAGCTTGGTGACGACAGTAATTTGTTTAGAAAATGTTCATTTTCTTTTTCTTTTACGAATTATTTAAAAGATTCGAAACTACTGAGCCTTAAGATGAAATGAACTCAATTTTCACAAGAGTTTCACTAACCACGTGGTATGCGAGGAAGCAGATAGAATTTCGATCGATGGTTCTCAGTTAAATTTATATTTTTGTTAGCAAATTGTTTCGATACCATTTTCTCCAACTCATCTCTTAAAATATATCTATACAAACACACACGCACAGACACATATATATATATATATATATATATATATCCATATCTGTTTGTGTATTTCCTCTTATTTTGAAAGAAGAACTGAAAAACATATTCAGTAAACAGACCTTTCTCAATCCAAGATTCCTATCGATTTGTTAACTTTTGTGTATGCCTGTCTATGATTCATTACACCTGTGACAACATATCTGTTTACTAAATTTTTCCAGTCAAAATTTACGTGATGCTATAATTTTGAATACAGCAATCATACAAAAAATGGTAGATGAAAGGGATGATTAGTTTTGACCAAAATTCGGAGATATCACATTACACTGGTCCGATAGATTTCACAAGTTGAGGTCATTTCTTTGCTTGTTACTTGTTGTCCGCTATTAGCTAATTTCCAAACAGTGATTTAGTTTCTTTGATATTAATTAAAATCATTTAAGGAATGATTTTATAACGGCAAAGCGTCAATCTGTTCTGTTCAGTGAACGTTTTAATGAAATTGTTACAAAAAAACAAACTTCTCAACAAAGCCTGTCATGTCTCTGTGATTCAGTAAGTTATATCGATTGCTTTGCTGAAGTGGAAAGATGCACCCAATATTTATTTTAAACGAAGCACGCTTTACTTTTATTTCGGGGTAATTGGTTAAGTCTTTGACGGGTACCACTAAAGGGATTAGACAAACGCTTGTCTATTATTGATTGATAACATTTTGCTCGCCTTGTCGATTTTGCAAGAGTGGGAATAGTTCCAACTTTCTTATTCAAACTGATAATATAGCAAAATTCAGGACGAAAGCAGTGGTGTAAATTTTAAGCTGAAAAGGCAAGTAACCCGAGCAAAACTGGTTCATCGAAGCACATTGGCTCTTTATGATAAGCACTTAAATGCCTTTTATGGATGTATGGAATCACATCTATTTGACCGTGCCCTCATAATAAATCTTGTTAAAAGGTGTTCATTTGAAACAATCGATACTTTGAATTGTAAAATAGTGTGAAATTTTGATTAATTTTCATTACAGTGGTAGATATTTGTTTTGATTGAAGTGAAAGATTTATTACTGATTTTGTGTTGATTTGCCTAAGCAAAATCTTTCTTTGAACTCTGTGAGGAAACCGTTTTAATAACGGCAAGGAAAATAAAGGCATTTTCCCGCTGTATGCATTTTGCAGGAAAATTTTCAGAAATGAGGTGAACGGTTTACCGTACGAAAATATCAGATGTGATTATGTACCCTGTATTGCTTATATTTATCCAGAAAGAAATAGTAAGTATTTTTGGAATTCCGACCATTTCAAATTTTCTATTTTTGCCTATTGCTTATTTGTATTTAGTTTATTACAGGAGGTATGCCAGGACTCGTCATTTAGCATGAGCTTGCTTTTTGAATGCAAATTTTAGATCAACATATGAATGAAGGCCACAGTTCACGCAGTGATTGTCCAGATTTGTTTATCCCAGATTTCACGCGAGCTAAAGTCTTCAGGGAAAGTGATCGCTGGCCAGGCAACGAAGAATTTACATTGACTCTTACAGATGAATCAGGAAAGAGGTTAGATTTTATTGCAAATATTATTTGAGGAACTTTTCTACTTTCAAAACATTTAATTCTTATTTTCAGACAGTGTGCTATAAATATTTTTCCTTTTGAATATCTCAGTTATTAAGCTTAAGTTTCTGTATATATAGACTGCCTGGTAATATACTTGCAAATGAGAAATGCCAATAACAGTAGCCTAGTTTGACTCTTATTTTTAAGCCTTCAAAGTATTTAATCCTTTTGTTTTCATACCTTATTACTCCTATACTTGTTCCAGTTTGATTGCAATTCATAATTACTATGTTTTTCAGTCTGCACCTTTTACTACTTTATTGCTCTACGTATTGTATATTATTCATTTCTTATTCTTCTCTTGCAGTGTGATAGTTATAGAAATGAATTTCAGAACTTTCGCATACTGCGTACGTCACTTGATACGACGTCATGAACTGAATAACGAACAGGGTATTCCTTCTGATATTTTTTTGTAACTTTTAAGAAGGTGTTTTATCTTTTTTAACATTTACAGTTTTTTATAATTTTATAGTGAAGGAGAAAGTGATGTTATGTAATGATTATTGTACCATAAAAATTGATCAATTCCTTTGAATATTTAAAACCAATTAGCTGTAACCTATATTTACAGTCTTACAGAAAATATCGTTTTATCCCGGATAAGTAAAATATAATTGCATTTTTGCTTTTACGGAAATAACTTTGCGCCGTGAATAGTTACAATAAAGATTGTTTACAGCTACGTCTTCAAAAGAAGGTGATTTGCCCGAAGTTTTTGCTATCATTTCACCGATTCATGCACCACTGTTTTATTTTGCGCTTGCTCGAGAATGCGTGTGTTATCTACACGATAATTTGAAAAAACTGGAAAATTTGCTGAATGTTGTTTATCGATGCACATTCCCTACTGACGGTTAGAATATTAGACTTTCTCAGATAATTTATATATCTGAGTTTAGGAAAGAATTTGAATCTCTAGTACTTCGAAAGAACTTCACTCTTATACTGGACTGCAGCTACTGAGTAATTAGTATCTCATTTCAGGCAGTTCTCTGCATGTTTTCGAAAAAGCAAAAGATGGATTCAAACGGAATATTGTGATTCGAGGACAAGGTCCTACACTGGGTCAATCAGATTGTTCTGGAATTGTGCGACGCATGGGGCCAGAAATTACAGTTGCTATAATTGCAGCATTACTGGCTGAACAACGAGTTATCATTGCTGGTGGTTCGGTAGTTTTTCAAATGTTTATGTATTTAAATGCTTTGCAGTTGAATAATTCATGGATGAAATAGTGGGTTAGCTAATTAGTTAATGAAGGAAGATATATTTGAAGTAAGGAAATGAGTCAACTAACTAGTCAGTGATGTGAGGAAGAAATATATATTAAATTTCCAAAAGTTAAGGAAAACGAGAATGAAAATATTATAGCATTATGAGTTGAAGATTACTTTATTAAGTAGTTGCAGGTACAATGCGTTTGCCACGCGGTTCAGTCGGTCGCTTGTCTATTGCATCCATTTTCATGGCCTTATACATTAATCCCAGTTCTACCAGATTCTTTGTTAGAAATAGTAAATTCTCCAACACCATATCTGATGGGGTTGTTAAGGTCAGTTAGTTCTTTTTACCCCGTGTTTTTCTTTGCTACTTTTGCGATTTATTTAACATTTTAATTTATCGATGCAGTCAGTTTGTTTACTGCTGTTGAAGCATTGGTGCTATTCAGTCTCGAATAAATTTTAGGACAAACATGTATAAATTGAAGTCTTTGGCTGCCAAGGATAAGAATCAGTGCACTGATGATCTTACCCAGGTAGGTTTTACAAGTTAAAAGTTCTTCAGTATTGTATTTGCAAACGTTCGTCATATTATGAACCAAATATAACTTCGAAAGTATTAGGCACTTTGTTTTGAGGACGACCTTGTTATAGTCGATCTCGATGGCGGCATATTTGTGCCACAACTTACCGAACTGTATACTGCAAGTGAGAGTATTGATTATAAAGCAAAAAACGCATTCGCATTATGTGAGAAACTTTTGGTCCCCAGGAAGCTTGCAGTAAGTCTTGCTATAAAACTCAAAGAAGCTATCGCTGTTGGTGAAGGCCCTCGCGCTGATCTTTTGCTTCAGAAAGTAGGTTTTTGTTTTGGGCTGAGAAATAACTTTTGATGAACTGGGTGGAAATTCAGTTTGAACGACGAATGTAAGAAGATAGTTTTTTTATTTCATCTTTTATTTTCAATTACTGAAATTTATTTTATGCCGAAAAAGAAGCTTTCAGGCAATGCTATCTTGGTTTGCAGCTTTAATTTGGCCCTATAAAGGTTGTGGCTTCTATGCGGCATTTGTCGCCGAATCAAATGGTGATTTTGAATCTATTCGGACTAGCAAGGCTCAACTGATCGCCTCACACTCTTCTAAATCTGCTCGACGTTTTACCGAATGGTTTGTCGAAACTGGTATTTTTCGTGAGTGGATCCGTCGAAAGGTAATTTATTGTAATTCGTCCGAAATGCAGAAATGCATGCATTTTTCGAAGTTCAAATCCTTTTATTTACCGTATAAATCTTGATTACATCTTTAACAGGTGGCTAGTGCTCCGGAAATAACCAGTATGATTCCTGATGTCGCAGAAGATGTGGTAAATCAGAAATTCGACGAATACGTCATTGCGGCAACCCTTCAATCATCTCAAAGGCGTGTGACTAACATATTCACAAAAGCACACAACGTTGTCTTTCGTTCTTATTTGGCGAAAAAGTTGTGAGATTAATATTATCAAAACTGTCTACTGCTGTATAAAATATTTAGGAATGATTTATATATAACATATATTACATAATGTGGGACTTGTTATATTTTGTGTATTTAGTCCTTCAAGTGGAATCCTCTTTTTCAAGATTTTTCGAATAGTTAGATTGAAAGTAATGAGGAGTGAGTAAATTTAATTTTTGAAGTAATGGTAAGATTTTTAAAATAATGAAAAATAACAAAATTTGATGAAAAGCTTTGGAATGGGAAATTCGTTAAAATACCAGAAATACCGTTTGGTATAATTCCAGGAATGATCATGATAGTTAAAGATGAAAACTTAACATCGTAAGGATGAATTATTACTACGTTTCACCAACACTATATCCTAAGTTTTACTAGACCAATAAAATTATTGAATTTACAATAGGAATAGTGAGGATTTCATGTCTTTGTTCATTGTTTTGCGTACAATGAAATGAACAATTCTTCTGAACAGCTGTTACTGGCAGTTGTAACGGCAGTTCAAAATATTTTTTTGTGAGTGAGATTTCATCCACCTACATCCATGACTTCCTGACGGTATATTGTTTTGGTGTAATGGTGAGTAGGATATTTTTGATTGTTGACAGGACGCCGTTCTCCAATTGTTAACTACATAAAATTTTTTGGATCACCTTATCAGTTTTTTGAGATTCAAAAGTTTTGGAGGCCCGTTATGGAAACCTTCCATTCTTCTTTCCTTCTTACTTTCTTAACATCAGTAATTCGTCTACTCGATTTATTGGCTTTTCAAACTTTTGTTTTTCACCGAATATGCACTGCTTAACTGATTCATTTTGTCATTTCTTTATTCATTCGTTAACTGAGGTGTCATCCAGTGAAGTTTTCATTCTTATTTCATATTGTATTCACTCTCATACAATCACCTGTTTTGTCAACAACGAAGTTTTCTCTGTTTTGTTAAGCAAAGCATCCTTTAGAACGATGAATTTAGTTTGGGCCAATTAATGAATTATTATACAGTAAAGTAAAGGTCAGTCCACCATTCTACTTTTCTATCGCAGATACCTTTCTGGAACATTTGCACGATCTATTTGGGCTATGACCTCCAATAAATTTAATTGATTTTTATAGAACACGATTCCTACTACATCTTACTTTGACTGAAATGACACAATGACACCGCAAGGCGAAACAGGTTTCAACATGCATCAAAGAAACTTGCTGGATTGATGGTGCTCCGGTGATTGCAGCCAGAATACTTCAGGCCACCACACACTTCCGAATTGTCCTGCCTTCAGTAGATAGCACAAAATTGTGCCAAGACGATATCCGTTGCAAAAAGTTGAGGTGCTGATCGTGTGGAAGTCCAGTAGAATATATACATATATATGTGGTAGCATATTTTTCATTTGCTAGGTGACTGATTGTTTCTTCTGATCTAGCTATTAACAATTGGTACTGTGATGTAGAAGTGATATGTTGAAGATTTTGCCTAAATAACCTTTCTCCTAGACTAAACGCTGTGCCATATCTTAATTTAAATCTTAAGGACAAGTTCCTGTTTCTTTCTTTCTACTGAAACACTATTTGTTGCTTAGACTTTTAATTTATAATTCCTGTTAATATTTCAGTTTAATTTATCTTTATGTTAAACCATGCAATGCTGAAGTCGCATTCTGAATAAATTTGTTGCTGTTATTATTTTTCGTTATTCATCATAATCACGAAAGTGACAATCATTTCTTATTGCAGGAGATACACTAATGTAGAATATGTATTAATGTATTTATAACGAATGACAACTTCGGTGTTAGACGATGAAAATATTCATGTCAAAGAGCTCAACAGAGTGAGTTTTTTGTTCGTTGTATTTTTTCGTTAATATATTGACTTTGTAAAGAGCTTTAAGGATTCATTATACAAACGATTTATTTGAAAAAGAAAAATTTAGTTTTTTTGAAGCTGTTTCTAAGTTGCGTAAAAAATGGCGACACACACTTGGACGCTACTGGCTTACAGGATTTATGCATTAAACTCAACCTTTGTTCTTTTACTGATGTCATACTTGAACGAATACTCGGTGGTTGTACAGTTGTCGACTTTACGGTATATAATATTGTTCGAAGTTTTTTTTGGTGTAAATATAAATCTTTCATTTCTTTGGCGAACCTTTTCTGATAACCCAAACTCCTAGATTTGATGATGGAAAACTGAGAACTGGTTTGTGGAAAAAGAAAAACAGGTGGCTTTAAAAAAATTCATTTGAAGATGTTCAAAGAACGGTTTATGCAGTTGCTGCCAGATATTATCAGCGTTTCCACGGTAGCAGAAAATCTTGAAAGTAATGCAGAAAAAAATTTGTTGGAACTTGGAATTGAACCCTGTGGTTTTTTAACTCGCTACGACATTCGTATTTTGTGCGGGCATACGCCAGAACTAAATAGGTAAACTTTAGATATGCAGCAAAAAAAATCCCTTTTGCAGTGTAACATGTGAAGTTAAGTATTTTCCCGTAAAATGACTCCTTCCTTATACTATACTTTAGATCTTGAAAATGTTTTTTGGAAAACAGCCTTTCAGTCTTGGGATAATGGAGATCGATAAGCTTTTTGACCATGCGGATACTAGCCATATAGGACGCATCACATTAGCACAATTTCTTGCTGAATATCAAATGCAGAAGTGGTTAAGCGAAGAAGTGAATTTTATTACTGAAACTTTCATACCTTCAGTGAATTTGTTCGAGGCATTGGATCTTTCCAACACTGGGTAATCATGTAGTTTCTGTATCAAATTTTTAATCTATTGTTTGTTAAACACTAACCTTCCTTTGAAATCGAAATCTTCCTACAACACAAACAACGACAGAGAATGCATCTTAATTTTTAGAAGCATTCGATGCCAGGAATTGTTGGAACATTGGCGAGCGTGCGGTATTAGCATGGAACAGGGTTTATATGTTTTGAAGGTAAAATGAGTGGGATATTGTTAAATGTTAGTTGAATTTTTAAATGGAAATATAAGAACTTCATTTTGTAAGTTACGATGTTTTTATTCTATTAAGGTTTCCGGACAACCACTTGAAGGGACGATCAATGCTATCTCACTTAGTGGTAGTCTGGAGCGACAGTTAGGTACTTTAGTAGCTGCATCGACTGCCTCCCCAGTAATTCGAGTTGCTCTGCTTTCACTTCATGCTTTTATCGATCACCTAAGGTATGTTTATATTATGCTGTTATTCTGGTTTTCGCGATTTAATATTTTTGTTCTTACCATCAATTTCAGTCATTCTTTTTTCAAAGTGGATTCTAAAGAGTACTGAAAATGGAACTTCTGGATGAAAGTTAGAGAACTTACGTTTCAGGTGTTCGCTAAAGGAGGCTGAATTGCGTGCAGAACATTTTTACAAACAATTCCAGCAGGCGAATCAGAGACATGTTCTTTTGATCGAAGAATTAGAGCAAAATCAACTCTCCATTGAGCAGACATATGAGCAACGGTGTAGGTTGGTTTTACTAAAGAATTTAGTACCTGAAGTCATTTTCTGTGTTCTATATGTGCAGTCTTATTTATAGCGTTTTTTTTTTGTTAAAATGCTGATAATTACCAATTTTTTAAAAAATTACTTTTTATTATAGGAGTTTTGATGAAGGCTATCGGAAAAAAATAAGTCAAATCGAGGAGCAGTTCTCTCAAGAAAAAAAAGACTTGCTAGCTGAATTGGAAAAGGTTATTTTGAATGTTTCATAGGTGATTAAGAAAAAAAAAAATGGTCTAGAATTGTTTTTAGGCAGAAGAAAAACTTGCTGAATTTCGAAAAAATGAGTCATCGTATCGTACTCGTTTGCAATTGCTTGAACGGCAGTACGCACGAATTACAGAAGAAGCAAAGGAATTATCTGAAACGGTGCAGCAATCAGAGCAAATGAACCGACATCTACGCAGCGAGCTGAATAAGGCATTACAACCGCGGCTAATGGAAGAAACGCAGCCAACGATGATGCTGAGACGTCGTGTTGAATTACTTATTACTCACAACAAGGTTTTTGATGGAACTGTAGAAATGAGTTTAAATATTTATGTAAATAATAAGCACATAAATTCTTCTTCAGAGCATAGAACACATCACTTCTGAAAAAAAACATAAAACGAATGGACTGGATTTTATTTTGAGGACTTTGTACTCCTTTGTAGGGTAAAATATCAGTCTTCTGTTACTATTGCAAAACCTGATTGGATTCATTCTTTAGTTTATAAAATAGCGAAAGGGACTATGAAAATTTTTTAGTGCATCATGATATGAATTACTTGTTTATTACATCATGATGTAAATTGTCATGAATGAATTGGTTGTTTCAGAATTAGCTATTACAGTAATTCTGCAAAATTTTTCAGAGGTTACGGGAAAAAATACAAGAATTAACAATTAATCGGAAAAAACGCAATAGTCGTTTCAACACGGTTGAGCCACTTTATTTTCACTGGACCAGTACGTTTAGATTGGAAATGTTGGCTTTAAAAAGGCGTAAGGAAGATAGACCAATTGATACACTATCAGGTAACTATCATTTTTTGATCTTATAATAAACCGTTGATCAGGTATATTCTGGTGATCGCTAAAATGTTTTTACAATAAAATATTATACTCTACGAAATTATTCAGAGATGGAAAGTGAACCGGAGTCTATTTTTATGAGATTCAGAAGGCGTCGTATGTTGAAAGTCAAGGAACGAAAACGTCGGCATGACCGAATTGCTAGGACTATGGACAATTCGTCATCAAGTATATGCATCATATTCAAAAATCATGTTTATTCATTTCGTAACTTATGTTTTTTAAAATGATAATGTAAATGATTCG
Organism: Brugia malayi; assembly: GCF_000002995.4. NCBI lineage: Eukaryota > Metazoa > Nematoda > Chromadorea > Rhabditida > Onchocercidae > Brugia > Brugia malayi. The sequence goes on from NW_025062479.1 coordinate 4,052,819, forward strand.
AACATCATTTACTACCAAGTTATTGGTAATGCTTTAGATGAGTGGGTAGTGAATGCAAGGAATGATAAAGAAAAGATATCAGATGTTACACTGAATAAAAAGCTCAAACAAACTTTGCTGGACGGTCCACACGACAGTGTGGAGAGAATCAAAGAGCAGCATCGAAAAGAGATTGTGGCTTTAAAACACTCTGCTAATAAGACTCTTGCAGATGCTTTAATTGATCAGCAACAACGAATTACACAAAGGCAACTTTTTTATGATTGAGGATTATTAAATTTATTGTCTTAAATTCAGCAAGCTCTTCAGAAGATGTTGCTTCTCCAAGTTCTTTATAAGACGTGCATAATTTACTCTTTTTCGATGCCACAAAGTTATGTTTATAAACCTGCACAAAATTTGAGCTCAAATATTATTTCACAAAATGAAGAATTTTTGGAAAACTTCTTTGACTTCATTAATAACACAGTGTTGTAGTTTCGAGAAGGAACGGCGCCAATTTCAAATACAGTTAGTTATCGAAAGAAACACTTTAGAGCGAAAATTCGCAGAGGAAAAAATGAAAATGATCGGTCGATTGCAGGCAACTTTCTATGTTCTCATTAAATTTTTTAAGTTCCAGTTTCGACATATAGAATCGAGCACAATAATTCATTTCAAGAAACTCGTGTTAAAAAAAAATTCTTACATAAAAAATTTATAGGAAGAATTTGGATGCGAATTAAATTGCCTAAAAACAGTCATGTCTCCTTCTACATATGACAATTCACAATTATTTGCTCGTAAACTTGGGGTAAAGACTTTATTTTAGGGATTTAAGATCTTATTTTACAATTTTAAAATTTTTAAAACTTGAAATCAGACACGTAATTAAATAAACAAATTTTTTTTTTCACATTTCTTGTTAACTCTTCTGCGGAAGAGAGAAAAGTATTAGTTGTTAAGAATAATAAGCAGCAAATAGCTATTGACGACTATCGAACATTAAGTGTTAATTGATGTGTTATTTATCAGTATAATGGCGAAAGTATTACTGTTGAAAATATGAAAAGCATTCAGACGTATGGCTCAGTTCAATCTCAATCTCTATTCAGCATTAAACGGCCACAGTGCAGTACTTTGGTGGAAGAGTTCCGGTAAAACTTAGCTTTAGAAAGAAAACTAGGAAGGATAAAAAATCATAAAAATGACAGTTTTCCATCATTAACTTTTGCATTTTATATGTAACAGTATACATTGGTTTTCGATTAATAAAAAAGTAGTACTAATGTTTTTTGAAACAGTCTACCACTGTTCGATTTTTATCCAAAAACTTCTATAAAAATTTAGTAATTTTGTGACTAATAAATTCCGGTCCCTAACATCTAGTTTAATTTTACTTTTCAGGAAAAGTGGTGATTCATATAATATGTTTAATCAGAGTAATAATATTGATATGTTGAATATAGAGAAGACATTGCCACCGCCAACGCCATTTTGTAAAGTAAAATTGTTATAGCTTTATTTCTGACCCAGAAAACCTTAATATAGTTTTCTTCTTTGTCAGTGCTTCACTAACTGCATATTTCTCTGCATATTTATGTGGAGTGATCATTTCTGAATTACAATTTTTATTTCTGACAAAAAGTGTACAGTAATCACTTCTACAATTTTTCTGATTCCATTTAGTGTGTTTAGATGGTGCACGGCAAATGCTCCCATTATGAAATGATAAGAACAAAGCTAAGGCAGATTCATGCAGCCGTAGCAGGTGAGAATAATATCGTTGAAAGTGGTTTTGAGGATGTTATCTCTAGTGCTGATAGCATAACCGAAGTGAGTATTTTATTCCATTTTCCAGTATATTTTGCTCTTATTCTGGTCTGTTTCAAGTGAATTGTTGTTTTATGGAATTAATAATTGCCAGATTGCATTACTGTTTGGGTTTGTATAAAAATTATAACGAAGGTATTCTTTCCAATAAAGATGTAAAGAGATAGTGCCGGGGACTAAGTTTTAAAGTTATTTCTTATACTGTTAGTTTTGAAATCAAAATAGAGGAAATAAAGACGAAGAGAAATTTTGGAAAACTGAAGCTCATTTATAGCATTAAGAATGTTGATATTCTGCAGGAACATGCGCATTTGAAGAACGAAATCAAAAAACTGAGCGGGCGACTTTGTTCGGCTCGTGAAAAAATCATAGAATTGCGTGCTTACTTTGCAAAATGCTCCGCTAGTTGTGTGGAGAGCTTTGAAAATTGGCAAATTGGACAACCAGCGGGTGACTGCTTGACTGCTAGAAGCACATGGATACGTCGAAGAACAATAGCTCCTGATAGCATTTCGAAAATGGAACAACTTAAAGCGGAAAATGTTTTGCTTAGTGCACGATTAATAGAATCAACAGAATTGGTGAAAATGTTGATTCGGGAATATAGTGATCAGTTAAATAGAACGTCACGTTTAGGGAGATTTATCCGTTCTATATACTCTATTAACGATGAATAATTATGGCTTTGCACATTCCTTGATGCTAATCTTGCATTTCTTAATTTTATTTTGTGCTTGTTCCGGAAATAAAATGTATAAATTTTTTCCTTTTTTAAGCAAATATTATCTAAATCAGGAAACTATTGCTAGAACTTTGGGTCATCTTCCCATCTTTTCTCTGATATTTTGACAAAATCTCATCTGTGAAAAGTTAGAATTTATAAGAAAAAAGTGGGAAAAGAGTGTTGTTTCTTTGTTACTGGAAGTATTACTTATGGTTCCCAAACTAAGTGGTATGGAACTAACATACAATAAATATGGAAATGGTGTTTATTTCAGATGAACTGCTTTAATGTATCTAAACATAATTCTAAGATGAAACGACACATGTATAGGGTTCATAGCGAGGGTGTTGTTTTCAATGGATGTGTAAAGAGGTAATGTCGAGGCACTGGTTTTCTTATGCTGACGTTTTTTTTTTTTTTTTTTTGTAAAATATTCCACTAAACTATATAATTTTTTCTTTTTAGGAATTTTTTATGGTTATTTAAATAAAAATTTGTGAGATGGATCGTCTTTCGAAAGCCCTTAATGTTTTGCAAACAGCTAGAAAGTCAGATTGGATGACTGCGCCCAGGTTAGTTCTTACTGCAAATACTTTACTGATTATGCAGAAGGTCTGTATTTCATGACTGGTACCGTATAACAACATTCAGAAAATGTATTCGCGAAGTTTCATTTCTGTATAGACATTCAATCACAAATTATCAAGGATTCCTTTTGCAATATAGGATATATGAAATTTTTACGAAAAAGTATGCTAATAATTTAGCTCTACCACTTTCTTCAGTTTTACACTTATTAAAAATTGGTTTGAATTTGTCAAAATAATATGCATTTTATGTCAAATTATTGAATTAGGTGTTTTAGGAGCTTAGTTTATGCGCATGTGTTGATAAGCTTAGGTAGTGTTCCCAGGTGAGCAGGAATGTCATTTTATGACTCGTTAATTCTTGATTTTGCAGCAAAAAATCGGAAGTTTGCGAAAAAGAGTATGCAGCTTTCTCAGATATCAAAGATGTATTGATTCGATCGGAACTCTGGTTAGCTGTTTGCATATTCGATAAAAGTGTAAAACTAAATAGGTCTAAATATCTTAATTTACTACTGAACGGTATATATATCCTCTCATCAAAGTTTTCGTGGCATTCTTCATATCATTACCTTTGAAAACGGTTCAAGTCGTGCTGATATAGAATCATGTCGAAGTTATAGTTATGCCATTATTCCAGATGCTTTACCTTTTATAATCGAATGACCAAACAGCTTTAGTGATTGTGTCCTTTTTTTCACCCCTCTTTTATAGTAATTTGTTTTTCGTCTTCCAGGAAAGATCCGAAATATAACGACGAATTCAGTCGTGCAGTAGAAGTTTTGTTTGAATATATCAGTCATCGAAACAGTGATCTTCGTATGTTAAGTGAACAAACAATGGATTCAGTACTAAGGGTAAGTGTCAGTGTGAAATAAGTTGTTTCTGTTTGTTTCCGAATAGGCTAGCTATGACTGCGTTTGTAGCAACATAGAACTAGGAATCTTTCTCCATTAACCCAAATAAAGTGAATGTAGTGAATTTTGTGTAATTCGGAACATTATGTTGCGACAATTGGTATCATTTGCAGCATTTGGTCATTGATATGAATACTTCACGTGTGATTGTTTTATTAATATCAGAAATTAAACGGAATGGAACTTCCCGATCACTCGTTTTTGCGCTTTCGCGATTGCTCGATGCTCTGAAATATGTAAAAGTGAATCGTTCACGGTTAGCTAAAGATTGTTAACTGGAATTCATTGCCGTTCCATTTCGTGTAAAAAGATGCATGGGGCACGTGTTGGGTCTTTGAGCCAGCAATTAAACGTAACATTCTTAAATGGAAAAACGGCTGATTCACATTTATGTTTTCAATTTTTTTCAGAGCTATAGGAGTGCATTTGGTTTCTGCTCTTCCGAAAATCTTGATTCGTTCAGAAGAAATTGTACAGCATGCTTTGGAAAGGTATCTTCCTCCGGTTTTTGTATTTCTTGGCCCGGATTTTGAGACACAACCAAATGATATTGTATCGGTAAGTGTGAAGGATTAAGTAATCTGATGTAAATATTTGTTTTTGTGAAATCTTCGAATGTTATTCTTCAAATAAAGTACTAGTTATATCAAATGAATGATTATTTGATTTGGTTTTTATTTCTAGAAACTCTATGAAGCAGCGCTTTCGAATTTGGAACTACCTGGTGTGACGAATCGGGCAGCTACTGTCATTATAAGTCAATTGGCTACTTACGTTGGAGTTATACGCAGAAAAGTTTTTCTACATTTTCTCAGTAAATATACCATTTTTGTTCATTTTCAGCTACACGATTTCTTTTTGTTTCGAAAATTGAAGTAAAAGCCTAGTTACTTTTCTTTTTAGAAGTGTTATCTAAAGCAAGTGAACAGCAAAATAGAAATCTGTTGGTTGGGACCCTGAATTCACTTCGTTTACTGTGGTCTGTTTATTTATTGAGGAGCAGTGAATATGAACTGGATAGTCTACGAAGTGTAAGTGGAATAGTTGTTCATCTTAGTGAATAGAAATGTTGGATCTGTATTAGAAAACTTAAATTTGGTTTGCTTTTTTATTTATTCTGGGTTCATGACACTGTGTTTGATTAGAACATTTTTATGGATGCTCTTTTTAGGTGATTCGTGGCTCATTACGCTGCCTCTTTTCACCTCAAAACGAAATTGTAGTTGCTTCATTGGAATTTCTCGAAAAAGTGGTTTCATCTCCACTCGCTGCTCTTGATGTAGAGTCGTTTTATCCACAGCGGTCAAACACTTTAAATTCTGATGTAGAAAAACAGAATATTGCTGTGCCGACAAGTTTACCTTCTTGTAAGTTTTTATAGTTTTATGTTTGAAATATTATGCTACTTGTACCCATATTCTTTAATCTTGCTTTTTTTGTTTTGCAGATGCTACCAGCTGTATGAGCTCACTGAGAGCTAGTCCAATAAATTTCCCTTTTGGAAACTTACCTTCTGAAGTAGTGGATGTAGCTGATAGTAGTGTCCAGCCTTCATTTAATTTTTCTTTAAGGACTGGTTTTTCGAGCTTAAAGATGGTGAGTGACAAATTACTTATCCTTAAAAATTGAAGAATGCTGTGTTATAACAGAAATTGTGCCGTATGATAGCTTCTGAAAATTGGAAATTTTTGAAAAGTTACTGATTCCTTTTTAAAAAATACTCGCTCGCGTAACTTTTTTAGCAGAACGAGTCAAATTCGGAAAGTGGCATGGACATTATTGATCCACTAAGGCATTTAGAGATATCTGGTGATCTAACCGAATGTTCGTCAGAAGAATCCTTTCCTGAATTTACATCAGTTTCATCTATTCCGATACCCGAATATTTACCTATAGACATATGTAACTTTTCGGTTTATCTTATTGTGTAAGATGGGCGTTCCTGAAAATTGTAAAAGAATCAATGTCTTAGAAAACTCTTGACTAGTAATAATATACCTAATGTTGTTTATTTGTGGTCTTAACTGATATTTCAAAAATAAAATGTTGCAGAAGTTAAAAACCAATATGTTTTTTTTATAGCATTCGGTTCATTCCTCGCATATACAGCTGTACTTCTGGCAAAACGATTTTTGTTAAGTGGGCAATGCTTTAAATTGTTGGCTGATAGCGAAGTTCGTGTAAGCCACAAAATTTTGGCAATGTCTTGCTTGAGCAGTCTTGCTTTGTATTTGCCACAATTTGCAGATATAACTCTTCATCCGAAAGGTAATTATTTCCATTATCAAATTAAGGTTGCGAGAGCAGTCGGGATATTTGAAATTTGTTATTGACAGTGAGATTTAGGTGGTTTGGGCGCGCAAACATTGAGGGACCTCCAACTTTATCTGAATCATGAAGATGATCAATTAAAGGCCGCAGCAATCACTGTGTTTGTAAATGCTGAAAAGTGTCGGTTCCGAGCATTGGGTCAGCAGTTCCACGGTTAGCTTTCTAGCAACTTTGCATCCTTGCATCATTTGTTAGAAGTCAACAGTTCCGTCTTCCTTTATCTTAAAAAGAAACCTTTCGGGCAAATTAGGAACTTTCAATTGCAATGTTATAGAATTTAGTTGCTCTTTCACCTCATTTGTGTATGATGCGATTCGTGTTCGTCGTGCTCACTGTAGTCGTGCATTGCTGATAGCTCTAAAGTCTGCGAAGGAATTGGTTTACCAAACTGGTATTGTATACGATGTTGCAAAATTTGCTTGTGAAAATTATCAAGACAACTACTTTTTGCTTCGGGTGAATATTTTAAACTAATATTTCTGGAAGTTAAAAGGGGTTACTTTACATTTGTTGTAATAACATTCAAAAAATAAAATACATATCACAAAAAGAATTTGTCAGATTTCTAGCTGGAATAACGGTGATATCGAGAAATATATGTTGGTCTGTTTTTCAGATAGCTGTAGTGGAATATCTAGCAAGTATCGAATGGGCATTTGCGAGCTCGTCTTGTACACATCTTCCTGATGAAATTTTTGAGATATATATGCATTTGCTTGCTGATGACGACCAGCGAGTGAGGAATGCTGCGGCAAAGCATCTTTCGTTGTTCGTTTATTAACACTCGAATCAATAATTCGTGGCACAGTGAACGAATTTCTGAAAAATATAGCAGTTGTTGACAGTTAACATACTTAATATTTTTCTCCCAATGTTTACAAGTTAAAATTTAATTTGTTTTCCAGGCTAACTGAAAATGCGAACTACAATTCAACACCGAATAACATCGCACTAGAAGAACCTGCTGATTACTTCTGCTCCGATTTTCCAAAAAATTCTCTTGTATAATATACACAAATAAGATACAAAATCTCTAATTATTTGCAATAAAATAGAACGTCTAGTGATTAATTTTTTTCTCATCTTTGTTTCTTTTCAGACTATTGGTATGAGTCCACACTATGATTTTCTGCAGCAGCCATTCAATTTTTTGATCGCGGGAAACCTTTCTTATATACTTAGAAAAATGTTCTATATTTTAACAACAAGTGCGAACGAAAAACAGCAGGTTATTGTTTATTTAAAAACAGTATATCCATTTCTTTGCTCCGATTATATGTATTTTAGTATGTTCATCTGACTACTTCTAGTTCTAGTGTTTAGGTTCGTTTCTTTTTTTTTTTTTTTTCTGGTTAAGTTTTTAAGGCATATTTCACATAACATAACTCTTTATAATATGAAGATTTGTTCAAAGTAAATTAAGAACTATTTAGGCAGGCATTGCTGCTGGGCTGTTTCAACTGTTGTGTTGTTTCAAGTCAAGGCATTATGCCCAGGCCTGGGGATTGGAATCGAACGTTGACAGTTCGAGGACTGGTTTAATCACGGCTCTAATTTCAAAATGTGATTGTTGCTGTACAGATGTTCAAACTTTCATACATTTTTTAAATATTGTAACGCATATGACTGCAGGTAAATTGGTGCTGGTATTTTTCAGAAGTATTGTAATGGTCTTATGGAATTTTGCAATTTTTAGAATTTGGTCCCACTTCATTCATTGTTTTAAGAGTTACTAAGAGCTCGAACAGTCCTTCTGGGAAGTGAATTTGAAGAGTATAGCATAAAGTATTTATAAAAATTACAATCTATGTTAAGGCTTATACACAGTAAACATCATGAAGGCTGCTAATGGAAGTAGTGATGTAGTGCTGAAATTCCCTAAATATTCTATTTATGAACAACTTATTCTATTACAGTTGAGGTATGTCAGCTACTTTTTCCAAGCTAGAACTTTTCCCTATTTGGTAGAAATATCATGCAGAGTTTTATAACTTTGGAACTGATGCCAATAAATGGATTAATTATTGCTTAAAAAACTGAAAGTCTCATGCGTCATCCTGTAAGCAAGCGAAATGATTTTCTTTTTTTGTATAGTGTTCGACCATTTATATCAGCAGTCTTTTTAGTTTTTAGGGTTATTAATTTGTATTACTGTTTGATAACCGATCATCGGCAGCAAAGTGCGTGTTCTTTTTCACGGTTTTCACCACTTTCGCCCGTTCGTAAGGCACTTCCTGTTAATACCAACAGTGCAGCATCATGGGAGCAACGAATTACCGCGATTTCAACATTTGCTGGTATTGACATCAAAATGTCTAGAAATACAAGTTTCCTGCAGTCTTCTAGTCTCATTCATTTCGCTGATTCATTAAAGGGTGGTTATTTCAATTACATGGTGAGAAGCTTTTCCATCCTTTTTTTTTTTTTTCTTCATCTTTATTGTCCATTTAATTTTTTTTTACATGTTTATACTATTACCATTAATACGTTTATATTTCAGAATACCTTGGCATTTGATGCATCTGAACGTTTCACAGCTCTTTTGATTTCAGCATTAAACTGTTTAGCTTGTACATTGGAGGTGATGCGTCTGCCACAGGTTGCGGACATTCTTGAAGAGGTTGTCACGAAAGTTTACGCATATTGTTTTGGTTATCATTTTTTTTTTTTTTTTTTTTTTTTTTTAGTAAAAAACATATGAATGCATTCAAAAAACAACTGCTTACGTTTTTATCCACATTCAAACATTTATTAATAAAGAGCAAGCATGTATCCTAATACTATTAACAGCAAAATTTTTCTTGGTTAAAAGCTTTTTTATGCAATATAGATAGAAACCTTTTTCAGTCATATCACTCATGATTATTAGGAATTCTTAGCTTAAAATGTTTGGTTTTTAGGTTTTATTTTACTGTCAGACTGTTGTCGAGATCGTACCAGATGAAAGTATTCGAGTTGCAATGCAGCTGTTTAAGATATTATTTGGAAGTAATGTTGCAAATTTGTCGCTAGATGCATTGAGAAGTTTGAAATTAAATGATATTAATCAACCCAAAGGTGATTTTCTGCATATATAATTGCAAAATTGAAAAATTTTTCTACGGTTTTATTTTGTAATCTACAAAATAAAAGTTCATGTAATCCAATCCTCAATAAAAGTCTAAATTCTCATGACTTTGCTGCGCATAAATTCTGGAGCAGTGTATGTTGAAATCTAACATCATCAGTCTGTTGTTTTTTATGGTTTTCGTATTCAATTTTTCCAAATCCGAAAAAAAATATATCCAATTCTTTCAAAACCATATTCACTGTATCAAAGCTCATAAAGGTGCTCTTTGGAAGAGGTAATTGTTGCTTTTAATTGGTGGTTTTTTAATGTCGCATGTGTTAATTCTTATTTTATTTTTGTTTTATCTTTATAGATCTCCTCGAAGTTTGCGTGTTGAGAAGTGTAGATTTTTTTACAGAATTTGTTATTAACACAGGTCGAGTTGAAAATGATGAAGCTCAACTTATGAGGTATGTTTTATTTTCATTTCTTCAAGATTTAAAAGTGTTTTAGTCAACTTAAGATTTAAATAAATCTTTACCAAAATTTCATAATCATTTTGCATAGATGTGCTGGTTGGTTGCGTAAGGACCTAATTTCTAAGGATGGAATCCCCGCAAGCATGGAGATTACGCCATATGTAACCATGTTTGAACCATATGTATCATTGACAATTCGCTTATATCAGTCAACGAATTCTGTGGATGTGCAGTGCTCGGTGATTTCGGCTTTTCATCAACTCATCAAATCTTTTTTGAATTGATTTCTTGAAAGAAAAATCTATTGAAGTAAAAGCTGTAGTGAATGTGTTTCAGGTATTGAATCTCATATGTGTACTTATTCGAGGTGGAATAAACTATTCTATGCTGGATCCGGAAACTCGTTTGCTGGATTTTGTCACTGAACAAGTGAACGAGATTAGTACCCGGAATTGGTATCCTTTTGAAAATAGCTTTTCTACTAGTATATCATAATTACACCATTGGAAGGCAGTGATTTTGATATTGAGGTTTACACCATTTCTATGGATTCCAGTTTTTTTTTTTTTTTTTTTTCAGGAGTTGTTTGGAAAGTTCTTGATTTGACTGCTTTTTAGGGTAGCTGCGGATGCTGAAAAGTTGCTAACTTCAGTATTTAATTATTTCTTATCACTTTATCATACTGAAAGTCAAGGACAAGTAATCATGGAATTGGATAAAATTCGCTCATTTGTGGAACTCTTAATGAAAGCTTGTAATACGCGACCATACCTGACCCCATGTGGTTTGTGTTAAGTCTTTCACGGACTTGAAGCTTTGGCGATTAGATCGAAATGCACTGACTTTATTTCTGTTTCTTCTTTAGATTTATGAATGCTAATCCAAATGCGGTACATATTATTTATCCATCAACCAATCACAGAGATCATTTGTGTGTTAAACTATATATTATTTCCAGCCTTGAATTGTCTCCAAATAGTATTGGTTGACTGCATAATCATGCGCCTTTCTTTTGATGTTACACTTCTGAAGATATTACAAACAACCAACCAGTTAGCAGCAGTTTGCCCGACAAGAGTTCTTCAGCTCTGGACGCTTGCTGTTCTCGGTTCCCATGTCAATGGCGATGCAAAGTAATAATGTTCTTCCTTTCCATCTCTATTATGTGTTTATTTTACTGTCTCATGTAGTGATCGAATATTAATTATGAAGATGGTGATAAAAAGCCTATTTTTTGCAAATAAAAATCGTTAGCCATCTCAAATTGATTGCTGCATTATTTCTTTTCAGCTGGACAAAAACATCCTTGTTCCTGTTTGAAAGCTTGCAGCAGTTAGATGCGGAAAACTGGGACTTCAGTACAACCTTCAATGCAGTTCTTTTGTTGCGGTCATGTTACTCCTCCATTACTCGACCAACAGACGCTTTTTTCAAAAAGATGATCAGCATTTTGGAAGATGTTGGTGTTTACTCACATTTGACATAATTTTCGGTTTTTGTTTCATTAGTAGTGTTATTAATTGGTGTATTTGTTGAAATTGCAGGATTTGTGCTGTTTTTCTCGACTGCTACTCGTTCTTCCGTATCTCTTCATATTCTTTTGTGTTTTGAAGGATGGTTCGACTTTTACAAGGATCGAACAAATATGTAATCATGACGCAGAAAAGATTGGGCGGTTCGTCTTCTTACTGTTAATGTTTCTGTGTAACACGTGTTTTCTTCTTTTTTGAAAAAAAAAAAACTGATACTATACGTATTTAATTTGCACTGAACTTTATATTTGTTTCTTTTCTTCTTTTTTATAGCTTGTTAATGACCATACTTGGTCAGTGTCTGCAAGCTTTACGACGACTAACTTCTTTGGACAATATTAATGAGAAAAATAGTGAAAACTTGATGGTTTGGTATCTTTTAATTTTATCTCACGCCGTTCGTTCAGGTGAAATTTCAATTTATATATTCTCTACGTATGAGTAGCTGTTGGTGATTAATACTTCTTAAATGAAAATTTCTGCACGGTGAATCTTGTTAAAAAAAATTGAGCTATTGCGCACTTTGTGCATGTTATTATTTTGAGGTAATATGGAATCAATTACAAATACTTTTGATGCACATTTCTCAGTGGATTTTGCTGATCTTCAAAGATTATCGATATTTTATCCACGTACTTATGCACAACTATTTGCATTTGTTAACATTGCTGGCTTTCACAGGCATAAACATTTGTTTTATTCTTCTTTTTCGAAGTAAGTTATTACTGCAGCTACTAACTTTTCTTGTTTTTTGGTACAAATCGACCACATTCTTTTGGATATAATTTGCAGACAATTAGGCGATTTGTGTATGATAATGCGATGCCGAGCAGCGAGTCCAGATGGAGCTGGCGAAATTGCTCGTTTATTCGATTTTTGTTGTCCAGATATTTTGGTAACTGTCGTAGTACGTAGATGGCTTGCATGTCATATTAGGTAAAGCCTGAAGAAAATCATTTGTTTCTCTTTTTTTTTTTTTTTCTAATAAATTTGATCACGAAACAGAGAAATTGGATTTATGAATAAACATGTCTAATTTAAACAGATAGCTTGAAAAAGAGCTTATCATTCTTTCGAAATTAATGATATAACTTGAAGAATAAGAATATGCTGTTTTTTTAGTGACTTGGGCATTGAAATGCAGAAAACATTGTTAAAAAGCGTTATCGATCTGAGCAAAAATTATCGCTCTGTAAGTTTTCATAATTTCGCATTAGATTAATTTCACTAATTGTTTTTATCAAACAATTTGTTACAGTGTGCTACTGATTTGGACATTATCGAACTTATTGCATCTAGTGATATTCCGGAAGCATCTATTGCCATCGAATTTTTGAAAAATAAACTTGGTGAATCTAGAATACTGGACCGTTTGACAGCTCTTCTTCTTGATCATCAAGTAATTCTATTAAGATATGAGAAAACACCACCAGGAATTCAGTATTATTTAATCACTATTCAGTCCAGTCGCGCAGCTTTATGGCAGACATCTCTTTACATCCTGATAACTGAAGCTTAATATGCTAACCATTCCCTTTCATTCTTCCTATCTATTAGTCCACCGGTTGCTTGAACCACTTTTTAAATTCGACATCCTATTACTTTTGGCATAAACTGAGACGAATTTCACTGCAGAAGCGTTTCAGTTTGTTACATGCTTCCTCATGCAGGAATCATCTGAAATGATTTGTTTCGAACTTACTGTCATTAATTTTAGAGTGAAAGTGTTGCGTCCAAAGCATTGTTGAAACACTTCATAACATCGGAACAATTTTCTGCTGACTTCTTATTTGGATGGTAATACTGATCTCACTTAAAATCAATAAGTGCTTTTCTTCAAAGGCTTCCTACATGTATTAGGATAAATGATTCAAAAGAACTCAGTAGTTATGGTTTCATCATACAATTTATCTCTTTGAATTTTTTTATTTTATTTTATTTCCATCATTTATTTTAGTTCTGAAGAAATACCAGAATTAAGTAACAAAAAGCGCAGTCTTCAAATTGGTGATCCGTCGCGGTTCACTCCAGAAGTCTTTGCTGATATACTTCTACAAATTATTGACAGAAAAAGTCAGGTTTTGAGTTGTTAACAACATTTTTCTAAAATGCTAGAAATGCATGTGTGTCAATTTCAGATTTTGATATCCAGGCAGAATTTATTTGCACAATGTTGTTTAACGTTGAAGGGAGGTATGCGGAGATGATATTGCGAAATACGGTACCACATTTGCATAAGATCACTTTATCATTTTCAGTTTTTTATTTTTTTTTTTTTGTCGTTCTTTTTTTTTTTTTCTTTTTTTGTTTATCTAGACTTGAATAATTACATCAGCCTCTGTAGGAAGGGATTTACGCCACACTTTTGCAGTATTTTGTAAGATTTTTGATTACGAATCAATTAAATCAAATATCATTTATGTAATTTGGTTCGGTGTAATATTGCGTGTCACTAATCCACATTTATTTATAGTATGAATGCAAGAGGTACGATGTACTGTCCAGCTTTATTGACATGTTGGATCAATTTAAAATTGCTAAGGAATGTTCTGGTATGATTGCAATTACTTCTAAAACTTTTATTTAGCACACAATACCTGTAATTCCAGAAATTTGTTGCACGCATTTTTTTCATGTGTTAAGTAGTATTATGCAAGCCTTTTTTACTCAGTTCGCTTTGCAAACATTTTTGGGTGTCATGTTAACGCTCCTGATTATTTTACATATTTAGGTGGATTATATGACGAACTTTCTACATTTTCTATACTGAAAATTGACTCATTGTCAGCTTCATTTGTTTCACTTGCGTTCGATCCATCTGTCAATTCTTCCTTGCAGATTTTTGTTCAAAGTAGAATTGCAAATGTCGGTATTCATTTGATCCTTCTCTTTGTTGCTCAGATTCTTGGTTTTTATAGGTAAGGATTGGATGGATTTTCACTAGCTTGTTTTTTTACAGAAACCTGAAAGTATTGTCTATAAAAAAGCATCCGATTGGGTTACCGAAATTTCCTTATTTGATCATTGGATGCAACGCTATATCGATTCTCTTGCTATACAGGTTATTCATCACGTTTTTGCGTTGAACATGAACAATTTGATGATTTTTTTGCAAAATTACTCAAATTTTTGGTTGCTTCCTCTATCACAAATTTTGAATGTTTAGAGCGAATCAAGAACATCCGAAGTTGCATGTGCAGTTGCTTTTGGGATTACTAGGCGTTCTTTTCGTGAGATTATTGACCAAGCTCAAAATTCGAAGAAAGTTGTAGAACAGCAACTATCTTTGGCTGTTAGCGTCGCTCGGTTGGATTCAGAATTTGTTTTCCCTTTCATCATTTTCGTTTTTTGTTTTGGAAAGATTGATTGTGCATTAGTAAAGAAGTTGAATTTTTAGGTTGGTACAGTGCGTTTTCGAGCGGTGTAGCATACTATCTTACCAGGGATTGCAGAAACTGAGTGATCCGTTTTGCAGTATGAAAATAATCGATAGGACTGGGAAAAAAGATTTCGATATAGGTAAATTTTTTTACTGGGAATAAGTGTTTTAGTTTTATTCTGTCGGTTGAAAGTTAACTTGTACCAGTACTCTTTTTTTGGAAGTTGCCGATTGTTAATCTGATTTCTGTTTTGCGGAGTTAACTTGAAATTAGTCAAGTGCACATTAAGACTTCTTGACATTGCAGATTTTTTCTCTGATGCTATACGAACTGCTTTTGATGTAACGCAAAAAATTCAAGAAAATTTTCGGAAGAAACGTCAAAAAACTCGTTTGTATACTCACTTAGAAAGGCTAGCTAAGGGTCAGTTTTGTGATTTAAGTCTTCCGTATTTCATAATCACAA
This sequence comes from Brugia malayi, assembly GCF_000002995.4. Taxonomy (NCBI): domain Eukaryota; kingdom Metazoa; phylum Nematoda; class Chromadorea; order Rhabditida; family Onchocercidae; genus Brugia; species Brugia malayi. The sequence continues at coordinate 4,068,095 of NW_025062479.1, forward strand.
ATCCAGCTGTGGAATTAGTTACTATTGTAATATAATTAACTTCATGATTGACATCTCGAGCTTCGTTCACATTTCTGTATACTCTTTTTTATTTAGCACTCACATATGTGAGGAGTGGGAAAGTTAAATGTACGGCAGTAAAATAAGTCACGTAGAACACTATAAAATACCAGTAAATGAATCCACCTTTTTAATCGAATTTGTTTTCACTTAGCAAAATTTTTCAGCTGTGTCAAGATTGCCGTTCTTGAATGATATTTCGTGCATACCGCGATCTGCAATTTTGTAAGTATATCACATTATTTTTTTAAATCCTATCAGCATCATGTTTTCTCTTTTCCTTATTCAGTGATATTTTGAGGTGTGGTTGGAAACCGGAACCAGAAATTCATCGTGCGTCGATTTCGATACCAACAGTGAATATTCATTACCTTGGGAATGTAGATATTTTGCATGATTTTGTGTGGCGAATTTTATGGGCCGGTTGGAATCGCCGCTCAAATTTCGACAATTTTTCAATGTCTTTGTTTGGTGTAATTTCGTCAACTCCGTCTGGTTCTGAACTTACAAGTGCTAATATGGTACTTTGCTGTTATTATGTTAAAAAAAAACTGTGGTAAAATTTCACAGTCATATTTGTGCATTTTCTCTGATCTTGTCTTTGTTAATGTTGTATGAATTAATGCATTTATTTGGGAACTTTATCAAGAAAGTTGTCCTAAAAATAATGTTTTCAGAATATGACTGAGCAGCTTGTAGCTAGTACTGTTGCTGTTGAAGGTTTAACAAACTTACTATTAGAAACTTTGCTGTATCCGGAAAGAGGTGATCCAGTTACGGGAAGGTTCATTGTGAAACCACGTGATGTATCGCCGGATTTTCTTTCATCTTCGTAAGTGTTCTTGAATAGTTGTGGTAATTATTGTTCTACATCAGACATTTCTTTTTTTCCTTAATTGATTGCTTCTGGTAATCCCTCTTAACATCATTTCTTGAAAATTGAAGTACTCTTGAAGATATGGACAACGCGTAATTATGCTTCAAGCGAAACTGTTAGGTGCTTCCGCTATCGATTCAATTCATAAAAAGAACTTAGAAATTCTAAACGATCGAGGAAGAAAGTATCGGCCGGGACAATTTTCGGTGCTTACTTCATGGAATATGGCTGGTATTCTGGAGCAAGAACGCAATCTATATAAAGATATCATGCAAATCAGTGGTCAGTCAGACGAGGTACATTTTTATGTCTCTTATTTCTTTCATGTTTTGAAGATACAAGAATTTTTCTCTTGATTTTTACAATCAAGTACTGCGATTTCTACAAAAATTGGATTCTCTAATCAGTTTACTTATTTCTTTCCTCGAGATACTTGTGAAATTGGAATTGATCTTTAAATAATTAGGTAATGCTCTTTTATTGGCTCAGTTATAATGTGGAAGACTTAAACATTGCAGCGATTGCCTTCGTCAGATAGCAGCTATCTACTGAACAGTGGTCATGATACAACGTACGAATCGTGTTTGCGAATGCTTTTCGATACTTACTCACACTGGTTTCGTTCTGGTATGGATGCTGTTCCATTACCTCTTCTGTCAGCAACAGTTAAGTCGGTATAACTTTAAATATGTTTAATAATAATCTCATAAAACATCTTTACGCTAAAAAATTAAAGAAAATGCAAAAATTACATATCTCGAAGAACAAAAATTGTACAGAGAGGGTTTTTTAAATCTCTTTATAGATGTCTTTATTATCTGATTTGTTTACGGAAATGGATCAGTACCGTTTTGTGTTTGGGCATATGAAAACATTATTTTCAATTCGTTCATGTCTTGATAATGTAGACATCGGCAATATCATTTATTCACTGTTGAAATGTGTTTCGATCCTTGGCATTGTAAGTTTTTTCCATCATCATTTTTTAGCACGATTTTTGGGTACTTTAATACTCTATCCGACAGTATTGTATTAATTCTCAATATTAATTCTTTTTGTTTCCAAAGTGTTCCAGATAGACATTAATCTAAGTCATTGTCAATAAAATGCATGGACGCACAAGCAAATGTAGTCTTATAATGCATTGACAGATATGAACAATGAAATACAGCAAGCAAAAATGAAATTATTGCTAATCCCTTTTGTAGAATAGACTTAAAACTCACTGACGAAATTCTCAGTTTCACTGTTATTCGGCCTAATTGATCAGTTTTATCAAGTTTACTGTTCATATCCTATGTTTTTTTTTTTTTTTTTTTTGTAATAGTGTTTGTTTTACTTTAAAACATTTTTTATTCATTAGGTTTCTGCTCCGCATTGAGTACATGAGTCTTGTCATGTAGCCTCGACCTAACAGTTTCTGAAGTGCTGGTGTTGAATATCTCGGATCTTTTAAAGAGTTATTTAAATTAGCAATCCTTTCAGGAAGACTCGTTTATACCCAAAGTTGATGCACAGAAAATAGTTCTAACATGGGTTGAAACTGGTCTTACTTCGGAATTTACTGAAATCCGAATCAGAACGCTACAAGGATGCCTGTTTCTGCTTCAAGCAATTAGTTTTGATGAGTTAAAGGCTGTATTTCTTTTCTTAGAAGCATTTCTGATGGATTATTCACAAATAAGGTAAATGACTGGCTTGACTTATGTCTCTATGGTATTCTTATTCTTTTTCCCCCTAATTTTACTTTTTTGCTCATAACCGTAGAATCAACATGAAATCAGCTTTTATCATCATGAAATTTGGTTTGTACAAAACTCTAAATTGTACATTTTTGAAGTGGTTGCGGTTTATATGAATATGAAACGACATTGTGGACTGCAAGATTTTTCTTTTTCAACAACCCTTCTTATTCTTCAGACAATTCACGGGCTGCATTTCTCAATGTAAGTTATATTTATCGTATGAAAATACTTTTTCTGCGAACTTTGTTAAAACCGTTAGCAATATTTTTTAAATTATTGAAGTGAAGAATGTTGCTACCTGTATTTGTATTCGTTATGCAGCAGATTTGAAACTGACCAAACACATTGGTTTTCTTCAGATGATATGTGAAAAATTTGCCGCAGTTACAACCCCTGGCTGGTTGATGAATTTGATATCTGTGGGTATTGAAAAACTAATCGTTGGTTCTCGAATATATGTGCTCACTTTCAGTCGTGTTGCCGTTCGTCAGTTGTTGCTTTTGTTTCTTTTATGGATTTATTTTTTCAAATTAATGTCCTGTGATATGACTACTTTCGATTTACTTCGCATAGACTTACTTGAACCACTTTATTGTTACTTTTAGAAGCACTGGAAAATTATTTCTATGTACCACAAAAATTTTTGTATGCACTTCGTATCTTCATTGTGTGCCTATATCGAGGTTTAGAAGAAGGAAGAGTACAACATTTGGGAATTCAACCGTATGATCCACGTATTCATCTTATGGAACAGCATGCAATGATATTCAAAATGTAAGTTTGTGACTATGCTCATTTTTATTAACAGATAATTACAATGAAAAGCTTAAAGCTGTTATTGGTTAAATTCTTATCTTAAAAGCTAACGTCTGTTTTACAAAACCTTTTGCTCACTTGATTTTGGGAGATCTTTTTTTCAGTTGATGAATTTCAGTGCGAATTTGATTCCTATTTTTCAGACTTGCAGAGGGTTCCGAAGGTGATGCATCGCAATTAATGAAGGTATTGCCGTATTTATTAATAGATTCGCTGAATCAAAGTGAACTTATAAATAGCATTCTGAAAGAACTGATCCATCGATATGCAGGCCCTCATCCACGTTCTGCTGCCATTTTTAGAATTATTCATCATGTGAGTCGTCTGTTTTTTCTGTACATATGCTTTATTATGAGTGATGAATGTTTTTTTCTATCATTTAAATTCATTTCTTTTGAAATTTCAGTGGGAGCTTAACTGATTTAACTGCAGGGAATTTATCCTTTCCTTTGATGAATTATAAACTTTGTAGTGGTTTATCGTTCTGCACAGCCGTGAAGCTGAAAATGTTGTGCTGGAATGGACTCTAAATGGTTTGGAGTCTTTCAAATATGTAGTCGATCCTGCATTGTTCCGATTTTACGTCAGTGCATTTCTTTGTTCATCATCACCAAATCCATGCATCGCTAATTTGTAAGCATCTTCTTAACTTCATTTCCAAGGATAAAAAGGTCTTTCACGTTCTGTGATGGGTTATTTTTGTAGTTTTTTTTTGCACAACAGCTTTTTTTTTTTGTGAATCAGGTATTTTTTTGATGTCAGTCAAGTTTTTAAGTAAAAGGATTTCTTGTTTATTATTATTTATTATTATTAATTATTTTTCTTATTGTTGTTATTATTGTTCTAACTATATAATTATTGATTATTAATGATTATTATTAACTATTATTACTCTGTCATGGTATTGGACGTCTCATTTGATGACTTGCTGTAGGTAATAATGGTCAGAAATGTACGAATTCCTGGATGCTTGATGTCTATTTATGGAAGGGACATATATTTTCAAAGTCTACAAAATTTTCTCGAACAGTTGGATTAGAAATTTTCTTAAAAGTTAAAATTCCACTTCAGATATTCATTTTCATTTTAAAAAATTGTAGGTTTTATCTTGTCATTGGACGCACATCAAATTTAGTTAGGATCGACGACTTTCTATTTGAATTTTCAGTGCAATCTTTGCTTTTACGGGTTTGTTTTGTTTTGTTTTTTTTTTTTGTTGCGGAACACTACCGTTTTAAATTGTCATCTTTTGCAGTCCCCAATACTTCATTTTTCATATTTCTCTTCACATGTATTTAAAGCCTGATATTAAGAGAGTTCCAGGTTCTGGAAATCGGTTCCTGATGTAGTTGTTGGTCTATATGAAGAAATATTGAGATGTTTTTTCCATAATTATCCTTACAGATGGAAAAGGATGCAAGAAATGGATTAAGATTGTCTATGGAGAAGTTTGTATTAAATGGAAAAACATGCCGAGACCCGAGAAGAATAGCGTCTTTTCCACAGCTGTAATTCATTTCTCGATATATGAACTTCAGGTTATTGGATCTTAGATGTACCTCTAAATACTGATTTCTTTCTACCGAAAAGAAAGAAGACGTTTATCGCTAATATGTTTGTTATTCCCACTTTGCACTAGAGGGTTTCTTAACAAGCTGTGTTATTTATTATCTTGAATCTAGTGTTGTTTTTTTACAATTCTTGTAATTCTTTTTAAAACATTTTAATTTCATGCAGTGTACATTATTCCCCATCGTGTCTGCATACTTTTATAATATATTGCTTAAAATGTTTTGTATCCTGTAGTTTATTTTTCCTCAGTTCCGTTTAATAATAATATGCATGTCGATGAATAGTAACACGTCATTATCGTACTGTTTCGTTAAGTACATATTTTAATAAAAACTGATTTATACAAAACAGCAATGTGGAGTTTCCCTGTAAGAATTAAGCGTTATGGAATTTATTAAACAACATCGCAACAATAACCCAAATGAAATTGTGGTGTATATAATGTACTCAAACTTAAGTCTAATAAGTCTATCTAGCTTTTACAGCAAGTTGATATCTATTATTTCGTTATGCTTAGTATATGACTCGGAGAATTTTGCCTCCAGAGTCTTATCTGTATTTTTTCTCACACCCTACCTGTATATTAATTACAAAACACCGCATTCACATGATATTTAGGAAAGTTCTCCTTCAGTACGTACTTCATAGTGAAACGAAATCGAAATTATGAGTCAACGTTATTTCGATACAATAGAAGAGGTTTTGTCAGTTGTGAGTAACTGTCCATGAGTGAGTGGTAAGTGAACGAATTTGATAACATTCTCCAAAAGGATTAAAGAAAGTGGTGATCGATGATAGGAAATATTTCTATTGAAGCTAATAAGTTGAGCATACATCCAACTCGCGATCTGTTCAGTGTTGAATGTTTAATACTGAAGGTAGTAGCAATTTTTAACTGCTGAGAAATTCATGAATGTGAGGGAGAGATCTGAGAGGACAGAAATGAGTCGTGTGCATTCTAGTTTGGTTGATTTTTGATGTCTTACAAGAAGTAATGGGAGAAGAAAATTTAAGGTGAGTGGAGGGGGAGAAGCGATTAGTTGTGCAATCGCGTGATAACGTTTGCAGCAGTTGGCAAGAGGAAGCGTTATTGATTGCACCCGCCAGCCGATTGCTATTGAAGCTTTCGGGATGAGAGTGTTGTTGCACACCATAGCCGACAACGACATAGGCGAAGCTGGGTGTACGTTGTGACAGGCATACACTCCTACGGATGGGAAGAGAGGGAGGGGACATTAGTAAACGTTCCAACAGACACTGAGTTTGACAAAGGCATACACGCTCTCTCACGCACGCTATTTCTTTAGAACCTTGAGTATACGTTCATCCTTTGTGGTACGTAACTTTGGGACATAATTACTGCACTCTTGAAAGTATTGTTGACCGTGAAGCGTTCGACGATTTTAAATGGCACAGCGTAAGTTCGTTCCTACCAGAATTCTATGTTTTATGATCTTCATCTGGTAGTAGATGATAGCGGTATGGAATTCCGAAGGGAAGCTTAATTTCAATTTGTTGCATGTTGTAAGAGTGGGATTCAAGTAGGATGGAATAGGTGTGAAACCTACTGTTTTTGTCGTCCTAGTCTTTTTGTTGGAGGAGCTGTGTCACATTGCAGTTCAAATAGTTAATTCATTTTCACTTCTGTTTCACCGCACTTAGTGGCATGCTTCCTAACGTTATTCATGCTACTGTGGCATTCATCGATAGTTAAAAATATTGGTTTTGGCTCCCAATTCATAATGACATCTGCAAATGTTTGTATCCATCCATATATTTGTGTTGCCTGACGGCTTTCTTTGATATGTTGAAGTGGATCTGTGAGGCTTTTTACGCTTTTTGCAGGTATTTAGTCACATTCATTTAAAGAAAGAAAAGAAATGCACATTTCAATGCTCCGTTAAGTTTTGTTGGCAGAATGTTAAGGAAGGTAGACTTAGACTAAACGTTATCAAGAAAGAAAGAAATTGGAATTCGTAATATAAAACATTAATTGTAGGATCTTTGAAACCTCATAATATAGGAACCATGGATTAGAAAAGAATAGGAAAAAAGTATATGATAGAGATCCGGATTCGGAAGTAATATATTAGCGTTCTTACGGTAAACCAGAAATTCACATCACATCACATCACAATTTTTTTTTTTATATACATCACAAATATTTTGATATATTTAATCTTATGTGTTTAGTTCTCAGCAGAATTTTCTTTCGGTTATTTCCTTATTTCATAGCACTGAAATGACTTAACCAGCTTTAATTATTTTGCGCAAAGAAATACTACAGTATTAATATTTTGTGACAGAATGCTTTCCAGAATAATCTTTACCTGATAAATAATTGTATTTTACTTACTTTAGTAGTATTTCAGGCCGAAAAGTTCCTGAAGGTGAACTCTGTGCAGTGTGTTCAGATCTCGCAACAGGTTATCATTATGGTGTGGCGAGCTGCAATGGATGGTTAGCGTTTCTGTACTGTTTTTTTTGGGGAATTTATCAGCAGGATTTTCAAGACTTTTCTGGTGAAATTTGAGTAGAATATGCCTTTTCACATACATATATTTGGATTGCATAGCAGAAGCTAAACAGTCTTTTTAACGTTTTCTATGCTTTTTCTTTGAAATACATGTAACTTATACGCACTTCAGCAAAACATTCTTTCGTCGTACCATTGTATCAGAGCACACGTTTGTCTGCCAATACCAGGGTAACTGCGATGTCAATAAAAGTAAGTTATTATATGTAAAGTTGTGCTGTACTTTCTACTATACTGTACAAAATATCTGTTAACTTTTATTAAAGAACTGCTAGTAGTTTGTCTTTTTTTTTTTTTTTTTTTTCCTTGAGATATATTCATTCATGAAGTATCTCCAGCATCGAGTTTTTCTTAAAGTTTTATTGATTATTGTAAATTCTGTAGATATCCGTTGTGCCTGTCGACATTGCCGGTTCAATAAATGTGTTGCTGTAGGAATGGATGCCAAAGGTTTGTTGCTCGCCTTCTTGTCGTTAAATGTATTTAGTTGTAGGATTTTATTAGATTATATGTATTTAGTTTAGTCATGTAGAAGGTTCTTCAGGACAAATATAGGCACTCTTTTCTTTCTCTTTGGTTATGAAATCTTTTTTAGCGATCCAGAATGATCGCGATCGCATTGGACCAACCAAGAAAATGAAAATGAGTAATCAAAATTCTGAAGATGATTGTGCAGTTCATATTCGTTCGGCAGAAGAAAGGGTAAAACATGTCTGTGTTTTCGCTGATGTTTTATCTTGTGATAGTATTCGTCGCATTTTACATTTTGGTAGCTGGTGTGTAATTAGTTATCAACACGATTGAAAAAATTGATGGATTATTTTTTGCAGCTGATAGAGCGTTTGTTGGCAATTGAAAAGTTGTGTATGAGGTTACGACAGTGTGTGCTTCCTGAAATCAATGGACTTAAAGAAGCTGTTTGTGAACCCTCACTTGTTAACGAAGTTAATAACCTTAAAATAGATGTTAGTTTTTATAATGGTGCAGCAGGATTCCGCATAATTCCGATTTTCGCAGTGGATAAATGTTTATTTTAGGAATAAGTGATTTATTTTTTATCCAGCTGCTTCAAAATAGTTGTTCACATTGTAAGAACTGCTTCATTTTATTCAGCCATACACAAATACGAAAGAGTTGTACATTGCAACATTAAAAGACATACAAATGTGGAATAAACGAGAAATGCGAGTGGGCTTAGAATGGGCAAAAACCTTCGATTTATTTAATCAGCTGTCTTTGGATGATCGAGTAAGTTTGACTTTTTCGTTCTTTGATTATTTATTGTTGTTAAGGTTCTGATGGTGATGATTTGTCTTATTGCTTGGCAAAAAGAAAGAAACAAAAAATGTGAAATTTTATGTACCATTTAGTCACTGCAGATTGCACTGATAAAGAATTTTGGATTTACTTTCAATCTTTTAAATCGAAATTATTATGCACCTGACCATGGTGCTGATAAACTCGTATTGCCTAACGGTGCCTATATTCGGCGTCAAGTTCAAAACGAAGTTAAGTTGCCTGGTTGTAGGTAAGTTTGCATTACAAGTCTGATTCCATTTTGTTTAATCCTATATTGTTTATGTTATCTATGAATGCTTGTTATTACTTATGAGTTTTAGGCGATTTTTCTAAAGAATTTCATACACTGCTTATAGGTCAATTTATCACCGACAAATGGATGAAATTATGATTCCATTCAGACAATTGAAAATCACCATGCCCGAATTTGCATTATTCAAAGCTAGCGTCTTTTTTAACCCTGGTTTGTTTCAATAATTGATTAAGAATGCATTACTAACATATTTCAGGTATTTGTTTTTCAGACGCAATCAACCTTTCCTCTCTAGCAAAATCCCAAATTTATGCCGAAAGGTCAAAATATTTGTCAGCACTGTTTTATTTAATAACTTCTAAATGTGGAATAACTATGGGTGCACAAAAGTATGGCAGTTTGCTTATGATGGCCTCTTCAGTACAGGTAGGTGTTTTATATAAGTTTTTTGGTAATTAGATCATTTTCGTTTCTTCAGTAGAAGTCATTTTCAACAAGAGATATTTGTTGATCAAAATTCTCACTTGTTTTAGAACATAATTGCTCAAAACGAGGAAAATATGCAAGTTATGGATTTCTTTGAAGAGAATTGGAAAATGGATAATTTTGTTAAAGAAGTGTGTTTGAAAGATCCATGAAATACGGATACTGAGAAGATGGGATTTATTTACATTCATAATCTAAGTTTTCGGTGTACTTATGTCTTCTTTTTTAACATACTTAATTTGTTGATTTTACTAACCATTTTCAGAAGTTTGTGTTTTTTCAACAATGACCTGCCCATTAATGCCATACACCTTCTTTTGGGAAAGATTTTATTGTTTCAATTTTTTTCTTGTCATTGTATTAGAGTTAGTAGAAGTAGTGTTTTGATAGTCGTGCCATATACATTATTCTCTCATAAGTTTGGCATGGGTATATATTTGTTTCTTGAATGTGATGCAGTTGTTTGTTTTTTGTTGTTCGCTAAATTATTTGATCTTTTTTTACGGTGATATGCTAATATGTGTAGGAATTAATCAGGAAGTTTCGGTGAATTTTTTGTCTCTTATTCTTTGCTTATGCCTTTTATTGAGCGAAATTCCAAGAATGTAGAATTTCGAAGATCTCGTCATATGGTAAAAAGTGATTTGTAAATGTGAAACATGTAGGAGAAAATAAAGTGACGCATGGCTAGATATGAAAAAAGCAACGTAATAAAATTCTGTTCGTATTTTACTGGGCATTTTACATCATTTCTGTGCTGTACATAGGAAGTATATGAAAAACGATGGGTTGTTCTATGTAGATGGTTGCTCGTTATTGCATTTCTTTTTTGGTGTTTCTTTGTCGCGAGGTGTAAGAATATTCGGAGAACAAAATTTTGGATTTATGCGAGAAGATAAATGAGAACGTTGAGCGGTACAGGCTAATTCCAGCCGAATCTGTAGTGTTAAGTGGATGGTTGGCCAGTGTGTAGCAAGTACTGAAGTTACAGTGGGACACTCATTTGCAGTTTTTTTCATTCGTTGATTCGAGCGCAAACCGTGTGGAGCGTTGTGTTGTTTTTCGGAATTATATGACAACTTTGATAACTTGAAGGGATGTTGAGTTTAATGTACTGAGTCCAATTTTTCACCTAAAATAGTTCTAACGGAAAGTTTAGAAATATTCCTGTTTTGCTTTACTTAAAGGATACGTATAATTCATTAATAGAGGCTATTTTCTATAGTTCTGAGAGGAATGTAGAAAAACGAGGTTCCAGCTGTGCCTATTTTAACAAAGCGCCAAAAAGGTTTAACCAAACATATTGTAATGATAGCTTGATTAAAATGAAGATAAATTACCGTGATTTAGGGTAGTTACCGGATGTCATCCTTCAGAAGCTGAACTTTGTTGAGAAGGTTGACACTGCGGTACATTGCAGGGAGGTTGATACTCGACTCGTCGATGTCGGCGCATTTAGTTGGTACAGTCAATAACAGATCTTCTGATCTTGGTTTGATCGGATTTTTAAAAAACAATAATGGTAAATGGGAATGAAAATATAAATGTACTTGTGTATGTGAAAGAATTTTTTAAATACTAATATCAACATGTCACTTTCCCCTTCTGTTCTTCTTTTACTATCTTTGTCTTGAATTCTCTCTTTTTGTTTTTCTGTATTCTTCTGTAATGGGAAGTATGCGAACCTGCCACTGCAAGGCTTAGCTCATTACCAGTGCATGACTTATGACGTGCTAGATTTTTGGTGTTTGGAATTGTTGTTGTCTTATATATTCTTGCTATCAAACAGCGCTAACCGGTAATCATCACTGATTGCATATTTAACTTAAAGTTTCATTAGCGAGAGTATCTTTTTTAGAGATCTTTAACTGTTTTAATTCAACTTCAAGACCACAAGTGAATAGTTAAAGTTTGACCTTCTTGCTTTATCAGTTATTTGCCCTTAATTTATGTATTATTATTTACCATTTCGTTTAATTCGTTCTCATTCTTGTCGTTCATTTGATTAACTCTGATGACCGCGGGTCCAAGATTACATGAACCACTTAACGTAAAATTTGTTTTTTAAGGTGTAAGTGCAATAGATCAACAAAAGAGATTGCTAAATCCTTTTTTTCGTCCACGGCTTTACAGTAAACTTGAAATATTAAATGCATTCTATTCCCATTATGAAAAGTCAACTTAAAAATGGTATGTTGGACTGGCTCGAAATAGTTAATAAGGCAGGTGGAGAAGCTGCATGGGTTACACAGCAAAAAAACTTCCCAAAGAGAAACGGTAAACGACAAAAACCAAAAGATTCAAACGAAATAATAGAAATGATTTTAAAAACAGAGTTTGTACAGGTAAGTTTTCATGGTTGAAATCATCTACGAACTTGTTCATTGTCCTATTGGACTTAATATCCGTCCTTGGTAAGCTTTTCCTACGAAGCTTGTCCTTTATTTAGAGGGAGGTGAAGTATAATTTACTTGTTTATTGGCCTAATTGATCAATTGAATATTCAGAAGGTTATAAGAGAAGAGTGTGCAAAACGGAATACTACGAGAAAACTGTTGTCTGATGAAGCAAGGTTAATATTATGCAGCATAGCGCACGAAATGCAGATGCTAGTTATACGATCAGTTGGCTACGTGATTGCAAAAACAGTCCGGGTATGCTTTACCTTGAATTTGGTTTTGCATTTCAGTATTAACAAATTAATTAATACTTTCCATCATTCTCTTTGGAAGAGAGCAAGCACGGGTGTGGATTATGTTACCTTCCTAAAGCTTAATTTTCTTCTAGGACACCACCACTTTCAGATGGCTATTGACTTGACTGTTGTTTCAATTTTTTACCGGTCTTCAATATTAGTTTTGTTACATTTAACAAATAATTTTACTTTATTGAAGATAATATATAATGGCATTTATTTCAATGATGAACAGCTGTTGCGAATACGGGAGTGTTCTATAGATGACCCCATTATTTTCATGCCAACACACAGGGTATTTTATCGGTTCTTTTAGAACTTTTTCTGGTTCTTTTTATGCTCTCAATTTTCAAAATTCCTTTACAAGATATTTTTTGCAGAGTTATATGGATTTCTTGGTTGTTTCTCTTCTTTGCTTCAACCATAATTTGTCATTGCCGGTCATTGCTACTGGATTGGATTTTATGGCTTCAAGATTTTTGGGTGAGACTTTGCGCCGCTGCGGATCCTTTTTTATGAAGCGACAATTTCGAGAGGTTACATATTTCAGTTCTTTATTTTGCATTGAAATTTGTATGCCAAAACAAAAAATCCTTGGTTTTTTTTGCGCACTTCATCAGACTGGCAGACTTATTTTTTCTTGGACTTCTTTAAAACTGTTATATTCTTGCAGGATAAACTCTATTGGTCACTATTCAGCAGTTATGTGCAAATGCAATTGCGCGAAACGGATAATCCGGTTGAATTTTTCTTAGAGGGCACTCGTAGTAGATCAGGCAAAAGTCTTTACCCAAAATTTGGTTTGCTGCAAATGTGCATGGAACCATTCTTTCGGTGTCAGTTATATGATTTGGTTGGTTTCAGCTTCTTTCTAGAAAAGGATTTTAAATCATTGTTATTAATTATAGTGCCAAATGTTTTCCTTTGAAATTTAAAGGAAATAAATAAAAAAAAATGTCGTTTCTTTCATCTGATTGTTCAGATTGTTGTTCCAGTTACGATCGATTATGATAAAGTTTTGGAAGAATTTCTGTATGCTTACGAACTTTTTGGCTTTCCGAAACCACGAGAGACTACAGCGGGTAAATTTTGTGATTAAAATATTGACCATCCCTTGGATGTACCAAAAGTTATTGATTTACAGGGCTTTTCAAATCGCGCGAAATTCTCAGCAAATGTTTTGGTCATATATATGTAAATTTTGGTGAACCAGTTTCCATAAGGAAATACTTCGATGGGAGAATAAACCGCTGGCATCCGCCTTGGCAGGTATAAATGTAGATTCTTCTGCTAGCATTCTGGTGAATTATCCTCATTATATATATATATATATATATATCACAAAAAAATTTTTTTTAAATTCATAACTACAAATTATAATGTTTAAAGGGAAAAAGCTGATCTCTACCATCAAAATTTATGCAACCATGTATTGTAAATTGTATATCCTTCAAAATGCAATAATTTGTATTACTTAAATTAGTTTTATCCGGAGAGTAACCATTATTTGTCTATCCTAATTTGGATGTGTTGAACTTTAAACCTAACACTTTGTATGCGTTAAGTTTATTTTTGCATTCTGCTAGCATAAGTTTATATATATAATTCACATTATGAGTATCGTCGGATTTATAACTTGTTTCAACTGATATACTAATTCTTACAGGCTAGTGTGGATAATGAATTGTCAGATAATGAAAAAGAAGCAGTTAAAAACTTTGGGCTTTATATAATACAGCTTCACAATTTAAATAGTACCACAACTATTTGGTCTTACACTTGTGCTGTCTTGTTGCAAGTACTTTTTAAAAATTTTATGATTTTTATGGTGCTTGATTTTTATTTTTGTAGATAAATTGTACGATAATTGGATCTATTTCTTGTTCTTAGCTGTTAGATGGCTTTTAATCAACATTTTCCTTGCAGATGAAGAGCGCAGGCCATAAGAAGTTGATGTTTAGTAAGCTACAGAGTTCTTTGGAAGACTTTGTCACACTGAGCAAAAGGCTGGGACGTCGAATTATCATTAGAAAAAGCATTAAGGATGATTTGAGGTTTTTACATGTGTCACCGATACTTATAACGTTAAACTCATTAAATTAAAAGAGCTTGCAGAAGTTACGGATCTTCGCATAAACTTGTGCTCATAATGTGAAATTAAATTGAATTAAAAAACTTTCTTACAGATATCACTTGAAGTTGCACTCCGATCTTTTTCAATATGATGCTTTGTTTCCAAATTCGCTAATAGAACTGAGGCGTTTCAAATGCATCGAAAATAATGGCTTAAAGAAGGAATACATAGAAAAGATGTTGTGCGAAGTGATTCTGTCATATTATGCTAATCAGGTAAGCTGCTCTAATTATAGTATTATAGTTATGTGAAGCATGTTCTAACTTAAGAAAGATGTTACGCTGATAAGAAAGTTTCTAGTATTTTACACCGCATTTATGCCTTCCAAAAAATGTATTTTGTTGAATTGGAATCAGTCTGTTGAACATTTGTTCACATCCCGAGTGAATCTTTTATTGGGCAGTGTTGATTAAATTTTTTTGCTGTGCAGAGAAACTCACTTATTTAAACTACAGACTAATTATAGTCACATCGAAGCTTACTGTTCTGAAATGTTTGTGTTGTTATTTCATCATTGGGACTTACTTAATTTTTCATAAGTCTGAAGTTATAAAGTACAAATAATCAAAATTAAACAATGCTCTCTTACACGGAGTCTCTATTATTTTGCATAATTTTTAACCGCTTATTAACTTAATCAGTAAGCTGGATTTAAGGAATCTATAGAAATATTGGACAGTACTATTTATCGCAAGTATTTGTAAGCTGAAAATCTTAAATTTGACTTGCTGGCACACTGGACTCTTTCATTGGTCCGCAACATTTGCTGTTTGAAACGCAGTTAAAAAAAATTCTCAACAATTACTGCTTCGCTGTATAAATTCCAAATTCAAGAACTTAAACGAACAACTTATTCAATAGTTATCTGGAATGATCTTTTCCAAACTCGCATTGATAGCTACAACTATTATGCGTTATATACATTTTTATAGATGATGCATGGTTTTGTCGACATAAGCTTGTTATGCCATGTGTTATTGTCCATTCAAATGCTGTCAAGAGCAAATCATATATTCCGGTATTAACAGTTGATTGTTTATTGGTTTTAAGTAGCGAGTAAAAAAAGGTTAGAAAAATAAGGAAAAACAAAACCTGGAAATCTTATGTTCCTTTTAACTATGGTGGGGATAAATTTTGCCATCGCTTCACCTTACATCTCGAATTCATTCTTATCATCTCTACTTTTCAGGGAACTTAGGTCATTATTTGTTTATGAATTCGTGTGTTCGTTGCAAGAAGAAGAAATTGATAAGTTGTTCGCAGAGAGTCTCAGTTGTTTGTTGCGAATTTCTGCCATTTCACTGGATAATGATCATATCATTGTAGAAGAGGAACAGATATTGAAACAGATTGCCCTCCTCATGCAGGTAATGTAGACCATAAAAATTGAAAGTGAAAAAAAGCTTTATTATTAAAAGTTAGCTAATGTTGGTGTTGGCAGTTGGTGTATTAGCCATTAATCTCACTTTTGTTTTTGATGTATTACATTTTACTCCCAATACGCTTTATATATTACACTTACATTTTCCATATTGCATACACGTACTTTTTCCAGCCTTTCATTGCCAGATATTACTGTGTAATGCAGTGTTTGGTACAGCTAGTGGGTACTCAATTTACAAATGAAGTGCTTTTCGAAGAATCGCTACAGCTTGCTGTAAATCTGTTTGCTAGACAGCAAGGAAACAGCACGTCCCGGTCAGTATGTATCACATCGGATATAACTCGAAATGCATTATTAGCATTTTGCAGATTGCAGGCTATTTGCAGACGTGTAAGTTTACTGAAACAGTCAAAGAAGAGTCGTTTAACGATATTTTCATTATCTGTTAACTGTCTTATAAGCTGTTAACAAGTGCGGAAAATTCTAACCGTTCTAAGAACTAGGTAAAGTGTTGTACCAGGACAATTCATCTGATTCATTTATGGATTTAAATAGTTACTAGAAGAATTCGCAGACAATAACACAGTGACATGGAGAAATGAAAGAGAATTTCCAGAGTGAAAGAGAATATGATGTTAATATTTATCGTGTGCAAAGAATGATGGGACTTCTGGAAAGCACCAGTATGGCCGAACTTCCTTTTGATAAGCAGTCGTTTGTTTCAAAAATCTAATTAACATACGAACAAAAATGTTGAAGCATATCATCAGTAACCAGCATAGTTGAGGAGCGGACGCAATTTTTTCTTGCTTGCTACTACCATCATCTGTTTTACGTAATAAATTTACATAATAATAAAATGATTTAGCACTTGTGTTTTTTTCAATATTCGTGTAATGTGTCATCACTGTGGTTGTTTCCCACTTTGTCCGATGTTCTGAGTAACCGTTCAAAATGAGTGACCTTAGCATTTCCTACAGCTAGCCAGCATATGCATGGGATGTTATCAGTTCACCTGGTTTGTTGACCTCATCCGTGCAATGGGTCTTCATTTATTTTGGCAACTGGACTTACTTATTTGAACACTTACGTGAAGTCCATTAATTCAGTACATACTGTATGACCTCGAAATATGAGAGGCAAGGTTCTTTACACCGATGAGGAACGATTCAATCTCAGAATAAATTACTCCATTAGGAGGTGACATAGTCCGTACCAGGTGGTCGAGTCAGTATTGTTGCGGTTTGTTTCGATTTCACTGTGGAAGTCGGTGTTGGGGCGGGAGATTTCGAATTTTTAAAGACTGAAGTTGGGGCAGCGGTATTTGTTTTTACTTTTGGCGCGTGGTGTGCTAACTGATGTGCTGTATAGCTTGTTGGACATTGAATAATGTAGTAAATTCAAGTTGAGGAAGTCAATGAAGTGAAATCGACAATTCAGAGTCAATTAGAATCATAGATTTCACAAAATGCTGGATGGGATTCTGTTTTTTGTGTATAACATAAATCAAGAAATAATCTCAGTTGTTGTCTCGCCAGTGACACATGCTTATTACAGCTGTTGAAATGGTACGAACCAAAGCGGATGTAAGGCGATACGACTTATCTTCTAGTTCCTCGAGGAATAATTCAGCTGTTGAAGGTATTTCGTCTATGTTATAATTGCCATTACATTGAAACTGTTTAGCAACTTTTATTAGCTTGCTTGGGTTACTCCTTTTAGTGGGTTGTAGAATGCAACTTTGCAATGAGTACTGTATTCTAAAAAATTATTAAAAGAAAACTTATTTTTAATGAGTCATCAAGCAAGAATTACGGGTATTTCCGTACATTCATCTGTTGTGCAAAAGGTTCCTAGAAAAACTTTTGGCTCATATAAGGTTCCGTGGTTTGCTTTTATTTTTATTTTTTTTTTATTTGTGATGGTTTCAGACTTTGTACTACCTCTAATACACCATCAAAATACTTCTGCAAAACTGAGGTTGGATTTTGAATCATGAGTTTACTTCCGTACAAAGGTAAAAGCAAAAAAGGATGGTGTCTTGGAGCGGTCATTGACAGTTTTCTCTCTCAACTACTAAATTTTGTTAAGAATTAAGCAAACTTTTTCCTAATGTCAAATTGGCAGTTTTTTTTTTTTCAGGACGTGAAGAAGATTGGAAAAAGATAATCAATGAATCTGAAGGAGGTTTGAATCGCAGTGGTGGGCATCCTCGATATGGTCATAAAGCTGTGCGCGATTCAAGGAAGCGTTCTCGACGCTATAGGTATGTTTTGATCTTTTAAATCTACTTTGTGAAATGAAAGGTGATTCATGTCCCAGTTCACAACTAATGGTTGGACTTAAAAAGTTGAAATTTCAGACCAGGCATAAGAGCACTTAAAGAAATTCGTAAATATCAAAAATCGACAATGTTGTTGATTAGAAAACTGCCATTTGCTCGTCTTGTTAAGGAAATTGCAAATGAAATGTCTGATTCTTCTATTGGGTATCGTTTTGCAGTGGAAGCAATCGCTGCAGTTCAGGAGGTTCTTTACATCTTCTAGATTAATTTCTAATAAGATGTTTTCCGTCTTGATGACCTCAAGGATTCTTACAAACTTATGTAAATAGTACATCTAAAAAGAATTTACTTGTACTTCTCTGTTAAGAATAGATAACTCCTGTTTAGAATAGGAGTTGATAACGTTAGGTTTAACGGACATGAAAACGTTTCACTAAACAATGTAATGATTTCAAATAACTGCTCCATTCACATATAAACGTTATGCGTTTTTCAACTCATAAACAACGCTCTGTTGTGCTGAATATACAACGGACAGTTTTCAAAAAAAAAAAAATTGTCCAGTTTAGTAAGCACTAACCAAGTTAGCCTATTTTTGGATATCTGTCACATATAGGTTATTTAGTAGTATTGCTTTTCATATTCATCCTTTTGTCCGAAATGGAACATATATTAGGTTATTTTAGGAGCATCCAAATCACCCTTGTTTTGTTTACTGTGGATTTTGCTGAGAAGCTTATGGGTAGCTGTCGTTTTTTCAAAATGAGATGCAAATAACTTATCGATCCTGTTCTTATTTCAAATATATGAACAAAGAAGTTTGGAAGCATCGATAGCAAGGAAGAACATGTGGATGATGAAGTTATCAGTATGAATTTGCTTTGTAAAGATGATTATTTTTCATTTCAGGCAGCAGAAGCTTTCATGGTTCAATTTTTTGAAAACGCTCTGTTGTGCAGCCAGCACGCTAAACGGATAACAGTAATGCAACGTGATGTCCAGCTTGTTCGTCGGCTATTCAATATTTGAAAACAAAAAAAGCAAACGACGTTTGAGAGTGATATTGAGTGTTTAAAAAAGTGTCGTATGATTTTCCGTACGTATGAAGACATCCCCTAATTTGTTTTCATGGTCTAATAAGTCTTTATCATTAAATTGTTACTTTAATTTTCACTATGCATTGCCAGCCTTGCGGTCTATATAGTTTAAAATATATTCATATCTCCTATCTCTTCTTTTATGTCAAAGATATCACCAACTAACTTAATTTTTAGCTACTTAAACATTCCTTAAACATTAGTTATTTAGTGCGGGGCAGTGCAAAGGCAGCAAAAAATTATGTCTTAAAAGGGTGAAATGTCAAAGGATCATAAATCATCTGAAATGTTTAAAAATTATGTTTATTATATAATATATAGCATTTCTCAGCTGTAAGATATTTTTTTTTTTTCCTTTTTCCATGATTTTCATTTTTTTCTGCATCAAGGGTGAAGTGTTCGTTTGTAAATTTTGTCTTTTTAAACTGATATAAAGGTAGGAAAATGATAATAAACTTCGAAGAACTGACAAGGGCAAGAGCCGAAGAAAGAAGACCATGAGTGGATTAACCTGAGTTTTGTCCTTTCCAGAAGTATTTAGTGCCACTTTATGTTGTTTTTTCTAATATTTCATTTAATCGGCTTGTCGCCAACATGATAATTAGTCTTTGTTGCCCACCTGTATTTACGTCAGCAATTATTACTGCCAATTTGATTGATTTATTCATGATTTAGAAATTTTGTGTTTTCTATTTCTTACGTTACATTTTGCTCCTTTGATTTTGTATTCCGATTAAGAATAACACTTTTCATATTGTCTTCTTTGGTAGTGCTGTTTGGTCTCTTTCTTTTAAATTGTGCGAATGTTATATGATAGTTGAAAAGTAAACACAAAACATTTGATAGTAAAACACAAACGTTTTCATCAGAACAAAGCAAATAAGATGTGTAGGGGGAATTCGAAATGAAGGAAAGTTTCAGAAGTTTGCTTGAATGTGTCCATACTTCTGCTTCGCAGTGTTCTTTTTTTTTTAATTTTCCCCTGCATAATATAGATATAAGATGACTGGCTAGTTTGTTGTCGAGATTGTTATTGAATTTATTTTCTGTTCATTCGCATGACCGCAAGATTTTATTGAAAAATAATTTTTTTTTAAAATTACGATGCAGTGCCAACTGAATGTGACCACAGACATTTGGGAGTTGCGTGTTTGTGTGTATTTTATCACTCTTCAAATATCTGTGATCAATTTGAACATTGGAAGGTCAATTAACTTAATCTGATCATTGAAAAAGTTAACTTTACTCAATATCTTATATTGTTTCATTTTTAAATTTGCTATTTTGTCAGGAAAAAATTCCGAACAAAATTTTGGCAAAAAATTTAAACTTATAAAAATAATGGATTCAGGTGAGTATTGTAAAGCGACCAGTATGACCAATTTTTTTCAGAGATCCTTGAATATTATTAAAAAACGAAATGAAAAATTAAGTTGAAACACTAGCCTTTGAATTGCTAGCGTAAAGCTTAGAGAGTGTTCTGACGACAAATGATTTATTTCAGGTACGCTCCAATTTGTTTGTGAGACTTTCACTTCTGCCAGGAAGTTGCTGTGTAATAACACATTTCGTTCTCACATGTGTTTGTGAGCAGAATTTTTTCTAACCAGTTTATTTTTCTTTTTACTTCTGCTTCAGATAATATAAGGAGTATAAGAGTAAAAGCAGTATTTTAAGTTTTGTGAAAAGAAGTATCGCTGAAAGTAATGTATTTGAATGCTGATATGTCCATATTTGATCATGGTCAAGCAGAAACGTTGAAAATTTGTTATCTGTGTTGATTTATTATCATTATCTGTTAATCCCAATAAACCAGGTTATCTCCAGCGCGCCTTTATTTATTTCTGGGACGGAGAAATAAATAGAATTGCCGAAGGAATAATGTGCAAGTTACTGGCTGCTCGTTCCATGGATTTGGCACTTCGATTATTCACACGTCTGGGTATCAAATTTTAGTTGGTATAATTTATTCAAAAATTGTCAATGCAAAGAGTAAGAAAGGATAAATGGACAAACATTTTATGACCCCTATAATATGAAAAAGCTATTCAGATTTTTTGAATTTCTTTTCAAGACTTAAAATTTTTCAAAAATTACAATATTTGTGATAAGCCATTTCCAGATCTGGGAAAAAGATAACACACCTAAGGTATTAATTTATATTCTTCATCTATTTGTTTAAGAAAGTAGAAACTGCACAGTTTATTGTTGGACTTTGATTCATAAAGTGAAGTGAACACTGCTCTATTGTGAGCCAAAATTTCCTTTTCTAGAGAAAAAATAATACTAACATATCGTTCTCTAATATTATAATCTGTATTCCACATTTTTCTGGAAGTGTATTTTGATTTTTATTTTCTCAATGAATTAATTGTAATGGAAACTTGCTAAATACTTCATTATGACATAATGTAAGGCATGGAAGAGTTCGGGTTGAATGTTCAACAGATCATTAACATAGATCATTTCCTAGATATTCCCCATATCCTTTACAAAAATTTTTGAGGTCTGTTACACACACTGCTGAAAATTCAAAGATTTTGGAGTAATGTCAAACATTTGCATCATGAGCAAGATGGATGACGTCGCGATGTTACAAAATCGGAGTATATTTACATGCAGATTTCATGCGTACTTTATTTTGTTCTTCACATCACCACGTTGTGTTGTAGTTGTTAATATAAAACTGAAAAATGATATTTTATTCGTTTAAGTATATGCGTACGTTTGTGTGTGCAAAAATTGTGTTTTTGTCATGTCAAATAAAACATGATTTTGTTATCCATGCTTTTGGGTCATAATTCTGCTGCCTTCCCTCTAATGATGTAATGATTAAAATTCCTTATGGGAATGACTTATCAAATTGCTGCAAAACTTTCAGACAAATAATGAGAGGATTTTAAGAGAAAAATAGATCATTTGCCCTGAGAGAACAGAACAAGAGTGGCTTTTATCTTTTCTTTATGTCATCGTTTTTATTTTGGTAGCTGTCTGTTTTAATAATTGCTGTTTTTTGTCATGAAACATGCAACTGAGCGTGCATTGAGAATGCAAGCACCATTAAATTGAACAATCGGAATTCAGCGTGTTGTGCGATGAAAAATGAAAAGGATTGTTTGGCAGCAGATGGAGTTTTAATTAGGGGTAGCAGTTCGAAAACGAACAGCGGTCTACCAATATCTCCACCAGATGGTTCGATTTCTATGAAAATTTATTTTATTGTTTTTCTATAACTAAATCTTATTACGAACTTATTTCCCACAATTTATTCTCCACAAATTTATTTGTTACAGCTACATAGTCAGAGCACTATTTGCTTTAATATTTTCCGATACACTAAATTAAATACCAAGAATTGCAGGTGGGTATGGTTGGGTTATCGTACTTGCTTCATTTTTTGCCAATGTTATTGTGGATGGAATTATTTATTCGATTGGCGAAACACTTGTTGAAATTTGGGAGCAGGATTTTAGAACAACAGCTATGCAAGCATCTATTGTGCAGTCATTACTTACTGGATTTTACTTTCTTGCAGGTGTCTCGTTTTTTTATGACCACTTTTTTCTTGACATTAGCAGGAAACACAAACCACTAACACAGCATTTATTCGCAACGGCTTGGACTAAGATGCTGATTGCTTTTCGAAAAGCTTTTTTCATCATAGATGTAGTAATGAATATCCAGGAATTCTGATTTTATTTCTTTTGTTGACATTCATAATCGTATTAATTGCTTTTAAGGTCCGATGGCAAGTGGGCTTACAAATTTATTTGGATGTCGCTTGGTTGTCATAGCTGGTTCTATTACAACATTTGTTGGTTTCATTTTATCTTCCATCGTACCAACACTTTCATTGCTTTACATCACGTTCGGTATTATTGGAGGTAAAATATAACACTTCATAGAAAAAATAAAAAATATTCTAGAAATGAAACAAGCGAGTCTTTGTTATGAAAAACTTCAAATTTTTTAACTTTGCCTTATCAATAATTTCAAACTTATGAGGAAGAATTTTGCATGACATTAATTCATAGATGTTACCACAACCTTGGAACACAATTTTCGGAAATTTGTTGACATTTGATTGCTTTCTATATGCAAATCAAATAAATCGATTGTAGTCGAGT
This sequence comes from Brugia malayi, assembly GCF_000002995.4. NCBI lineage: Eukaryota > Metazoa > Nematoda > Chromadorea > Rhabditida > Onchocercidae > Brugia > Brugia malayi. The sequence goes on from NW_025062479.1 coordinate 4,091,460, forward strand.
TTTTTACGGTCGACGAATTCAGGAATTGGCTTTGGACTTGTTTATTTGCCATCAATATTGGTTGTGAATCAGTACTTTGAGAAACGAAGAGCCCTCGCTATGGGAATAGCTGTATGTGGTTCAGGTATTGGTACCACCGTATTTTCACAGGTTTGTCATCTTAATAAAGAACTGCAGTATCATTTAACTTAATTTCCATTCACCGTATTAAAGCTTACTTTCAGACTATCAAAAGATTAAATTTTCCTGGAACTCGATAGTCATTTTCAGTTTCGTATACATTTCAGTTATTTCCATTTTTACTAGAAGTTTGTGAAAACAATTGGAGGCATTTTCTCGTTTATGCAGCATTTATTACACTTCTGTCTGTCTTATGTGGTTTGTGTTATCGAAAAATACCGTTAGAAATACCGTCGGAAGATAATGAGGTTTGTGTACTTAGCATTTGTTGATAAATAATACAAAATAATTTTATAAATAGTATAAAATTATTTTGTTTTCAATTTTGAAATGGAAATTAAATTATAAGTTGAGATCGTAAATTGATGTGTTAATATCTTTTGTTGGGCAATACCTGGACAACATCCCATGCAGAAAACCGACTAACAGCAACTGGATCTTATTCATAATCGTAAACCAAATTCTAATTCACAAAAAATTTAGCGATGCTGACGATTGAAGCTAATAATATCCTCTTGACCTATTACTGCGTGTTTTTTAAAGTTTAAAGGTTTTGAAGGTTGAAAGGATTCATCAGTTATCCTTGGAATATTGGTTAACTAAGAAAGGGCCATTCACGTTAAGATATTGTTTGCTGAGATATATAAATTCAAAAATTTTTGAAACATCATGCAGAAACTAAGAAGCTTCATGGAACTGTCGATCGAAATTTAATCTAATAATTTATACATGTAATAATTTGGGAAAGCTAGTAATAATTGTTATTAATGACTTACCAAAGAATGTGAATTTTTTTGTCAAGGATAATCCAAATCAGATATCTAAATGAAACACTGATTTGTGTTCTGTCTTTATGAAGGTTGTGTTTGGTTTCTTTTTTTTTTCTTTGTATTTTAAACAATTAACCTTTTATTTTACTGGATTAATATTTGAAACAGAATTTTAAACCGACTTATTCCGTTAAATAGCTATCCAGGCTGTTATTTCATTTCGCAGTCTAAAATACATATCAAGAATCGGCCTTAAATTACAAATCGAGTGTGAAAATATTTCTTTCCGGGAAGTTTTGTCATATAAAAACCAACTGAATGCATGTAACAATGGAATTTATTACTAGATTCAAGTAAATGTGATCTAATGAAGCCAAATGTTTATATTTTAGTTAATCGATATGTTAACATTTCAAAAATACTGTTCATAAATTTAAGTGATTTATTTTAATACATGCAAATAGATACAGTGACAGTAGGTACTGAAAGCTTATAAAAGTTCTGAACGAACTATATTATGTTGTGTACTAAAGTGCTGTACTAAAGCTGAAGAACTAAAATAAATAAACTGAAGAACTGTTTTTCTGTGAATTCTTGTACTTAATTAGTAGATTACAGTTCATACACAAATGATAACACAAATGAAATGGTTATCAATTTTTCTCTTTGCTTTCGATTATTTAGGGAAACTTAAAATTTGTTTGCATTTTTCTGTTTTTTATGTATTTATTAAAAGTATCTAAAGTTGTGGTACTAATATGATGGAATGAATTTCTCTGTTAAGGATAAAAGAATGAAATCTGATTCTGATTCGTCCTATGAAGGAAACGATGGACATGACAGTTTGTCTTCACAGCTCACTATCAACCATTCAATATCTATGAGTAGTCTGCAAGGAAAAGTGTTTCGTTAGTATTCCTTTTTTTTTTCTGTTATTATAAATAAGAAACTCGTTAACTTGAGAATGCAACATTTAGTTAGAAATCCAATGTCTCCATATTTCCTGTAATTAAAGTGATTAAGCTTATGAAAGAAATTTTATAGAAATCTTACATTTTTAAAAGTTATTGATTAAATTGGCAAAGTTTTTCTACAGAGAACTCTACAATTCTTCTACCATCGAATTCTGTCTAGACATCCTTTCATTTATTTTGCACTTATAAAATTTGCAGAAGATGAAGCCGAAGAAATGACTGGTAATTATTTAATGATGATTTCAAGAACGACGACACAAGTACCGTTGCAAAAATCTAGAAAGGCATTTCCTTTACAAAACGTGAGTCCCAGTTACACCATGCACAATAAAGCAGAAATTTATTTGCAATAGGAAGTTTTATTTGGTCACTGTAAAAACTTTTCACTGTCTCTTAATATTAGTTATATTGCTTAAATTACTCTACGGTCAAGTCTTTACGTACAACACTTTGATTATAAAGTATGTCGTTCACATGCTCTTTTTCTAATTTCGATAATGGAGTAATGAATTAAATAGATTCTCAGATTTTGCGTTCAATGATTGATACAAGTTTGCTGTCAGATCCGAGCTTTATATTGATTGCAATCACCGCTTTTCTGACACTTTGTTGTCTCTTTGTTCCGTTCATTTTTCTTGGCAAGCAGGCTCGTTTTTTTTTATGTTATAAAATTCTATATTAAAAACAATTATGTTTTATTTTATCACAATATTTTTTTTTTCTTTTGAAGAGTCTGACATATGCAATAGGAGTTTTCAGGCAATTAAAGTAGGTGCGACTTCAAGCCAGCAATCATATTTATTATTTGTTATAGGGCTTGTTAATATCTTTGGACGAATATTATGCGGGTTCGTTTATTCATTTGTTTCTTTTATGCATTTTTTCATTTACTGATTTATCCATTTATTTACTCCTTCTGTTCGCGTATTGCTTATTTGTCTGACAAATGTGCATTTATTGTAGGCTAATATCGGATTTACCAAACGTAGATCCGTTATTTATTCATAATCTGGGCATAATCATTGGCGGTCTAGCAACTTGCATCGTACCATTACTAACACAATATTGGATGTATGTAGTATATACAATACCGTTTGCATGGAGTGTTGGTATGAACTCATTCTTAAGCTTCTAATCTTAGAGCTAGAAATTTGTAATGTAATAATGAGAAAATGTAGTACGTTAAGCACTACCATTCATTTCTTTTCACAGTACAAACTTAAATTAAATGAATCAGAATAAGCTTGCAGCATGTTTCTCATCACTTCGTGCCATTATTTGTATTGAATTACTCGGTTTGGAAAAGTTTTCTAATGCTTTTGGGATGATGATGCTCTCTATGGGCATTGCTGCTTTAATTGGTCCACCACTTGCTGGTAAATATCATTAAAATTTCTGGCAGTAGTAGTAAAATGAAAAGGCCAAAAAAGTCCAAAGTAACTAAGATTATAGATGAATCGGAAGATAGAGTTAGACGATTTACATTCCAAAAGACTATGGATAGATAAAAGAGTACAGAGATTTTCAGAGTTTATTTTATGAGTAATGAATTGGCGCAAATTGCTTTCAAAATATATCGCAATAAAGTTATTGCAGCGCTATTTAAAGATCTAAGCGGGAATTTCGATCTGTCATTTTACGTAATGGGTTCATTGCTAACACTGAGTGGAGTGCTTTGCATACCACTTCGAATAGTCAAATCACGCATATCAAATCCAAGATTGCCGAGAAATACCAGACAATCAGGGCTGCAGTCCATGAATATAACAGAACGATTTTGAAAAATTCCGTGGGAATTGTTGTGACACTATAACGAATGCTTTTTTATTGCTTCTGCAACGTTATATGGTCTATTGCTTTTTAGGAACTAATTTTCCCTAACGAAAAAAGAATGAAAAGTAAGATTGAAATTTTTCAAAAAACAAAAAAAAACAACTGCCTTCACTTTTCTCACTTTAGTATCTTTTGCTCGACTCACAAAAATAACAGTGTCCAGTATTTGTAGATTTAGAAATCTTTAGATAGCGGTGAAATCAATTCCAGTTACAATTTATTCGTTTCCGGTGCAATAAAATTGTGTATCTAACGGCAATTTTGTAACTTCATTATAGTTAAGCAACAGCACATGTTAATGTCATTAAAAGACGAGGAGAGGGAGAGAGAGAAGTCGATGGATAGTATTTACATCACCTGGGTAATTTCTCGAATACATTAAAAAAACTACACTATTATTATTTGGTTTCGTGATCCATTATAACTCATTTTTTCATGTTTAGAAGAATTCAGTTAAGTTCAAACTCACTGATTAAATTTTTCGGCACCTAAAGCATAGTACAAAAGACAAAATTTTTTCTAAATGTCTAAGGTTTTTGGAAGTATCACCCAAAAATCCAGAGACAGATTTAATGAATTATATCTGTCTGATGCAACTCATCATTCAGAAAAAGAATGAGTTAACTTTTGTGGAACATATCATCATCTGTGACAATCAAATTTGAGTCTATCCAATTCAGCATTAAAGAGTTCGAGAATTTGCAACAATTCTTTCATACACTGAACAGAATAAAGAATTTATGTGAGAAGAATAACACAGTCAATACAAACATAAATTCGGGTTGAATACAAACATAAACTCGGATTGAATAGTGCCAAATTACAGCCTTATAGATTTCATTGATGGAACTGGGATATTTATAATTTTTCGAGCTAAATCAACAAAACAACAAAACAGCGTTTAGGAGAGTATGAAGGGTAAATAAAATCCGGAGTATTTTCTCGATTTTCTGCATCCTGGAACATCTGGATATTTCTTTTCCACCGATAGAATGATTATATTTATAAGTTATTGCCACACGGTAAATAATTAATGCCAACGTTTCTGCTAGCATTATAGTAGCCATTTTTGCTGCAATATTTTGGATTTTAAAGCAGAACAATCATATTTAGAAAATTATAAGTGGAATCTCATGGTGTTTTTATAACGCTTGCTATAAAACAATCCATTCTCATCTCTTCAAAAAAGTGGAATGAGATTGTACAACGCAACATACCACAGAAAGGAGTATTCTTCTGGTCAGGTGGTAACCTCTTCAGCATCTGAGTGTAATTCAGAATCTGTACGGCAAAACATAACAGAAGCCATATAATGGAACTGGGGGGAGATACGACTGTTCCTACCATAAAAGTTATCCTGAAATTAGAAGACAAAAGTGCTACCTATGATACTTACAATTGACTGCATTAACTTACACAGCTGAAACTTCAAATATAATTGTATTTATTTTGATTTCCAAATTCCTGTGTCCGAGGAAGTTCGTAAAGGTTTCCGACAGGAAGAAAGCAATAATATCATCAGTAACTGTGTCTGGAACTTGATGCCATCTTCAGCAGTTTCAAAATTTTTAAATGGAATCGAGTTAATCACAGTGTCAAAAACAAACGAAAATTACTGAATCTCTGACAAAATAAAAAATTCTACAAGAAATAAAAAGACTAACGTTGCCAAACAAAATAATGGTAAAGCGATTGTCACCGAATAGTAATAAACGATTCTGCGAAATTTTATCTCAAAACGTATTATTGAACGCATCATTTCAGGTCGTTCTCTTAAATAATATAAATAAAAAATGTCATTTTTGTTTGAAATAAAAACTCTTTTGTGAATATAAGTAGAAATTAACTTAAAAAAAGAAATATGGAACCGACGCGCTTTCATTGGCAGTAATTTTGCCCAGTGGAAGGATAAAGAGCAACGCTGCGGATAGATTCGTAACTTCAAATTCACCAGATCGGATGGTCCGCAGTTCATTTATCAAACTACCGAATATATCCGATTTCTTTGTTAATGATGTCCATCTTGAGAATTTCAATCTGTAAGCTTTTTTATCTGTTACTGAAATAGTAATTTATTCTACACTGAATCAGCTGCCAACCGAATTAATATGAATACTGAAATGAATCTTGCAATTTATTCAAAACCCCATTTGGGAACTAATTTCTTAAAATTAGTAATGGAATAAAAATATATCTTTAAGCTGTTCAGTCATTTCCTCTAGAAATGGATTCAAACGAAGTATGCTTTCAGAATAAACAAAACGCAGTTCCGCTGGCTGTGCAACATAATTACATTTCACAACTTCAAAGATCATCGTTAAAGTAAAGCAGCACTTGGACAATGGTAATGGTGTGAACATAGTTAATAAACAACTGTGAACATCATTTGGATATGCACTGAAATCCAAAGAACATGTTGAGCGAATTGTTAGCATCACCTAAACGATATGCTTTAAAACGTACCTTTGATTCAAGTGCTTTCACTAATGTACGAAGCTTTTAAGTTTCTTATATATGTCATAGGAAAAGAAATTTTAATAGAATTTTGGACCTTCAATTTTTCGACTGAAGAGAACAATTGGTATCACTTAACCTTCGATAAATACTCTGATAAAAATATTAAATGTCCAGAAATCGATTTTTTTACCTGTGCATAAACTGCTCCATTACTGATCAGCGTTACTTGGGTATTGAAATATTGCATTGCCTGGTCATTCCTCAGTTTCCTGTAATTCAACTCTTAATATATTCATAGTTTAGAAAAAAAAATAGAACAGATCAACACAGTCTGTATTTGATTCGTAACTGTTGACGTTCGGTTCGCGTGCTTTAAAAACCACATAAGAATAATAAGGAAAAACAGTTAAGTGCATACGGATCTTAATACGTTATTTTTCAAAAAAAGGTATACTTAAATTTCAGTAAAATGAACTGCAGGGAACCACATTCTTGGTAAATCACTTTTTTGTCGTACGATTTTGCCAACATTACCGTAATCTCGCGGTTCCCAAACAATTCTTTTATCAGTCCAGTGCTACAAAATACATCAAATTTTAGAAATTTTACTGACTGAGAGTTGCGGAAAGCAAGAAAAACTCAAACTTACAAACAACATGCTACAATGCATATCGATCAACTGCTGCTTTTGATTCTGAAGAAGATAAAACATGTATTTAAATATAATGGGAAATTAATAAATATGTTTTAAAACGATAAAATAAAATATGTTAGCAATGAAACAAACAAGTTGTTCGATGTGGTCAATAAACATGAAGGGTAAGACAATAGTTGGTGACTCCGAGGGCGAAGAATAATCATAGCTTTCCTTTTTGAATATTTTTTTCAGCAGTATTTTCTCATTTTCAGCCATTTTCTGCAAGTTTCATAAAAATTCTTTTTAAAAACATATTTGATCAAGCGTAAATATAAACCTGAAAAGTTTTTAATTAAGAATCCTATCTAAATTAATTAAGAAGTCATACCTGAATGGTTGTGATTTGTTGGCTAAATGTCGATAAGAACAGCAGGTATAGAAAGATTAATATGGAAGTCATACTGCATAAACTATGCACACAGATTGTGAATTGTTAATTCAACGCTTACTGAGAGCGTTGTAAGTTAACAATCTCGTATTTAATCTTAAATTTCCAAATTTTCAGAAGAAAGTCAGAACCCTATTTGGAAGTGGTTGGGATTTTTGGTCATCGAAACTAAACATTTGTTGTGAACTTAAATCTTCGTAAAGTACAATGAATGAAGTCATATTTTAATGAAAATGAATTAAAAAATTTTTTGAAAATATTTGAATTTACAAACCAACGAATAGAATTACGATGTTATAATTTATAACTCGTAGATATGTGGAAACTGTGGTATTTCAATCTGTTTATATTTAAGCCATTCTATAATTTATAAACAGTCTCACATGATGTAATATTGGAATTTTCACTACTTCCACAGTTTTTGATATTATTATACAATTCAAGTTATTAGGAATCACCATGATCTGAAATATTAGTGTTTTAATTTACTGAAAGGAAAAGTATGGACAGAGATGGCAGTTTCCTTACCTTGAGCATAAGTAATCCCGGATTCAGAATTTTATTTAAACTAAATTCAAGGACTAAATTTTAATTTTACTAAATTTTTAGTATGGAAAATATTGGTATGCGGAGCCAATTTTGTTTTTCGTAAATTATATTATTGAAAATACCTTCTCGTTAATTCCAATCTGAAGTTAGTACATTTGTTTCTTAAAATTTGTTTAATCCAGCCATTATAGATTAAGCTATTATTCAAGCATTTATGCCTCAACTGGCTTAGATCAGATAATTTACTTTTGGCTTGTTTGAAACTTTTCACAGAAAGCAGGTCTATTTTACCAGTTTTTTACTACTTTGGTGCTATTAAGTTACTGACACACTTTTTTTATTACTCTGTGATGATCAGGTGGGATTTAGTTAGACATTTGTGATCTACGTTAATAAAATCCGGGTCGAAGTACATTTTTTATCCCATGCTATTCTTGTCGAAAAAACATAATTATAATATGTCGAAATAAAACTACTAATTCATAAAACTAAACATTATTTTAATTGAATATTCTTTAGGGAAATATAAAACTGTCTCAAATTGTATCACATATAAGCAATCATTCATCTAACGCTCATCTTCCAGTTCTAACTAAACTTATCTGCACTATCTAAAATTTTTCATTTGTTAAGAAAGAGTACATTGTTTAATATGTTAAGCATTCCTCCTTTGTTCTAAACCAAATCTGTTTGGAGTATCGAAATATTACAAAGGTTTGTCAATCATTCTTATGAGCAATTGACAATGTTGAGACTCACCTCTTACTGTATAAAGAGTAAGGGTCATCTGATAGACAGCTCTTTATTCACTGTAATCATGCATTTGTTGTTTGCCAATGCTTACTGTATAAGAAGTTAAACCTTTATCTAAAACAGTTTTTTAGTATCAACAAGCTAAAAATTGACTAATTCCTCTTCACTTCATATTCGTAAACTCTACGAAATTATTAGTATATTGCCAATATAGATCAGTATTTGTGTATCATTGTTGTTAGCGAATAAAAGTCATTACTATACCAACTTCAAACCACAACCAAGAAAGATTCCTTAACACAGACCTACCAAGTATATATATTATAGGCAATGAAAGTAAACAACATATCAATTCATCTAGAAATGTTTTTCAGTGAGAAGAAATAATAATTCGTATCTTGAATGGTGGTGTGCTTTCGTTACCAGCGCATTAGTAAACAATTCATAATATAATGGTGCAGTTTAAGAGAGTACTGTACTCTTCCTTACTTTTTGTCCTTTCTGTCCATGGAAAATTGCAGTCTGTTTAAAAAAGTGATCCATAAAACTTCATCAACACTAGTTGCAAGTTCTTTGTGATAAAACCTTATAATTTTCAAAAACTTTGATTTAGAAACTTCTGGCTTTTTTTTCAAGATTCTTTTGTTGAGCAAATCCCACTCTCTCTGTTTGTCGTTTTGCTTATTTAAATAGTTCTATTATTTGTTCTGCAGTAAAACAAAACATATGACTCTTGTTTATTCAAATATCCACTATTGACGCTTGGCGACTTGGCGTAATTCTTAATTCAAAAAAAAAAAGTGCGACAGAAAATTGACCTTCGGGTTCTACCTTGCTATGGATAAAGATAATTAGCGTGGAAATATCGTAGGTATAAACCACTACTTTCCGATATAATGTTGAACATTTAGAAAATGTATATGCCAAAATCTTATCGCTTGATTTAAGCGCATAAACAACATTTGAACATAATGCTCGTCTCACAGGCATCATGATCCATACTTCAGATCCCAATAATACAAATAAGCCTCCAAGTTTAACGCATAATTCTACAATAAATGATACCAACGATAATAAAAAATAACAATGATAAATAGACGTGAAAAATGATTTAAAAAAAAAGAAAAAATGCAGAAGGGCTAGTGAATTCTAGATTCAAAGTACTAAAATTCAAACGTAGACTGCTTCTCATATTCTTCCTAATCAAAAAAACACCAATCACCTCCAAAGCATGTTGCACCAAAGCTCGGTGATGACCTTTTTCAACCTTGTTCTAGGAAGGAGTTAGTCAAAGCTGATTTAACCTTCGAAGCTTATGTTTGACTTTTTAGGAATCGCACTTTTTGTTGCATTTGTCAGTACAACAGTATCAAGATGTATGGGGACCGTAGGCTCAAATGATCGGATTCTATTCAGCTTGAAAATTACTCCGATCACTTTCCCGACACAACTACGTTCAGTGGAAAAGTAGTCGACTTAATTCATTTCGCAAATCCTCTAAATTGAGATCTCGTGAATGTTTACATAACCAAACAAATCTCATTTAAACCTTCTCATCGTCTCAACAACATTGACTTAACACTCCCTTCCTATTTTGCTAGCGAACTCTACCCGTTCTCCCCACAAGTGCCATAGCAGGTACCACCCATAAGTCCCCTGACTACACTCCATCTCGGTTGATACTTCCCTCCTAGTTGCAGCATTAGCCCTCTGTTTATTGTTAGCTGTGCTTTTTATTCAATTATTGCACTTTCATATGCGTCAATCAGTAAAAATGAATCCACTTCTGATAAAGATGTTCAGCTTGCTGTGGATGGAACAAACTGATCAAAGCGTACAAAAACAATTTGCCGAAATTGGAATACAAACTGACCTCTACCCCATTAATTTGTACAGTGCAGTGAAGCGAGTTCGACTGTAGAGTTTCCGAACATTTTTCACTTGTAACGTAGGAGTAGTCGCTTCAAACAATTCGCAACGAATTGGTTCCCTTTCATCAATATTTGCTTCCTTAGAACAATAGATTTGAGGACAGCCCTTTCCTTATGCTTCTCACTTATGTTAGAGTCTGCAGACAACTGGCGTTGAAACAGCTCATGAGAAGACTAGGCCCATTATGATTTAAACCAAACATCAAAATACCAGCAACGTTGAATACTTAGTAAAGGTTTTGCATCTATGTCACATTAACCTAATCAAACATTTGTTCCTTACAACGCCAGCCTTTATGCTTTGTTTTAAAATACTCGCTAGTCAGAGGCTGCGATGGAATCAATTTAGATATGAAAATCACAAATGCGTATCAAAATAGAACCTTACGATTATGCACAATCGTCTTTTAGAAATCACCATATAAACCACAAAATTGATTACACGAAAATCTCACTTTTTGGTGAAACATTCTATAGAAATCCGAATGCAAATCAAGCCAAAATAGTGCACACAGAATGCGTTTACAAGTTCATAAAAATTACATACCAAGAATTAAAAAAATTCCACAAAATAATAAAAGGAAGCTGACACAACTCACGATGAGGTAAACAAAAGGTATACCTTCCTGGCGCCATCACAATAATGATGCCTTTACCTTGTCTGCTGAGCAAAAAGGGAAAATTACATTCTTTCATGCACTGAAAATGAATACAGCAGCGACGTTGCCGACATAACTAACATTCTATATTTAAAAATTATTGGAGAACTTGGACATATCCTCAGAAGCCACACTGTTACTTTGCCATCCATAAAGTTTTCAAATTCAAAAGTTAAATGCTGGTTCAGCAAACTCGCAGCCTAATATTATATATATATATATATCCGAATTAAAATGGCTGAAGATTTTAACAGATTGTTGATAGCTACTGTCATAAAAATGATTTTTTGACAAGCCCATCAGTCGTTTCTAAAAGACAATAACAAATCAACTTGATCTAAGAAGAAATATGAAAGGTTTTCAATACAATCCTATGGAGATGCAGAAGATTCGAGATACATACCAGAAAAATTCCTTACTATCTATGCACATAGCATACAGATACACATTATTTTGTACGCTGAATACATGAAAAAAAAAAACGTGATTTTGAGAGAGGAATAATAGAAAATCTCAAGTGAAGATGACTGGAAATTTGTATAGGGAACACTTTGTATAACCTGATACGAACCATGTTTCCCATAAATGTTTTACCTTCTTTTTCTTCATGATACTATGACTGCCGTTAGAAACTAAAATATAAGAGGTTAAAAAAACAAAATACGAGTTCAGAACTCCAATTTTTGGTTACAACGAACTTGATGCATATCTTCTCAAAGCAAGGGATAAAATTTTTCCCCATATAAACTCAGTAAAAATTTTTTTTATAAACTCGAAAAACTCATTCCTCTATGCGTATTTTATTAAAAAAAACTAATTTCATGTCCTGATTTAGAACTAAACGTGTCCTGAAATCACTAGTATATTGACTTAGAGTGAAAAGAAGTTACCGGAGGCGCAGATGAGTCTCATGTTTGTTGAGGATCACAAGCAGTAATTGGAGTGTTAACCCCAAGAGGTGTACCACACGCTGCTGGTGGAGCAACGGATGAAGGAACTTGGCTTCCTGTATTTACACCCCATCCACCTATCGACGTTAATTCAAAATCTGGCATGTAGTCTGAAATATTCATATAAAACCTTGCGATGTACATGTAGTTTCAGGAATATATTATTCCTGAAATATATTTAGTCAAAATAAACAAGTTAATTTTCAGGAAATTTTAAAAAGTATACACAGTTCTGAAGATATCCGCTTGAAATATATTAAATTAAATGCATTTAATAAAGTTAAAACGAATTCTTACCGAACTTACTACACTAAGTTACCAATAATATAAGTAGGAAGCTTTAAAAGTAAAAAAAAATAACAAAAAATTACTAAAAAAAAAAAAAAACAAACTTTGAGGAGGTGGGGCCCCCCCAATTGCCGACATTGTGGTAGACATCTGATGATTCATACTAGGTAATGAGTTCTGCATAGCACTGGGATCGAACTGCGTATTTTCTACTCTAGAAATTGTTCTCTCGTCCTCTTCACCATATTCACCACCCATCATCGAAGGTTCACCCACTACCATAACATCCTGATACTGGAGTGGAAACTGTAACAACTAGATTGAAAATATATGTTTAAAATAATATGGTATGCATTCAGTCCAAATTTATTTGCATTTCACAGAATCCTAGCGTAATATAGGAACTGCAACCTATACAAATGACACCAATGTCAACTAGGATTTCCCGAAATAATGAATGTGGAAAGAAAAACAAACATGCGAATTCATTGAAAAATTAGCAGCATTTGTTGATGGAGGTGAATTATTTTTCTTTTTAGCATTCGATGCTGTACTCGCACCAGTTGCAGTCTTCCTTGTTCGTTTCCGAGGTTTCTTGGAAGTCGGCTCCTCCACTGGTGTCGGTGGTAACACATGAGACGGATTCATGCCACCTGTGTTAAAAAATGAAACGAAGAGTCGGACAGTAGGAGAAACAAGTGAAGATTAAACACTGTGCACTACAAATGCCAACTACGAAAAAAGTTTCAAGTGAACAACTCACCAATTGCATTCATCGCCATTTGTTGTTGCTGTTGATACTGCTGCATCTTTGCATGAGCTTGGAACAAGGTTTGCTTCAAAGACTCTCTCGGTGGAATCTGCAACCAATGCACATTATAGTTAAGTGATTCAGAACTAAAGAAACTAGTAACAAAAAGTGAAGACACAGACTCCACGAATTTTCCTTGGAATACCAATCAAACAAACCACATTAATGATAAGTTCACAACAATTTAGTGAAAAAAGCTTACGTTGTGTGATTTACTTTGACTCATAAGCACCTGCATTGGTTCCAGGATGACACATAACTTCAAGTAATTTAGCGTTATTTGAGTCATGCCCGTCCGTGTTATATTCATTTTCAATTTCTCTTGTGTTTCACTATCTTGCAGCTACAATCAGATTATACAACTTCCTGTATTCACAAAAATATTCTATAAATCCAATAACACACTGATCACACGATTCTGCAGTCATCAAAATACAATTAAACATAACATTTTATATCTACTAACACAGTCATAAGAAATATAACGCTGCTCTAGTAACTTATCACATTATCCCTCGAAAAAATTAAGACTTTTCTCCAATAAACCAGAACATTTTTAATTAGAGGATAACCAATAAGACATGACATACCATGTTGACATCACGCAAAACAAATTCTTGACAATGCCTTAATTCAATGTTCCACTGTCGAATCCTGTAGCCATATGTATCATCAAACGCGAATTCGCACATCAATTTACAGTCAGTGTGCACCTAAATCAAATACAACACAAGTACGAAAAATATTGTAGATTTCTTCAATTAATATTGACAGTAAGCAAGCTGTTAGTAACGTCGTGCAATTATATTAGTTGCTTCTCACGTTTTAATACAAGGCGTTGTAAACAAATGTCCACAGTTATACCGTTTGCTTGCGTGATATTCGGATTACGTGAGCTACTTTTTCCTTTTCTCTTTAAAAATTTAGAAGCTTATAGAATAAGACACTAACTTCGGACAGGACAGGTTTATCATGTTTTGACACAAGAAGAACATTGTCGCAGTCTAGCACAACTGTCCACGGTCCACCTGCCTGCTCACGAGAAGGTGTTCGAATTACATAAAACATTTCTTTCACTCCACTTTCAAATATTGATCGAAAATACCTCGGTATCAACAACCGGCCAATGGCTGAAATAAAAAGGGTACAAGAGCAATCAGTCGCTGATAAATAAAATCCAACTAAGTTTGTAAAACTAAATTGTAAGCCTTTGATTCTGCATGTCAAAATAGTTCTACCAAAAGTCCCCCAAAAGATAACGCACTATATCGATGATGATGACCAGGTGTTTGGTCGTCAAATAACAAAAAGCTCATTTTGGCATCGTCATCAAAGAATTCGTGTGCAAATGCATCCCACCACTGCCCATGGTCCTTTTCCTGAATCTGAAAACCAAGAATTAATCCGTATGCAATTCCTTTAAAGAACACTAACTTAACCAATGGCATAAGAATAAGAATGATGTTAAATCACAGCTTACAAAAGGGAGGAAGAACACACTTAGCGTATTACGCAATACATGCTTATCAGTAAAAAATGAAAACCATAAAAAAAGAAAAGCGCTTACTCCGCTGTTACTGAAGATGAATAATCTCCGATTCATTTCATGCAACCTGAATTCTAACTGAGAGGGAGGAGGACCTTGCTGATGGTTCGGCATACCCATAGGTGCGACATGTCTATACCTGAAAAAAAAAGTAACATAATCACTTAATTTCACAACAAATCGAAAGTTACGTTTTTTGAAGAACACATTTTGGCAGCGAAGAGTGCCAACGACGATTTCTCATAGATTTCATTTCACCAAATTCCTCCCCAGTACCTCTTGACAAGGAAACTTTGAGCAGAACATTTCCAAAAAAGGATGAATGAGAACCTCATGATCATATGATTATGCTGTTGTAGATGAGACGGTTGCCCAACAAAAGGACTTTGCGGTGGTTCAGGTTCAATAAACTGATGTGGTGCTGGTGGTGGTGCCTGTGGTGCCGGACCAGGCGGCGGGCCAAGTGATGGCTGATAACCTGGCGGTACCGCCTGATAATATTCTGGCGGTGGTGGAGGTGGTGGAGGTGCGCCCATCGAGCCAGTTGGTGGCGTATAAACATGATGACTCGACATAGGTCCACCATCATCGTGTATTGGAATCATCCCGTTATGATTGTGCATCATTGGCACAGTTTGCATTGCTGACGGTGTTTGGCCACTATCGTACATCCCCTGAACCATTTCCAATTTCGGTTCCAAACTACCGACATCTTTCTTCGAACGTCTAGCGCGTGGTCTTGCCGTACCGACAGCTGCGCTTGCCGTGCCATTTTCATTGGCTTTTCGACGTGGCATCGGCTCGCTTCTCAAGCTAAATGCTTTCCTGCTGAAGTTTTGACCTGCAGTATACTGTCCTCACCGTATACTCATTTTCGGAAACACTGATCGATACAACTGATAAGCGGACTATGGTACCAAAATTCAAGAAGCACCAGAAATGCCACATCAACTTTCAAAAACCAAACTCCAGCACTGGAATCGATCCCAATAATGGAGCCTCAATAATTATGCACCTTCTTTTTCTTTCTGAAAATGAATCAGTGTCGCCCGCTTTAGTCGTAAAAGATTCATTACTACGCTGCACTTAAAATACCTGAACTACTGAACCAAGACAGCACGGAACCGAAAAACAAAAACAAGAACATGACAAGAATGAGAGAACGAATATCAGTGAAGTTTCAGAAATAGCCGAATAATAAGCATCAAAATGTAAAGACTCAAGTCTGCATTCTCTGGGATGGAATTAATGATGACCTTTTTGTGTAAAGAACATTTCTCTACACAAAAAAATTTCCAGGAAGAGTTGTTTGTTGCTTGACAAATTTTTGTGATAAAACCGGAAAAAGTTTGCTACCACGCGAGTTCAAAGAGCCATATACAAAAAAGCCGGAAGAGAATAATAGGAACGGTTCCCAACTATACACACTAAATAACACAAGTTTCATTGCACTCCTAGCACTGGCATTCTTCTTATCTTACTTAAGAATGCCACAGAAAAAGAAACCTGGTGGAAAATGACAATGGACTGTGACCTTTTCCCGCTCTGCAGCTTAATTACCAGTCATCAAAAAGATTATGTTAACTACAACGTTGACTAAATAAACAAACAGTAGAATCGTATGGGAACAAATCGGATAGCAAAGCTCACAGACCACGAGGGTCGAACAACAACAACCACAAACTGAGGTGAGAAAGTTTGTTGCAGCAGAAGTGACGAACCACATCTGGTGCTAATCCATTCCATTTCATTCTCAGTGATATGTGGGAAATTTCACGCATACAAGCCGTTACCGTCACGTGTCTTCTTCCACAGTGTTTATCAGAGATAATAGCTCCACGCCCCATACTTCATCACATCTAAATTATTCAACCACTTCACTTATCCAAACTTTACTCAACAAATTATAATCAGTCATTTCCTTCAGGATCAAAGTATAAAAAGGGAAATAGACAAGCACAAAATATTAAGTCCATACGAAAGACGAATAAATCAACACATTTCAAAACCCCATGAACAACAACAGTTCACGTATACATCGATAGAATTAAAATGCCCTTTCGGGTCAAACATCTCACTCAGAAACCAGTTTTCAAAACGAAGACTCGTCTAAAATTAAAGTCGAAATTTGTGCGCCAAGATACGAAACACAGAAAAGGCAAATGGTTTGGATGAGCAAATATGATAAGCATGGCACGACAGAAGGGGAACTGGTGTATGCGACCCTTTTTGGAATAAAAAAGGGATAAGGATTCGACCCGAAGCTTGCAGCTAATCAGCATAATCGCATAATCAATAAATGTGTGCGGCCGTGAATAGTAGGCATGGGAAGAGGGAGGAGAAATGGATGAAAAGGAAGGAGATGAGGAGACGACAACACATCTATCTATCCCAGCCAGCTACACCTCATCACAAACCAAACCTCGTTACATCAACTTCCACACCAAATTCAACAGACCACGCACATCCCAGCTTTCGTTACTACTTATTATTCACCTCATTTCCAAAACATGTAACAAACTATACAAATGTCGAAACAGCTACCAATGAGTGATAGAAGGAAGCTTTGCCACCCATCTCCATCTCCTACAAGGTTTGGGCGATATGAGACCGAGAGGAATGCTCTCTCTGATTAAAGAAATTTTGATAAAGTAGGGTCGGTTTTCCTGACGACAATAAATGGAGGGGATGTATGATTTGGGCATTGCGGAGACAATTGTAACCCCTGGAAGGGTCGGACTATTCATCAGTTGGATCATCTGAAACACCTTACTTCATCATCTGATTGTTCCTATTATCTTGAGGATCCCATTCCTTAATAATTTTAGTGATGATCCACCTTTTTCATCTTTTATCCTAGAATTATCACATGCACCATTTCCCCAACCTTGATTTTCATGCCTGCGAACGACAAAAACTTGAAGTACGATGCAGGGAACTGAAGCGACCAATCAAAAGCGAAAGAATTCGGCATCAAAAGCTATATGTCTGTTAAAACATCTACGCTCTATTGTAAAATTTTCTCAGAGAACTAAAACTGAGCTTACAAAACGCTGAATTCTTTTTTTTTTAAATTTCACTTTTCTTCTGGACATTTCTCATAACCTCATCAAACCACAATTGACAGTAGTAGTAATAACGATCAAACCTAACGAAAAATGAGACTTTCAAATCAATGACGTAATTTCAGACGCTGGCTGCTGACGGCGAGGAATTCTCATACATACGTCATTAAGCTATCTTGCATTTAGCAGCACATTTTCTGTCATCTTTCCCAGATTTGTCTTCAAATGAAGTTAAAACAGATCAATACAAATATGAAGAGACATTAACAGAGTTACCCTGGACATCTAGAATTTCATGCTCATCATCAAAAAAGAAGGAACTGTCAAAGAGATGTAAATCGAATGCTCATATATGCTGTTGCTGGTAAAACTGTTAATTTTAACATGAAGTAATTTCATCCCAGAGTATCGCTAAAACAAGCACATCTTGATAACTCCACGACTAGCTTCGTGATGATTTACATGATTATGGGTAAAACACTTTACTTTTTGAAATAAACAACTACCGATAGCACACACAGTTACTGAACTGATTAAATTAAATAGAAAGGTTTCAAAGTTGGAATTTGGCATACGATACAGTTTAGTTTTCCTTCCACTGAGCAACATGTATATCATTATAGGGAAATGCGGCACTCTGAATTACAGAATATTTCCAATACCAAATTTGAACTGCCAAATGCTCTTACACCTGACTGCCGAATGCAATGCATTGTTATTTACATGTTGATTTGCTGCAATCAAAAATCAGACAAGACACGTCATGTAATGACGTCAACAACGTCAAGAAATAGTGATCAACGTACTTTTTGCCTCACGTAATTATGGTTAGTATAGTAACTTCTAAGAGGAGATGCAACTGCCTGATAGTGTTAAATGAAACAGTAAATCAACTCAGTTACCATAACGATATATTACTGGGCTACTTGAAACTGAAAGAATGTAACGACCAAAAAAACCCCAAAAGAACACTTCGAAAAACAATGACTATTTGTGAAAGTGTTACACTGTGAATACCAACAGCTTGTGCAAAAAACCGGTCAATGAAACACCTACATACACACATACACGACATATATATACATGCACAGAGAGATAACGGATACGTTGGCATATATACCTGCAGGGGCAAACACAAAGGAATGAGCCTAACTGCAGCAATTGTATTAAATGAAACAGTTTTTTTTTATTAAAAAAAAAAGAAAACGATGATATCGAGACACCAAAGATAATATATATGTATGGTTTAAGTATGTGGTCGTTACCTCATTCACTTCAGAAGCAACCTAATAACAGCAATAACTACAAAACGTATTGACAAGGGTATCGTTGGTAAGAAAGAAGCCCTTCCTACCCTCCACTCTCCTCTATTCATCTCTCCATCATCTCATTCTGCAAGCACTGCTTACTGGTTGCTCATAAGCAAGAACTGTTTAGTACCATTAGCCATGGATATGCATGCTGATAACTTCCCATAACTAGCACAGCAAAAACGGGGCACATAATGATTGAAAATTGGAAATCAAATTCAACAGGATGAGCAACAGCGCTTTACTGGTGCGTATGCTGATGTGTACAGGTAATATGTAGGTTATGCGCACATGCCATAAGGAAAACGGGGTTATGGGTAGAAGGAGGGAAACGAAGAAGGGCAAGGAAAGAGAAAGAAATAGGGAGGAGGCAGAGAGCACATCTCTTTCCAAACAGCACTGCAAATCTTGCATGATTGTGGTGCTATCATTGACGATATTTGTGGGAAACTGAAGAACAGGCACGAAACCACATTTACTACAACTTGGCTGCAGAGGTGCTGCAAATGCATATAGCAGCAGTCATTATGGTTCAACACTGTCGCGCAAGCTCTTAGTCTTTTATGGGCAGCAGCAGATCGTTGCCAGCAAACCTCTGCTGGATTAGGACAGTCAATATATGACGCTGCGAAAGTTATGGTAGTGAAGCTACCATTACCTTTGTCACCATGGCCAACCAACAGTATTCCTCGGATCATTTCTCTTACTCACCTGCCTCCAGAATCCCAAGCTCCTGAACCACAAGTACCAGTTCCTGGCATCATATGAGATAGAAAGAAATCTCAATTAAGCCCTCAGCATTTCTAACCAGAAATTTCAAGCTTCCTCTACATTCCCCACTTCCCATTCTGTACCGTGTGGTGCACGAAATATGGGTGCGAAATTACCTGAATGAGAAATTTCGAAGTCTTTGTAGCAAGTATTCACAAAGATCACTCACAAGGTTCCTCATCTTTAAGAATCAGAAAAACATTTGGGTACAGCTAACTCTATGACAACTATTGAATATCGCAGCTTCCTAATCATGAACTTTTCCTAAAAAGACCTGAAAAGTAAACAGAATTTCAATATTCCTTTTTCCTTATTCTTCCAATCAGACACAATTTTTGTCTCAAACAGAAAGGATACAGAGCAGCACAGTGGAGAAATAAAATTAGAGTTATGCTCGGAACAAAAGAAAAAAGTACCAGTTTTCTGTTTGAAATGTG
Organism: Brugia malayi; assembly: GCF_000002995.4. NCBI lineage: Eukaryota > Metazoa > Nematoda > Chromadorea > Rhabditida > Onchocercidae > Brugia > Brugia malayi. Next base: position 4,111,829 of record NW_025062479.1, read on the forward strand.
AGTGGTACCAGTGAAGGTAAAGTTGTTATTGCCAATTGGCTATTGCCAATTGTGTGAATGGTTTTCAAAATATGAAAATAAGTCAAAATACACAATTAAAACTCTAAGATGCTGTTGTTTAGAATTGGCATTTATGGAAATTATGCAGTGGAGAAAGATTTGATACAATTTCAATCACTGAGACAAATAAGTTTCAATTCCTGATCCAACTGGGATATGTCTGTTAGGTGATAGCCACTCTGGGAAGGATTCGCACACCTACGAACCTAATAAAACTCGGCAGAAAGGAAGGAGTGAGAGAGAAGAAAACTGGATGGGTTCAGCATATCAGGTAGTAAATCTCTTACTTTGAAATTACAAATAACATTTAAGTATGTTCCGCATTATTTCTTACGAACTTCTGTAAAAAACGTGGGAGATGAGATGAACCAATGCCTTCCAAGCAGTCGTAATTTTGTGCTGTTGTTAAAGTTGCAAAATTCAAGAAAATATGACAGTCGGTTTAGGAAATGTAGAAAGAGGTTATTGCAATATGAGATCAGATGACAAAATGCATATATATTCATAGCACAAGCATGCATACACATATATAAGATATTTAAGCATACTTCACGGTGCTACTGTTGAGAGTTGGTCACTACCTGAACTGACCACAGTGCATAGAAGTGGAAGATGAAGTGCCCGTAAGCTGGAAACTGTGCTGATAATGATGAGGTAAGGAATCGGGTAAGTGGGGGATCATATGTGACAGTGCTTTACGCTTTGGGACATTTGGAATATTGCCTAGATGAGTCGGCATGTGGCGTATGGCGTATAGTGTATAACATATAGCGTATGAAAGCGTATGGATTGGCATATCTATCACACGAATAGATGTGCGTCTAGCTTCGCCACTGTTGTGTAATGTGCAGGCGAACATTGGACAGGCTCATCGAGCTACGAACGAAAAGGGGGCGTTAATTGAGGGGGAGGGTATGAAAGAAATGACATGTATTGATGTGGAAGACAGACAGAGAGATAACGTACGTTGGACAATGACCAATGTAATAGGAGTGGAAGGGAGAGGTAGGAAGAGATGGGTGGGGGGTGGGAATTTACCTTACGAGGAACTTTCAACGCGTGCCACTCCACTCTGTCGCTCTTCCAGCTTGACATAAGCAAAGCGGACACAATATATACACACATAAATACACACACTCACATACATATATATTATATTATACGTGTAAATTTGTATACTTCTATAAATATATATATATATATGGATGATGAATTTATGCTGCACACATAACGAAAGCATCTTTCGAATGGGGAGTGACTGCAACTGGCTTTTGAAATGATCCCGAGAGAAAGTGAACAACCCAGTCGTCCCAATAGGCCAGTAAGAAATGGTTAACTAAAGGATGACCTTTTCATTTAGCACTGTCTTCCCATCGCTACAATTCACTTACAGGTAGCATAACATAATATAATGCGCATTTGTAGTGCTATATTAAGTGAACTATTCAATGACACGAGGATGTGGAATCGTAACAGAGGATAAGCACATCAACCGCTCACCTTGACCTTTTGACCCCTGTGACCTCTCGCTAAAACACCCTCCCTCTCACATTCATCCACTTATTGTCTCTGATGCCGTCACATTCAAATGCCGATCAAGGACGACTGTACTAAGAAAGATAATATGTGGATAAAAAATGACGGGCCTGTCAATGTTTTAACATCTACCAACTAAATATGAATTTAAGCCCTCGTTCAAAAGCATAGGTAAAGCTCTCAATTATACTGAAGGTTTGAAAGAAACACGTTGAATGTATAATTCGATGGCACATCGAATGTATAATTCCTACGTAACTCATGAACCGATATCGGTTGTCAGTACAATAAAGAATATTTCACTTCTGACTCCATCTAAATTTTAAAAAATTATGAGTTGCTATGTTTAATTCAAGCTTCCTTAGCGAATCCAACGATGAATGCTATAAGTTGAGAGTGATAAACGATGTTGACAAATGAAATTCCAAGCTGCGCATTTCTATGAGGTCAAAAAGGTGAAACCAGTTTAAAGTCAAGAAGGGAGAAGTCGGCTGCTATGGGGAATGGCAATAGTTTGCTGACTGTGCCAATAGCACTATCGCAACATTTGATAAACGAGTGTGCATGCTCAAAGTATACATATATTGGGACAGCAGGGTGAGCAAATAACTGCATGCTCCTATCGCTCCCGAATATGCCCCCGAGCATCATGGCATCAAATTTTGAGAGAAAGTTGTTGAAGAATCCACTTAAGATATATGTCGCTCCAAATCATGCAAGGAGATATCACTAATACCTACTGCTAATTATATTGCACAATGAACCACCTTCTTACCCGAAATTTATTTCTATCACAATTATATCCTCAGCTGTCGCACAAATAAACATATTTTTTGGACGCTTTAAGATACCTGCTACTAACATATGTAATGATTCAGAGTGATGAAAGATACTACACACCGAAATTTTCTTTCAAGATTCAACTTCTAGTTATCCCTTAATACTTCTTAACTTGCAAAATCATATCACTGTCTAAAGCTAAGTGTCACAGTTTGATTTGACTCCTCCTCTTTCCGCTTTCTGCCCCAGACATTTACTTTCCGTGGAAGTACTCATCATTTTCAAATATTCATCACCGTTTTTCTTTTTTTTCTAAATAAGAAATAAGGAATCATCAGAATGACGTTAACAATCATTAAGTATGTAATAGCTGTGAAGTTATGTATAATCAGTGGTCCGAAAACTGTTGAATACTTTAAATGCCACATGAAATTTACAGGGATAGCAGTACACTCGCTGCTTTCAATACAAAATATATAGAATACTTAATTACATATATAATATTTCTATAGTATATATTTATTTATTTTTTTATACATTCTATACATTTCATAGGAATGCTGTATAAAATCTCAGGACTTGGCAGAAATCTAAAGTATGAAATTTCAAGTTCAAGCTTCCCCATCGTTGCATATGCATCCATTCCTTTGTTCGTTTGGGTACCAAACTGTTACAAAGTACATTGGACACGTACAAAATATCAAGTATTTCATAACACATTCATTTCACCGTAGCTTTAACTAATAAGGAAGCCTACCCGTCTGGCATACGCGGTGGCAAACTCATTTGTACGACATGGTTCATAAATTGTCCTCTGAACGGCAACGTGATTGAAGTAGTTCCAGTATGACTAGAAAGAGGTCCACCATTTGGTCGAAGTGGTGCCATTGGATAATGTTCTGAAATATGATAAATCTTCTTTTCACAAAATATCTTCCTCAAATAAGGTTGCTACCAGGACATAGTGACAGGTGAACTAATTTTTAACTTCTTAATGACGAAACAAATTACATGAGAAGAAACTCTGAGATAAATTTATATAGCTAATAAAATTAATTAAATTAACTTGCATAAATATAGAGACTTTGCACATTTCAAGCACAGTTTCAATCCAACCGGAAAATTAATGCTTTAACAACTGTACACTGTCGTTTTTAAATTTATTTGCTGTAATGCTTAAGTAACTTATTGATTTATATTTTCTACCATTAAAAATATTCGACTTTAAAAACTTTTTCCAACACTAAAAAAATTTCAACATTTAAACTTCCAAAAACTACACAAATTCCAAATTTACTAAACATACTGCATGTAACATACTAGTCGGAAGTATCTAATGACAAGTATTTGCTAGAAAATGACATTCTCGGTATCAGCTACTCTAAATGCTATTCAGGTAAATAAATCCGAAAAAAAAACGATTGAAGCATATCATGAATGTACGAATATTTTTGTGACCCTAAGTAACAATTGCCCAAAGTAAATGACAAATATGGTGGAAACAGAAACCCGGTGTTACAGCATTCTGAGGACGCGGACATAAGGCTGGTGAAGGCACTGCGGAAGATGAAGCGGCCGTATGTGAATACACAGCCCGACCGGCCACAGGCTTTAGCTGGGCCGGTTGCAGTAACGGTGATGCAATTGCCACGGCGAAATTTGATTCAGAATTACTATTTTACAATACACGGATGCTTCGCCTGCAATGTACAAATGTTCTGTAATGGATATTATATCTAAAGCTATGGTAAGGAACAATAAAATCAAAAAAGCTCTCAAGTCCGTTAAGTCCGTTAACACTATCTAATTTTCTGGATTTTATATATTTTAAGATGGCACAGCACGCTTCAACGTTGTAACCAGTGCAAGAAAAACACCATTACGGTTTGCAAAACGTGTAACACTAATAGTGAATGATGTGAAATGAAGGTATCACTAATAAATAAAGGACCAAGTATTGTGCCCTCCTGCTACCAGAATGAATATTTCTGATGTGACGAGAAGAGAATAAAATTAAATTTCAGAAAAAAGGAAAGTAGTTCTTTCTGTTCATACTACTCTCTCGTACTTACTACGATAAGAAACATCAATTTTTTATAGAAATTATTCAAAATTCCTCCTCCTGCTATCCCATTCTTTAATATTACTTCTGTCATTACTTTCTTCGTTAAAATCTGTCTATAAAATCCAATATAAATCTCTTACTCCGTATATTCTAGTGTTTGCCATCAGTAATTTACCCGAATTTGCAAACTGTTTAATTTTAGCCAGGAATCACCAAATCCTACTCCGAGAAGTTACTGCACAAGAATTTACAGCTTTATAAATTGGTTGAAACTAAACTTTACTAAATTGTTTCCATTTAAGGATTGGAAGAAAAGGAAAAAGAGCAAAAAATAGAAACAATTATGAAGCATCAACTCTGATGGATACCTTGCAAACATGGTGAATGAATGCCATCGCAATATAACATGAAGGCAGTGGTCTTAGCTACAATTAGCGCATACTTCTAAGGAGGGGTATTTGAAAGATGCTCCCTTCGATTTGTTTATGAGTACTGTTCAAAGGATAAAGGTTGTTCCGAATTTTAGTGATTTATGATCTGTTCACCTCAAATTCTAGTTCAGAAAACATTATTGGATTTTGAAAGAAGCATGGGTCTTTCAGTGAGCTAACAGTGATGACCATACATTTCAAGAAGCTTGTAAGCGAAAGAGGGAGGTAAATTCTAAAGTAACTCCGATTTCCATCTTGTTTATGTTTCTGCTCACTATAAATGACCGAATGAAAAGAAGTATGTCGTACAAAACTCGCACACTGTTTTCTTTGCCACAAATTTGAACAAAGGCATATCAGCAATTATTGAAGGTTTTCCTCTTACCACACATCGTAGTCTCCTCTTTTTCAATTGGAAATGTATGATCTCCAACTTTTATCACTAGGAGCAGTCCAGAAGATAAAGTTCTATCTTCTCAAGATCCGCAAATCACTAGTTATGCTTTATCGAAAAAGGCCTAAAGACAGCAATGACACTCGTTAAATTGTCTTATGAAGTAACCACGTACAGACTGATAATCATCTTATGCAACATTGATAAGGAATGAGACTAATCATTTAACTTTACAAGACTACAACAGAGGAAGCCAAACAGAGTCTCCCAAAAATTGATGTTTGTCCAAAGAACGTCTGCAACAGAGAAATCAGAAATGAGAAAACATGGAAGACAGTAAAGCACGTTAAAAGAAGGAAGGAAATCGACGCAAGGTCATTCAATGATGTCCAATGAACACTGGATTGATTGACAGATACTCTTCAATTGTATTTCTATCGGGGAATATCTCCTTCAAAAGTGGAATCAGTGCGAAGTTCTTGTCAACATACATTCCCCATATATAAAACAGTTTCATGCAACATGCATAATAGAAACATCGCCTTCACAGTCTTTAAAACTTATATCGCATCCACAAAAAATACAGTTCTCCGGCAAAATACATAATGCAAACATATCTGCATAAAATATTGAGCTAACGTTATGTTGAAATCAACGACACTTAGGAATTGTTCTCTTCGGTGCAACATATGGCACAAGTAAGCATATATTCGCTGTAAGTTTACGTGCAGCTTAATATCAAATAAATGCAACAGACCCTTTTGTCTGTACAGTATAAATATAAATAAATATAAAATACAACGAACAGAAGCCATCTGGAATAACTCATTCCTGTAGATTTTGAGAAACCTATCAAGTACTTCTACAAATGAAAATTTTATTTGATATTAAGCTATGAAAAGTACAAAGTTCGATGACAATAATATGTCTTCTCCTAGCAACAGTTTTTAAAGCTGAAACTGTGATGCTAGCAAGGTGTCGTAAAAAGCTGATTTATCTTTTTCTCATTTCTGATCGTTAAAGTAATTTTCACTTTACATTAATAATGCAGAATGATTGTGGTAGATTGGTAGCAACATGAATTAAGACGTTTTATGCATGTAAATGTATAATGGTAGAAAGGCTTTGTGAGTAATAAAGTTTATAAAAGTTAGCAGCTTGATTGTAAGCTTTTATAAAAGATTAATACTGCAGTATTTCTTGATAGAAGTTATCTTCAGGGATCTTTCATAAATAAATGCTGCTGTACTCATGCCCTACTTCTAAACATCACTTTCCCAGAAACTTCTTAACCAGTCTGTTCACTGCATATGTCATTTTGACATTGGAACAGTGACAATTATTGATGGAGAAACATGCAGTGGCAACATCATTCTTAGTATAATCCAGCAATATTTTAGTTAAGATCGCGACGTTTTACCCAGTCTTCATTCTCTTCCTACAATTCATGGAAACAGGAACGAACAATAAAGAGGAGCAAATTACTGAGATTAATCATTGAAACTCAAGAAAAGCAAGCAGAACTTGAGTACTATTACCAGTAAATTAAGAGGAAAACAGAGTGCATTTTTAGGATTATGAAAGTGTAAATCAAACCATAATGATGCGTTTAGCCCAGAACTGCATTGTAACGTCTATTGGTGCCTGTGAAAGATACATCAATTTCATCCAATAAAGAACTGCAAGGACAACGGATAATGATGTTAGATTCAACGGAAGCCTCAGTAAAACCTGAGATAAGGTAACGACTAGAAAAAGCACTTACAAGTTAAGCAACAAATTGCAGCTAGACCGAATTTGGAAACAATGACAGTGAAACGGAAATGTTTAAATAACAAAAAAAAAAAAAAAAAGTAGAAAAGGAAAAAGAAGCAAAATAGGAGATATTAAGCTGATGACGAAAAGACTCGAGGCATCACCTTCAAAAGCAATTTCTTGAAATAAAAAAAAAAAAAAACATGAAAAGAGAAATGAAAGAGTTGAACAAGGAGAGAAGAAAATAAGAGTACATTGCAGTGCAATTGAAACAATTTTCATTTCTGTTTGGTTTCTTCATCTTCAAAAAATGATAGTAGCATCATTATCGGCTGTTCCTGAACGTCTCCATCATCACTTCCTTTCTCACTTAACCCGTCTTTTTCCATCATTTCTCTTCTTCAATAGTGGAATATTACAGCTCCCAGCCTGACCACTCATCACTAGTATTAGATCACATCACATCATTTTGATTGTCACATAATTATTGGTATCATAATATTTCCAGCATTATATTCTCAAAATCACCCATGTAGAATATCAATACCGTCATGAAAAAAAGTTTGAGGGATTTTCAGTATTTTGTCACTTTTAGCATAACAGATATGCATGCAGCACAATGATTTGAAAGACATAAGGTCAAGCTTTTTCATTTATTAAAAATTGGAACAAACAACACTACTAATTGCGATTTATTGAATTATTTCTAGTACTATAATATAAAGGCAACTACGAGGCTGCAAATCAATATTCTAATAAATTTCCCATCATCATCCTCAAAACAGTGATTTTGCAAGAAAAACGAAAAAAAGAAATCTGCAAAAAAAAAAAAGACATCAGGACAATACAAAATCCTACGGTTAGATTCGAAAACTTCACAAAACGACAACTTCTCTCTATAAGAATTTATCTATGATGGAACACAGAAAGGCGTTGCACACAATTAGAACTTCAGTGTCATTGTGTCACAGTTATCCTTTAAAGGACGAATTTTTCGTTTTCTTTTTGCCTCCTACCAAAATTTGAGGAGAAAAAATCTGCAACGCTTTTTTTAAAAGAAGAAAAAATTAGACTGATGCACTTTTTAAAAAGCAAAGTGTTAATTAATGCACATCAACATATATAATGGAAAAGTGTCACTAAACGAAATAGGAGCAGTTCTCGATCTTTTCCAGGTAAACGAAGAATTTGAAACTTTAAACGCAGTTAAATCTGACTATGAAGATCTTCGGTAAAATATCGCACCTCTTCTTACAGCCTAATCAAGCTGCAAGAAACGATGGTCCTAGCCAGGTGATATGAATTTTTAACCTTATATAGGACCTAGATATTTCAGAGTTTTCGTACCATGAATATTTCGAATCAACCAGCTTGTTTATAGACAAAGTAATGGAAATGCTGTGGGCGTTTCTGCGATACTTCAATCTTTTTTTCTACAGGACTCCTGCCAAGAAAAAGAAAGTAGAAAAAGAGATGAACGATATCGAAAAGTGCTCAGCAGTTTAATCAAATGTATTAAAGAACGCAATCGTACTGGTAAATCGTCCGTCCACAAGCATTTCTTTAATTTTTTCTGCTCTTTTAAATTTCATTTCCCTTTAATTAGTAGCAATTTTTTATAAATTTTTACGGCCTTGACGTACTACTGCAGAACAAGTGAAGATGAACACCATGAATGTGTAATGAACCGGCGACTTTCCGTATGTGAAAGTCATCCAAATCGGATGTTACCGAGCTTGAAGTGGATCAAATATAAATGGGAACGAATGGGAAACAAGTTAGTGAAACACTGAAATACTGCAAATAAAGTCTCTACCACTATCCACCTATTTCAAAAGACTATCCACACTCTTCTTTTTTTTTTTTAGCAACGCAAATAATAACTGTTTTCGTTATTTAAAGACAACAACACAACTAAAAACAATCATCAGATGTCTGGATTAAAAGAGCAAATTTCAACGAAACTAATGGATCATCAAAATTCACAGATAAGCTGCAAGTTATTTGGGTTCAATCTATTAATATTGTTCACCATTAACGAAGCTGACTCTTGCAAATGATTGATTGATAGTAAATATAGTGCAACGTGTTCGCTCTGCAATCAACTTTAAAATATCAGAACCTGAATATGAAAATATGAAAAATAATTTCAGTGATCAGAACGTGCAATCCAAATGGTCTATTGAAATTTACTGAAATTTTTAGAATAAAAATTCCGAACCAAATTGGAAGAAACCAATAAAAAAAAGTGACGAAAAGAGGAACAAGAATGAACTTGCGTCAACTAGTAAATAAAACTTGATCATGAAAATAGTGAGTGATGCGAGAAGTTTAATTCTACCTAAAACTCATCAGTAAACCAGCTAATTCTACTGACTGTATGTAACTTAGTTATACGGTGTACAAGATAATAATAGATTGGAAATAAATGGAACAAATGTAAGGACATAAAGCTGAGAAATGTTTGCCTGTTTCATTTTCGGAACACAGCTTCCATTTATCGGATCTCTCAATTCAGGTATAAATGGATGTGTATATATCAGAAATGACTTGAAAAGTTTATGAACATATCAGAAACAAAGAAAAGGATTGTCAGTCAACGGAAACTTACAGGGACTGCGGCTAGCCTGCCAACAGATGGTACATCGATCACAATGAATGTGTGGCAAAGGAAGAGAGAAGTGCGTTCCTTCCAACAATGAATCTTCTGGGGTGCCGCAAAATTGCCTGTCCAAATTGAATGATTTTCGAGTAATAGGTTTCGGAGGCACAAACAGAGGCGCACATACGTATATATATATAATATATATCTAAATTTATGTGTATTACCAAGCAAGCAATACATTCACTATTTGTGATACAAGCTACGCGCCAAATACAACCAAACATGCAGTTTCTTCACGCACTCACGTATACCATATCAACCCAAAGCCATGTATATACATAATATATATAATTTATATGCATGTTCATGCTTAAGTTGCAGCTATTAGGAAGGCAAAAACAAAGTCAATGAAAGCTGTGTCAGCAAATAACAAGCAATAAAGCCTCAAAGAGCCTTCAATGAGCAGCCTAACCAAGCAGCCAACTAATCAGCTTAGTTTGTCCCATCAAATCCATATTTCACTTTTCTGAAATATCAAAGGAAAATGAAAATCCAGATTTGAACTATGGGTAGTGACATCAGGAAAGTTGACACACAGATACATACATGCATGCATGCACACATACACATATTCACATAACAGGAGGGCGGTAAGAGCGACTATTAGCTTTCTTGCAATCGGTGTATTGGATATACTACTCGAAGTTATATCAGTTCTAGCTATATTTAAATAAATTTGGCTGGGAACTATGCTTCAGATGAAATATTTAAAGAATACGGAGGAGTTACACAGGTAAAAAGGTTTATGGAATGAATCTCGTGTCTTACACGGTGAAATTTAACTTCTTTCTAACGTCTAGTTGATGGAAGATGCAAAAAAAAAAACGCCTGGGACTCATTTCATGGTAATAAATTTATATTCCATATAGCGACGAGTGAAGTGTTTAGCATCAGAACATGCGAGTATGCACACTCGAGATTTCAATTTAATTTGTCAACATAAACTGGAAGATAACAAACAATTTAAATTCTGAAGTAGAGGTTATGTATTTTTTAAAATTATGACTATAGAAATATCTGTATGGCAGATAACAGAAGTGCTGTACAGAAATTCTTCCGCAAATACTTTTAATACCTCGAGATCAAACTACTCAGTTAATATTTAAGTAAAAAATGTGCCAAACAAAGTGCTTATATTCATACAACAGCGAAATGGCAGCAACTTATTCCGGTCATTTTCCTCACTCTTATGTAAAAGAAAAAATCATAAAATTATCGGGCCCTGCCGACTCTTTTTTTAAAAAAAGTTTGCCTTAGGTGATTATATACCACGAAGAATTAGAATACCAAAGGCATTTTTAAAAACTTTTTGGGATTGCAACTGTCTTATTGCAATCCCAAAAACCTCCATAATCTAAAATCGAGTATTGAGTAAAAATTTTGTCAAAATTTTCCTGCTTGCATTAACGAAAGTCAAGGACTTCCATCCTTCCAAACACCACTGGTCCTACTACACTAACATATGAATCCGTCACAACAGTTGTAATATGGAAATATGTCATAAGCGAAAAAGCATTACTATACCTCCAAAGTGCCGCAACGCACCAAATATTTCATTTGCACCAAAGAATCATATTTTTAATGAGAAAAAGTCGATATAGTGGTAGTGAGAAGTACAAGTAACCTGAGCCAAGTCCCGGTTAGCTCTTCATAATGTCACAACACCCGCGGTCGTCTGCTCAGAAGCCAGACAAGTGATCGTTTACACAAGAATTTTTAATCGTTTATCAATTCAAAATAAAGTTAAACAACGATAACACTTAACAAGAGTTCAGCCAACAGCAGGATATCTCGGATATGCAGCATTCATTTCCACAACATTACATTAAACCACTTGAAGCTAACCCAGCAACTGCTCATTTCTGAGAGACTCAAATGGCACAGCAACTCGTATTTTTAAAATTATTCTGAAATAATCTGAAAATTGAATAGACTGTCAACTCACAAAAATGATGTTAATACTTGAATAGAATTTTGTCATTTTTTAAGGAAAATATTGCTTTAGAAATCGATCTGGACATCTAATGCTTTAATGTATAAAGGAGACAAATATTTCCCGAAGTTTCACGAAGTCTGGAGAAAAGCCGCGCGATGTTGGACGATCAGCGTTAGACGGTTTTTAATCTCAGCAACTGCTAGATGCTGTATATATTCTGCTCTTTCTATGATCTAATTTACCTCTCAATTAAGAGGATCCCCGTTTAACCTCTATTAATTTATTGAAAGACCCTAACAGACAGCAGCAGCAATGTATTTGGAACGGGCAGTGTACACAGGGTGGAAGAATAATAGAATTTGACATATCTGAGAAAGCAGCGTGTTACTTGAAGAGAGGCAGAGATTGCTGGTTCGGCAAAACATAATGGAGTAAAACGGTCGGTGTGGACTTTGATTATAGCTAAATTGACTGTTATGCTAGAGGTTGTTATACTAATAACGAAGATTTGAGACTTACAGAGTAGTTATGGCAGAGTAAAGTTGGACATTTAGTGGCGCTTGGTATTTGGACGTAACCCAGCAAGCATGGACGTCGTTGACGGTCAAATTATTGATACACTATGTCGTCTTGATCCGTTCGTTTTCCTTTCATCAAATTCTTTTTGTTTTTATTAGAAACTTGAACGCATAGATTAATCAGTACCACGATTTCAGGAACTTTTTTGATAGTCTACAAGAGATTCCAAGCAGTATTACAGAGCTTCGCACAGATATCTTTTATCAAGCTATCGTAATGCTGGTATGGTCATGCAGACCAACTACAAAGTAATGTCGACTATTAATCACTTATACAATAACGAATTGCTTAGCTAGATAAGATGCAATAGTTAAGTGTTATGCATTTTCAGGAAAGAAATTCCTTCAAGATTTCTTCCCCAAAATATGTCTACGAAATTTCGATGTGTTACAACTGTTGTCGATGCAGTGAAGGCAAATTTTAGTTTTATTTATATATTGATGTAACTCAAAGAGAGACTTAAATTTAAACTTTTTCAAATAGAAGTGTGTCGAGCAAAAACTTCCGGTTGAAATTGGATTCAGTAAAGATTTTTTCTTGTTGAAGTTATTTTCTGCAGAGCATTGGTGTACGTGATCCAATAGATTATCATATGTTGCTATATGGACGAAGCAGAGAGTTGCGTAATATTCTTATTGGTCTCATGGAAAAATTGCCCAAAGATTCTTCCGTGGTTACTTCTGTGGAAGGCATGTCTTATAAAATAATTTTTGTGTCACATCAGTATACATATTTTAAACATTTTCTTCCCAAAGGATTTATTAAAAGTCATATTTGTTATCAGATTTTTAAATACTACATTTTTCCTGTTCGATAATTTAGAATAATTATTACAGATCCATTGAAAGACCTAATGCGATCAGCTAACCTTGAAGATGGAGATAAGGAAGGATTTCTTACTCGGTTTAGTTCATCTCAAAAGCAAGTATGGATAGATGCCACCATAAATTTTTGTACTGTATAGCTATGACTTAAATAGCTTTTCTTTTGTTCTTCAAAAAATGATTTAGGCTATATCGACAAGGGTCGATTTCGTAGGTTTCTCTGGTGATGTTATGGTAGCTTTACATTGTAATGATTGGCGATACCGTCATTATGCAGTTATTTGTTCCTTGTTGGAAAACAATGCCGTACACAAAATTAAGACACAAAACTATCAATCACTTAGACATGGAGTTTTAGAAATTTTGCACCTTAGATTTATTAACGAGGGAGTGAAACTACAGTAAGTTTTGTTCGGTTTTTTAAACCCGTATTTTCAATTTTTTCAAGCCTGTGATATTTATCCCTACTACACTACGATAAAAGATATTTATGATTGAACGTCTTCGGAACTTTTTTTGGCATTTTCAGATTGAAACCTAAACCAGTTATTTCTCTAAAACTACAAAAGGAAAAAACAAAGGATAAACAAGAAATTGATCCAGAAGTGGATGTAGAAAAAAATGAAGTCCTTAACGAACTGCTTAGTAAAGTTGTGGCTTTGACAGCATATGTAGATCGTAAGAAGATTTCCAACAGGAGAGTAATATATTTTTTTGCAATATTCATTTTTTACTAGTCAAATAGACATTTCGGCTATTTTTCTTTATGTTTTATTCTTTATGTAACAATCAAAGAATGTTTAATTGAGTTAAATTCAGTTTGTTGCAGATGCAAAACGATGAGAGTGAACGATTATTAATTTTACGAAACAAAAAGTTTCAAGAGGCTGAAGTTGATGGACGGCTGAAAAAATTATTAGAAAATCCAAATGCTGTTTTGAAGCTTGAGGTTTGTTTTACACATTCTATCTCTTATTGCAGTGCATATTTGAGGGTGATTAAATATACTTTTTCAGAGTTATATTGATGGAAGTAATGAACGGATGCAGCATCTTCAAAATTTATGGTTGAAAGCCAAAGCAGAAAAGGATGAAGAAGTGAAGAGAGCACAGCTAACTGCTGCATTATCATTATCATCAGTACGTTGTGACATTGAATCATTAAATAGCTAATTTCAATTTCATGATTATAAAAATTAAACTGAAGCTGTTTTAGGATTTCACCGTTCCGTGCTACAGTCGAGAAATTTCATCCAATGATGCGAAATTGATTGAGAATGAACTTGCTGATAAAAAGAAAATTCTAGAGAAATTGGTTGGTTTCGCTGCACTGAAGTAGGTTCATTTTAAATACCGGCAGTAAAAGTTTGGATCAATTTTATTGATTTCTTTTTAGAAAAAAGAGGTCGAGTCACGAGAAAAGAAACAGATTAATCGAAATATTTATACGAAACACATATTTGATATTGTTGGCAACATTAGGAAGCAGCAAAACGAAATTAACAAAGTATGTTCTAGTGATGCTGTATAAGGAATTAACGGAGTATGCCCCAGTAATACTGTTTAATGTTATCGTATTTATTGCATACACGTAATGGAGAAATTTTAAAGTCTTTATTTGGAAAGCTGAAAAGTTCAGTGGATCAAAAAATGTCTTATCGCTTATTTAGACACATTCTCCATATTTATAGATTGCTGCAGAAAATCTCTATCTTCAGAGAGAGATCAAGTCGAATGCAGGAAAACTGGAACGTTCTTTCACCGTAGTTGAAGGAAAACTGTACAGAGTATCTCTTTTGCATTATTTGTTACTAAAGTCTTCTATAATATGTATATTTTAGATATATTTATGTATTGTGATACCATTTGAGATCTTAAGTGCAGATGCACATTACAGGACGTTGAGAAAGATACATTTATGCAAAAAGCATACATGCTACTGATGAAAATTCATAGTGAATGTTCTTGTGTTATCACTGGCATTGATTCTGCTGGACAAATTGAACGAGAAATTGAAGAACTAAACGATCAGGTAGAGTATTTCGCTCAATTCCTTTAATATTACCATTTTCTAAAGTAATGCTTTTGGTTCCTAGAAATAAGGTGAAGAAATTTTTAATTACTTTGTTAAATGTCACCTGTTCAAGATATGTAATCTTTTCATTGAAGATTGCTACGCAGTATCAAAAGAACATAAATGAAAAACTTGAGTGTATTGTTAACGACTGGATGCAAATAAGGAAAGAAAATATGGCTTTGAAGGAATTATTAAAAGAATGTGATAATTAATTTATTTTTCCTTATTGTAATAACATTCCTTAAAGATTTATATCAATTGTACAGTGGGAAGATCCAGTGCGTAATTCACGTTCGAAGTCATATATACCATTTGCAATCATGTTGATGGTAGTTCCTGCGATGCTTCTGCTGACACAACTTTGTCGTGAATAGGACCTTGCTTGCCTTTGTGAAATTGCTAGTGGTAGCATATGCCTCAGGTAGGGCTTCCAAAGCAGATAGGTCTCAACTGGAAGTTAGACAAAGTGTGGCTTTGAGGAGGTAGGCTCATCAACTTTAAAGTAGCCATCTCAGAAGGGTGACTCTGACTTCAACCGAGGTAGAATGAAGCAAAGCCGTCCGTCTATGAGGAGGATACTTCAGACAAACCTATGAGCGGAGGATTTCTCTGCCATTATCCAAATCTGCTAGATTTTCAGGTTTAAAGGGTGGGACCAATTCATGCATGATGCGACTCATTTAAAAAAGCCTTTGCGCAGGTTTGAAAAATATACCCGGTTTTATAAAGTCCTGTAGTGACAGTAAAAGGCGGAAGCGTAGGTTAAAGATGCACTGGAAGCCCGCGACTCAGCTCTGCATGCAAATGGTCCAGGTCACGCAAGGTTGTCTACTGAGGTGGCAATCTTGTTTGTTAGCATTTTGAATAACTAAACTTTTTTTCATGTGGAGGAGCGAATAGATGGTCTGATTAGAGCTGATTTCCACTTTTTACTGGGATGTTAAAAATCTTGCTTGGCTAGCATGTTCTGCTGCAGTCGAACTAGAACAAGAAACAAGAGTATACATCTACCTCCAAAGACGTGTTCAAATTGGCTCTTATGTGTTAGTACACCACTGCGATAATGGGATGTATCGAGTGTCGTTTTGCTATAATTGCCTACGAACTAGCACAATGCAGTATTCACGGTTTGTCTCAGTGAAATTCGTGTGCATGAAGTCTCAAAGAAAGTGGTACTGGCTACATACAGTTCTGGTTAGATGAACAGGAAATCAAATGTTCCTATTCAAGGATTAGCTTAATGGTCAATAACTGAAGCACTTTCGAATTTATTAACTTGTCGACTGGTCATCCTGGTGATACTTCCTATGCCTCCCAGTGAAAACAAGCAACATGCTATCGCTCTCGGCATATATGCCCCAACTATTCAAGCTTATTTTGCAAAAGAAAACCACATTGTGCGGCAACCTTCGCCTTTATCTGCAGACGATAAGATCGCAATCTTTGGTTATTTCAGTAGGGAAGAGATTTGCAGCTCGGATAGGAGCACTGGATAACTCAGCAAAAATACAATGCAAAGCAGCCTGGATGCATCATCAGCTACGTCTTAGTATGCCCGAGATGCATTTGCGATATGTGTCATATCGAATGGTAACTTCGACTTTCAAAGGCAACCAAGAAAGAGGTTCAGAGTGGATACCCTGAAATTTTCACATGAGGGACAACTTTCAGGCTTATCTTCAGACCTGCAATCCATCTCATAGATCCTCTTCTATAGCACTTTGGTAATTCATCAAAACGACATCCGTCAATCCTCGACTAGCAGTCTTCTCCAGCAAAATATTTGGATCTTATCAAAGAATCCGAAGATTAGTTTGGTGAAAACAGTCTATAAATCAAGGAACTGCTATCCAACAAGAGAGCTGATCAAGTAAACCTCGCTGGCACATTCTGTCTTGCAAAGGAAATTTCATTCTGCATGCATTAAGCTTTAACAAAAATTTCGGGAGATCACAAACAAGTAGTGCAGTACATAAGATCAGAACTCTGCTGTTAGCTCAGATAATTGCCTCCTTCTCACAGACAAACTTTCTATTCCAAACCTATGACCTGAACACTTTCAGTCTCTCAGTATCTACTATTCAAGTTTTCAGTAATTCAGTACTTCATGCAACAGTCGGTGGAAATGAAGTGGATGTAACTCCCACTTTGGAGGAGACTCTTAAAGCCTTTATAGCGGATGAAATCCGGCAAGCCATCTGTTTTGGTAGAATTCCATCCGAAATCTGGAGACGTAGAGACCATGTATTCCACGCTAAATTTCACAAGCTTACTATGAAACGAACTTTCTACAGATCTCCAAGACGCAATCATCATCCTGCATGAAAAGAAGCAAAGTTCGACTGTTCAAAGTATCGACTTTGCTGTCTGCAGCCGGCAAAATTCTTACGGAATACTTGTAAATAGGTTAGTACGCACCATTGCGTCTGAGGTTCTATCTGAGATCCAGTGTGGTTTCAAGATTAGTAAGGACATGACATATTTGTTCTGAGACAATGCAAGAAAAGTACACAGAGCAGGACGGAGGACTCTATAGAACATTCATTGACCTCATCAAAGCATTTAACACAATGAGCAAAAAAGGCTTATGAGAAATCTTGAAACGACCAAGCTGCCTCCTAAATTCAAGATGACTCACCCTGTTGGATGACCGGTTAAGTCAGATATGTCAATTCACTCTGAGTCCTTTCTGATAATCAACAGCGTGAAAACAGCGTCGAGTTCTCACATCAATTCTGTTTGCAGTATTCACCGTGATGCTCTAAGGTGTCACGACAAAGCTCGATGATGAATAAAGGTATTTACATTCCATATCCTACGACGGAGCTTATTCAATCACAAGGGAAGCAAATGCCAAAATTTCAGATCACCTTGTACGAGAATTTCTCTCTGTTAAAAAATGTTACCCATGGAAGCGTCTTTGTAGTGCATTACTTCTTGTTTTGCAGAAATTACAGATAATCATCCTTCTCTTATCACCGTAGACTTATTAAAGCTTATATCAGTCCAACAATTTACCTATATAAAAAGTACGATTTCCTCGGACGCGTAAAATAGCAAAAAGATTGACATAGGCTAACGAGGGTGTATATAAAGTATTTGGAAAACTCATAAAAAGTATAGAACAATAAACAGCCGAACAGCCGAAGAAAAACATTAAGGTTAGTATCTACAAAACCATCATACTGGCTACCCTTCTGTACATGGATCATCTACCATTGTATTCAGTCACAAGGGAATTAAAAACACTGCTTGAACAGTTTAATCAACTTTATTTTCTCACCATCTTAAACATCATCAATATTATCGTTCTAGAATACGTGGAAGTCATTAGTGTAAATGTAATGCTACCTAAGAAATAATTACACTGGGCAGATCTCTTCTTCAGGATGGAAGATTATTACTTGTGATGAACTCGTCAACGCTTACTGCAGTAGATCTGTCCCAAAAAAGAGTACAGGAATTCTTTGAAACAGTCAGCCTTAGACATCTGAATACCATCAGTGTTTAACTCTGGCCTCACATCGAGAGACATGATGGTATACCATCCATACTATTGCTACATATACATAGGACCTGTTCCAAAAGATAAGGGAAAAAAGATGCGCATTACCCATTATGACCTTCTACTGCGCATTGCAACCGGATTAACTTAGCACTATCTTTTTAGGTTTACAGCAACGTCAGCAGGAGATCCTTTACAAATCTTCGCTCTCGAAGCTAAGTCAAGAAGCTCCGGCGAACATAGGTTCAAAATGAAGCTGTAGTGTTTTCGATTATAGTAAAAAAAAACTAGGCAGAATAAAAGTTTAACGACATTTCAGTGTTGAAATGCAATCATTTCAATCAAAAGATCCATTGCGAAAGTTGATATTAGCTGAACCATTGTCGGAAATTATAATATTTATAAATAAAATTATATTAAATCCATAGAATTAAAGACTGTCTTGTCTGAACATTCCTTGGACAAATGTCTCAGGTCTCAGTGTCACGTAAGAAATCATTTATCCAATATTCATCATCCATATAGCTGAGTTTATTTACATTGTTACTTAACTTGCATTGTTTGTTAACAAAGAACACGTGCTGGATCAGCTCCTCATTTAGTTGACCTCTTTTGTTTGTCGGTTCCTTACTAACTGTAAATTATACTCGAATTTGGCATCGTTTAGCTGACCTCCTCTGCGATATTTCAAATCATGCGTCTTGTTATCAGTTAATGCTTACTGTATAAGGAATTATATCCTTTTATTGAGGTTAAGTTTTCTAGATAACAATCTGTCATTCACTGCTCTCCTAATATTGTTCTATAACTATGGTCAATGGTATTTTTTATCTCATTGAAATAAACATTTTTCAAATGTCGTCTTCTCTGCAAAATAATAATTATTCGAAGCTACAATCTACCTGAATCAGACTCTGTCTTATGACAACCACTGCATTTTACTTGTACCATCCTATCAGAATTGGAAAGAAATTTTTGCGCTATATAAGAAAGTGGAAAAGTTTTTGTTTTACGCGTTACCTGTGACGCTTTCTGATTTCTCCGAGTAGGCTAACTAAAATTCAACCGAATGTCGATTGTTTAGCCAGTTGAACATTAACTTCATATAAAAGAATGTGTTATCGAGGTTTAGGTCATATAAATTCATCTAAAATAGTGTTTTTGCTTTAAACTTCATTTACTCCGACTTAGCTGCAACCGTAAGTTAAAATACTTTATCAAAAAAACTGCTTTTGCCAACGCTTCGGCTCACTGCATTTGAACACTTTTCATAATGTAAGTTACGACCTCAATAAAGGGATTCTCTAGCTAAAGTAATGGGACTTCTAGACTGAAATATGAAAATTATCTACTTTTGATCTAGTACGTTAACGTCAGATCTTCTCTTCCATCCGCATATGCATAATTGCACCTACACAAAACACTGAAGGTATAGTTGATGAAAATTTTGAAAAAAAGTACAATGTTCAATACATTTTAAGGAGAAATCAGCAGATGCAAATTTTTCTTTTCTTGCTTCCTTCAGGCAAACAGTTTGACGTGAATGAAATTCCGAGGAAAGAAGCTCTGAGAAAACGATGATATAACTATAACTCATACGATTACTTCATGTTTGTTTTTATCGCCCACCTTTCCAATTCTTTTTTTCTAGCCTCATTTCTGCGCCACTTCGTTCAGAAAATAAAGATAATTGAATTTTAAAAGAAGTATTAGGCTGACATTTATTTACTCGGAAATAAATTATAAATCATTATTTTTGCATCTCCTCATCTCATTTGTCTATCACGTGAAGTGTCATTCTTCGTTATTTATAACTCACAATTATTGTATACTTGATTAATTATTATCTGACATCGCTTTCACTTCCTTTCTATGCCTAATACATGCAGTATTAATAGCGCTTTTGTACGAAATTTTGAATGACCGTAATTCTAACTATAAAGGTTACCTGATATTTTGACCGAAAATTATTTGTTTTTTTTTTAAAAAAACACATTTTAAGTTTAAAAGATTGCCTTACACTCTTAAAACCTAACAAACAAACCAGTCTTTTAGCAAGATCTTTAAATTTCTTATTAGCCCGAGCTTAAAACCCGTTTGGAAAACAGTGACCTTATCCATTAAGTAATGACAAACATGCTAAACACACGTTTTACATAAGTTTATTCAAGGCACTTTCATCCTGGGTGTCAGTAACATAATCCAGTTTTCACAATGTCACGTCCTTGATATTTGCTCAGTGAAATCGGACTATTAAAGCAAAAATAACCAATAGAAGTAATGAAGCTTCAATTGAGCGTATTTTATCAAGAAGATATAATTAACTTTTTGCTTTGGATTCAGTTGGAAAGCGTTATTATCGACAAATGTAGATCAGCAAGCATAAAAATTAAGAGATTCCAGGAATACATGGGTGCATATCACTTTTTACTTTCTGATTTTTATTTTATTGGAATGGTTTCAGCGATGTTAGTTGCTCATTTTCATCATCTTTCATCTCTTAAACTGCAGAAAGTTCACCAAGAGAGGCGGCCGATATGTCAACGTAAACTCTATTATCTTCCACCAAAGCCAACTCTCTTGCGTGATCGAAGATTTCATTATGAACGCTGAAATGAATGGTTTAAGAGGAAGAAAGTGTTAAGCTTTCCTTTTTTTTCCCATATTTTGTAGTTTGAACAGTGATAAAGATTCTTTCATAATTTAGAATTTTTGAGCTTTGAGAAACGGCTATTTTCTTCTTCCTTTTTTCCCTTTCTTTGATTTATAACAATCTTTGAAATAATTCACTCTCTAATATTCAAAGTTAAGTATGAAAAAGCAGAAAAAAAAGCTGTTAGAATCGTGCAGGTAGGAGTCTTAAAAAATTAAATAAAAGTTATTTTTACTATTTTATTTCAAAGAGAATAGGATGGAATGATTTTCTTCATTTCTCATAAATGAATTTTGCATAAACTTCTATTTGATGTGCCATATCGAATGAATCAGTGCAAGTAATAGAAAGAATGGAAGGAGCAAATTTCCACTCGTTCTAAAGAAGCACACATTTCTTTAATTATTCCCTCTGGATGGAACTAATTCTTAATATTAATATTGCATTTGTTAGTGTTGCATTTTTATGTCTTCACGGGATGAAAAGTGGCAGAATGAAGGAGAAATAGAAAAAGTTGATGAATAAGAGGGCCTGAAAACTAGAATTGTTAAAATAACAACTAGTCACACACATCTATAAATCATCATAGTATGAAGAAGCTAAATTCCACGGAAGCATTTGTTTTTCTCTTTTGAGTTGATGGTTGTTTTCTTGCTCTTCCAGAACTATGTCTGTGTAGGATAGATGTAAGGATCTAAAATGAAGTGCCACATCTCAAATCTTCTCTTAGAGCAGCTTCCTTTCAGCACTTCATACATTTCACATCAATTTTTCGTTTTTATTTTGTCCACTTTATACCAGAATAAAAAACATTTTGATGACGCTTACCATAAAAACCAATTTGATCAACCTTTTCGCATTGCTCTCCTGCTATCTGCTGCTGAGCTGTCATCAACGAACGAAGTCCTGCATCTAAGCCGAAAGATCTTGTTACTAAACTATTTTTGTAAGTACACTAATAAACACATTCATAATTTTTATATTTTTACAATTCTTAGAGTTAATGTCCTGGTTCTTCGGTTGCTCTTTCCAACATAATAGTCACATAGATTTTCTGTTTTTAAATTAGTATTTTTTAATGCTGAACAATTTTTACACAAACTTATCCTGATGGAGTTCTCATTACCAGGAGTTCATGATGAACCCTTGAATTTTGCTACGGTTTATTTATTATATACTGCAGCTATGCTCTTCATACTACGAATGAACGGTTCAGTGACTACCGTAATGTCTTCTGCAATTCAAAAATCCAGTCTCGGTATATTTTCTTTTATGTTCCCTCCCTCATACCATTGAAATTCATGGGTTTTGCAAATCGGAATCTATGAATTATTTTTTTTGAACTAATATATTAATCATTTTGTTGTCCGTTTTGAAATACAAATTGCTGCATTCATTAAATCTTAATCACAATTCTCAACTCATCAGGACTAGCGGCATTAGTTTGACTGTTGATTCTAACTTGCACGGAAGTGGTGAAAGAGTAGTGTTTTATTAGCTTTTGTTACTGGATATTACTTTATTCTCATGTACTGAAAACATCTGCCTTCAACTCATCTATTGGCGTTTCATCGCTTAGTGAAAACGGAGGAAATAGACGAAACAAACTGTGTAAAAATAAGTTTTAGGTAAGAAATGCGGTTGGAAGTCGTCTTACTGCTTTTATTGTTCATAAGAAAGTCAAGACAAGCTACCAATGCAAAAACATTGGATATCAACTGCATGTTTCTTGGATATCCAGAATTAGAATATGACGGGTTTGACCGAACTGAGGTTGGTGTGACATTAAATTCCACTTCGTTTTGTAATACGTTGCAAAAACCTCTCCTTTCTGTTATCGTTTTCCCTCTTCCAAATCGGATTATGACTTATCTTAATATTTCGTCCTTCTATTTCTCTTTCCAATTCTTTTTTGTCACCACGGATTTTTTTGTACGCATTTCTGATAATTAAAAAGCAAAAACACATTTTTTGAGTTGGCGGCAAATTACAAAATATTCCGAATTTTGATTTGAATCAAGAATATTTCAATTTTGCTAATTAATTTAAGAGCAACTTTGGTAATTATACTTTTAACTTCGTAGCTCAGAATTACTACAGTTTAACTGTTGCGGAATGAAAAACATAATCTTAATGTTTTCAGGTTTTAAGTGAAAAAAATTTTAATAAAACGGTGCTAGCAAGCGACTCTAGAACAATTGTTTTTTTCAACGACGTTGAAGAAGATGATCCCGAATTGGATCAATATGAATGTTTTTTACAAGTACATTTGTGTTTTTGGCTTTCAAAATACTAATTTATTTTTTGAAAGTTTAAATGAAAAGTGATTTCCGTGACTACTACACCAAATAAAATCATTTGGGCAATGTTTTAAAGAATATTCAAAAAAGTTGTATTCAGTTCAGTAATTAAAAATTTTACAGTTATCGGCTCAAATAATGACAAAACGAGGATACAGTTTCTACACTGTAAATACGACAAAAGAGACACGATTAAGGAAGCAAGAAAGTAAGAGGAAGGATAAAGAAATTTCACTTTAATTTGAAAATTCAGCTGAAAAAAATTTCAGATGTTGAAAAAGGCGAGGATACTATACATGTCTATAAAGATGGCTATAAAATTGAATATTTTGGCGTTCGAGACCCAGAAACATTTGTTTCATGGCTAATGGATGTTAGTATTTCTTTCAAATCATTTTGAAATTCCTTTGTTTGACAAGATTTTCTTATTGGAAGTCTTGAAAAGATATGGTAATTATTCTAATTTTTATCTTTTTATTTCTTTACCATCCTTTTCTCAGTGACTTTTTATTTTTCAGAATTCACATGAATTAAAATTGTGAAAGTCCAACCTCTAATTTAACTGTATATTAGTAAAACAATATAAATGATTTTCAGATTCCTGATGATCCAGTAATGATAATAAATGATGAACATGACCAGGAAGGATTCGAAACGTTAGAAGATGACGTTGTTAGGGTGATCGGTTATTTTGAACCAGGCAGCGTCGGTTAGCTTATTAAAATTGTATCTTATGCCATATTGATCAGTATTGAATTGTTTAATACTAATTTCCTTTTGATATGATGATGTTTATTGATAATAAATAGTTTAAGTTAATGAAGTGAATAGCTCTGATAGCTTTAAATAAAGTACGTTGAAGCGTATAAAGTAATCACTTATTTTCAGCATTAAAAGAATTTGAAGAAGCAGCTGAAGATTTCATGGGTGAGGTGGAATTCTATGCTGTCGTCAACTCTTATGTTAGTTATTTTCGAAAAAGTAATATCAAGATTTTTTCTACAAAACAGCATTTTTCTTTCCTTTTATTTTTTGGAACTTAAAAAAGCAAGTTTTTTAAAAGATCATTTTAGTGGGCTCGTAAAATGGGGTTAAAACGAATTGGTGAAGTACAAATGTTACGACCATTTGAAGATGATCCTATTTATGCTCCAATATCGATGGATACCGAAGGAGAATTCGAAAGTTGGGTTGAAAAACACAAGAAGCCAGTAATGCAAAAACTAACCCTACAAAATTATTTCAATGTTTGGGTAAATAATATCGAGATTTTGGTGTGCAGCTCCTTCAAAGTTTTAAAGTATTAAATTCTAGAATTGCAGAAGGATCGAGATGACAGTGACAAATTGATTGTTGCATTCTGTGATGAGGAATCACGCGAAGGTCGAGCAATGTTCAAATTACTCCGCAAAATTGCCGATGAAAATAGTGAACATGCTGGAATGCTAAAAATTTCGTTAATAGATCCAGGTACTTTTGAACTCGTCTCTAGCGTACTCAGAATCAATTTGTGATCTCGTTTTCACTTTTCAGTTCAGGCTAAATTAAAAAATACAATTGCTATTTATATATTTTTTTCTATTGTTCAACTGATTTAAGTTAGTCGATCTGTTGCAGATGAATTTCCATTGATGGTGGATATCTGGGAAGAAATGTTCGGTATTGATATTGAGGGAGGCCCACAACTTGGCCTCATTGACATTTCTGAAGTATATCCTTTATTTCAGCATTCTTTTTACATAAATTTATGTGCAACTTACAAGGGAAATTGAAAACTGTTATGAACGCATCTGTGACGAATTAGAGGAAGTTTTTTTTTTTTTTTAATTTACAGATATGTACTTTTGACACACAGATGACGAATACTGAGCATCAGGTTCAATTTCAAAATATTACCATTATAGAAAGAAGGAATATGGTTCGACATGTCACAGTTGAATCTTGATGATCCGAAGAAACATCAGGATAGCAACCTAGAAGTACTTCAGTCCTGGATTGATCAAATTATGAATGGCAATATATCTTTGGATGGTCTCTTTTTAGTTTTAACTTATAATTTTGAAAAGACTTTTTCCTTTAAGGCTAATTGAATTCGCAAATTCTTTTCCAGATGACGATGAAAATAACGAGCCAGAACCACCGAAATCTCCTGTACTACCAAAATCAAGAAGAAGCAAAAAGGACTTGTGAAGCCTTTTTAATAAATACAAGTGCAACGTCAAAATGGATTATATTTTAGCAACGACTATTCTATTTTCAAGTATTACTTAATTGCTCAGTTGAAAACGCCAAATTTATTGGCTAAAATTTTGTTTCTCTAGGTGTCAAAGTAACAATTCCAGATTGATTTTTCTTCATTTCCTTACTGCAGTACATCCTAAGCACTACTTAAAATCGAATGCTGCAACCTAATTTATCAATTTCAGGCTGGCTTAATTGGAAATCAAAACTTTAAAACTATTGCTTAAATACTTTCCATTGATTGATTCCAAAATGTCTTTTTCTTCGCCTTAATATTTTGTTACTAAAACAATTTTGCTAAGACAACAACTTAACAGTAGATATTTACTCGGAAATTTTCATTTTCGAGTTATATTACTTCAAGCTAAGATACGAAAGTGCATTCTGTAGTTTCATCGATATAATCACCCGAGCGAGTGTCGGTTTTCTCATATTCGAGTTTCTCAAACCTGACCTGATTCTCCCATTTTCATTTCTTACCACTGAATTTGAAAAAATTGAGTTTGAGACAGTAGAATTTCTCTACTCCTACGTGTTCCTTATTGATGACACTTATTTTAGTGTATTCAGTCCGTCTTTCGTGACCTCCTCAAAAAGATGCCTTAAATTTGCAACTTAAAACAATATAGAGTGTAAAATGATGTAAAAATTGTTTAACCAATCTGAATATTCAAATTTTTTTCAGAAAAAAAGTACTGAGTTTATTTTTGATTTCTCATTTCTAAACTGAAAACATAATTATGCTCATAAAAGTGCCTTTTGGAAATGGCATTTTAATTGTTTCCGCTGGTGTAGTTGATTGTGCTTTTAAATATTTCCTGATTCTGCAATTTGTAAGCTAAGATAATTTGTTTATTAATTTTAATAAAAATCAGAACTTCATATATCGCACAGTGCTCGCTATTGTTTTAATTTTAATTGAAAATAGTCATTATAATTCATAATTCTGGGGAAAAAAAAAGAAAAATAGCTTAGTGACCATAAACAAATAAGAATTTTCGGAGTTCATATATGATTCATGGCATCATGCTGGAATAAAACAATGTGGTGATTAAGGAGAAACATGGAACTTAAGCAAGATATGCGGTTGCTAATTTAAAATTGCTGACTAACCCAAAACAATTAAAATTACCGAATAATTAAAAATCAAAATTCTAGCTCAGTTTTTTGACGCTTTTCTTTACATTCTCGGTTTGTAAAGATGCTCAATAATCATCGTTGGTTTTGATCATTTACAATGTGCATTACAATTGATTTTTTTTTTTTTTTTGTTTTAGCTTTTTCATCATCTAAATACTTCATCTTTTTTATATTTCGGTCTTTGACTTTTATAAAACAAAAGATTTAGGAGACTTATTAGAAGTGCTCAAACTGAAACCAGTGCAGTAAATCTACTCTTTTATATATTATTATTTATAAAATGCAAAATGGAATATACTGGTTGGGTAAAATTTACAGATGAAAGCAAGTAACAGGACTGTTCAGAAATTCTTTTTGTTTTACATACAAATACTTTTTAATAATACTCAATTTTAGCATTTGCATATCAGCACTAATAAAAAGTTTTTGAAATAAATGAGCGGAAGCATTTTAGTATAATAATAACTGCTTGCTTTGTACAAGAGCCAATAATAAATTTAGCATTGCGATAGTTATGGTGGTGATAGGTGGCAATAGTGATAGCGACCATAGAGGTAATCTCTATATCTAATTTAATAATGATAAAACATGCAGTACTAGTAGGAATTGCAGTAACGATAAATTGACAAATTGTAAATAAAGAAAAATTCATTTATTAAGTTTAATTCATGACACAGCTCTCAATACATTCATCATTTTATTAATTTAAAGGCATCAATACATATAGCAAACTTTAGGAAATCTTATTTACTTTTATTCATAATTCGAGAGGATCAAAGGATAAAAGACTAAATATGCATACCATCAGTCAGATAAATTTGTTAGTCCACATCGATAGTTCTTTGAACAAGCAATTTAGCGAGGATATTTATGTTCAAAAAATATGATTCAGAGGAATTTTTGAGAGATTATCTTTTATAATACCGTTATTAAACTTGTATGCTATAGATACCATATCGCTCAGTCACTTGTTTCTATATATTGGCAATTGGTTATATATTGAAATCATGAAATTCTTTAGCAGAGAAAAGTACATTCCGATGTTAGCGCGTTAGTAGAAAACATTACTACTAATTATTAATTTCTACAATGCAAAACCAAACGATCTGTAGCGTAATGAAAACTTGTCAACAAATTTTATGAACAGCCTAAACAGTTCAAAGCCAGTTGTGCCATGTTGAAGTGTTGAAAAAGATACTATTACATATTTACTTGCAAGCTAAGCTGTCCATAAACCTGAAAAAATATAAATTGCCACTTGCATATAGAGGATACGGGTTGTCTTATTACAGTGTGAAGCACCAGTAATCCGATATACCGGATATCCAAGTAAATCCAAGCGAACCTAGAATAACTTATCATATTGCACGAATAGGACAAGTGACAGGACACAATTCGAAAATTTTATTACTTTTCTTATATATAAAATATGCAGAAAAAATCCTACTTACATTAATATTTTCTACATTTTTACATAAATTTACATTTTCAGTAATTTCATATTTTTGCAATAAGCGCACTGCAATAAAAAAAATTAAGGCTTTTTCGAATTGATCATAGTAGAAAATATTTTGTTCATTATTTCACTTGTTTAGCGATGCATTAGAAGCATTTTCCATAAAATTGCTATAATAAATCGATAGTTCATTGTAAGCAATGCCCTATGATCATAATGGAATTTTTTCGTATTATATTTATTCGTTACTAACAGCAAGAATTCTAAATAATTTATTTCTTTAGTATCAAGCAAACCAAGTTTCGTCTTACAGCCAACGTAAGCACTTGAAAAAATTAGCGAATGGACGATAAGTTCATTCGCTAGTTTTTAAATAAGTCAAATGGATTGTAAAAATTTCCAATATATGGTTGATTGCCTCTTAAATATAAGGGCTTCAAGTCCATTAAAATATTTTCAGTGATTAACACCATGACTGGATTTAAAGTTTCGAGTTGCAAATATCTCTCCACATTAGCAGTGCTGAAAATCCTTGAGGGAATCCATTATATATTAATTGATGGTGAACGATCTCAAATCGGTATATACCGACGTTTTGATTTGAATGCGTAACACCAAGATTCTCCTCTTGTCTACAGCATCCTATCAATCATCTCTAATTTGCTTCATAATTATAATGATTGCACAACAGTAAGTTTAAGAAGTTACTAAAATAAAGGCAATGAACTTATCCAGAAAGATAATTTAATTCTGATTCTGCTCTGAATTAATGATGAATTTCGCGCTTTCTACATCCAACCGATTTGTTGTTACGACAGTTCATCACTGCTTCTCTTTGTTTAGTCCACTTTACAGTTGTTTTCGCTTTTCTAAGTTGACCCTTTTTCTTTGATTAGTTTATTTGATGACTACTTTGTTTACCCCATACGTTCTTATCTTCTTCTACTGAATAAACTAGTATCAGCCATGTATTCAATTTGAAGCCAATGGCGTCATTTTACTATGTATATAACATAAGAAGTTTATTCCCATCCTTTCTGACACAACTGGCAATCCTAATGAAACTCCATCAGTGGAACATATTGAGCTACACGCTAAATCTTTATTATCATTCGTTGCTTCGGAAAACACCAGATTTCAGTTTTTTCCAGTCTCTTAATTAATGACAAGTTCGTATGGAGTTTTGAGAACTTTTACTTCACCAGAATTAAATAAGCTTTCCAAGACAATGATTCCAAGAGAATTTGGATACTGTGAAAGGTAAAATGTGCCGGCGTATGTCTGAAAGATGGAAAAAGGAACGGAAAGCTAGCCGAGAAAGTACTTTTTTCTTTTTTTGCTGAACAGAAGGTATATATCATTAGAGAGAAAAGGGCGTGATCATTTGAATGATCTCTAACTCAAGAGAATCAAGAGTTGATGGAAACAACTGTTTCATCCAAATCAACATCAAGTTGGGAAGTGAATAAGAAAGCGCCTACATCAATCTGTAGTCAAGAAGAAACTGCATTTTTACTGCTTAAATTTAATGACCAAAAATACGAGGAAACATAAAGTGGAAAAAATTAGTACTAAATATAATCTGAAATGCCTCGAGGCACAGGAAGTTCTACACAACCATACAGATAGTAGCCGATTACTAAATTTTGAGGCTTAGCAGAGCACTGTTCTTCAAGCGTATAATATTAAAAAGACTTAAGGGAACATAAGCAGCTCAAAAAAATGTAATTAGTGGTGATGCTTAGGCAAGAAATATAAGAAAAAAGATTTTAATGAACAAGAGTTGAAAATCAAATTTAAATCGATGAGCGAAATTTCTATGAAAAAGAAGGAAAAGAAAATCACTATTCAGCGGATACGAAGAAATATCATTAATTCACTTATTTATATGCTTTTAGGTATATATCAATTGTATCCCTTTTTAATTACATTCTATGAAATCGTCTTAATCAATGACCATTTGCTGGCTGTATTGTCTTATTTATGTTAATCTTAGCTTCGATTCAGCTTGGAAAAGATCCTATCAGAAAGTTACATGCTATGTTAATGATTCGCAAAATCAAAATGCAACATAACTGAAATGCAAGTGAAAGTTAAGTAATGCAAGGTCAATCTTATATCTCAGTAGTGCAATTGGTTTGTAACTTTAAAAAAAACTGGAACTATTTGTAAGAAAAATTTATTTTGGTAGAACAAAAAAGGGCATTAATCCTGAATACAAAGTAGTATTTACTTCATTTTTTGGTTAGAAATTCTCTAGTTCTTAATTTTTATAGAGAAAATTTTATAGTTTTTCAACAAAAAAAGAAATGAAAAATACTTTATATTCAACTTCAAGCCCTTCATTTCTGCTTTTGGATGCTCTTTTTTCTGTTTTCTGCAAAAAACCTAGCAGGTCACCGAGTACGTTTCTTTTTTCCCAATTTCAGCTTATTAAATAAAGATATTGGCTTATATAGTTTAATTTACTTTAAAAAGCAAGAAGACACCAACCAAACACTATGGTTAAGATTTTTATGAGAGTAAACTATAGGAACAAACATTTCCAAACAAACGAGAAAGGAATCAGTTGATGGCTACGGGACGCAGTGCTGCACAAAATTGACGAGACCACCCACGATGTTTGTGTTGTTTTTATTAAGCGTCAACAAAGCGCAATGAGCGTTAATATGTGGCCTTAATACTTGATTTCTGATGGTGGGGGAGTGAACCTAGAATCGTTTGCGTAAATAATAAACACCACGTTGGAGTGTTGACGTACTGCTTTTACTGACTGGGAGAGTTTTCGCTTCAGCAAAGTAAATTTAATATAAGGATTAAAATACACTTTACTTTGTTTCTCTCAAGACACCAAGTGTAAACTTATGTACGACTATTTGTCATCCCTCTACCTATAAGACGTCAAAAGTTTTTTGAACTTCCGTTTTCAGAGTATATACACCGCAACTATTTTCATAATTTCTCAGCAATTTACTGGAGTATTATTCGGAAGGCCCTGTTCGTCGTGCTCAGAAATCAATAATCCTCAAAATCCTACATCTCAGATTAATCAACAACTTTTTGTTCATAATACTTGCTCACTAATCTTTTAGCATCATCAGCGACTTTTCTTGAAAAAATGGTTATCGATTTGCTCACAAAAAAAGATTGGTAAGTTTCCGATTTTTGTTCTACTGTTTTTTTTATAATAGTTAAGTTTTTGTTTGAGATTACTTAGTAATGGCTTAGACAGGAAATATGAAATTTTCTAATTGAATTTTTTTGATACTGAACTATTGAGGAAAACGCTGAACAAAAAAAAAAAACTGCACTTTTTTTAATCCTTGTCTTTCAGTCATACTGTTCTGGCAAATTTGAAATCTAAGGGTGCTATTTATCGGAAGTTTCGGCACATTATGTTTATTCTTTTTCCTTTTTTCTTTCGCTACAGGAGAGAATAGAAGCAAATGATTTAAACAGTAGAATCCAAGATTACCATATTGCTACATTTATCACTTGTTTACGACGTATAATCAATGTCATAAAGTTAGGGCAGTTGTGGGAAGAAGAATGACCAAACGATGATTGCTTATGCATTAATGAGTTTTATTTTGGTCTTTTATTTTACGAATTTACGTTATTGTTGATTATCAGTGTTATGATAAAAAGACGAATATGAAAATCTACCTATCCACTTCCATTTAAAATTACTTCAGCAGAAGATTTATGAGTAAGTAAGTTTCCCTGTCCTTTTTACAAAATAGTCTATATTTTGTTGTTATTTAGAATGTGAGAGTAAAAATCTGAGATTTCAGGACTTTGTTTACAAACTCAAAAATACAATTACATAATAACTACGATATTCCCCTTGATTCATAAAAAATGTTATCAGAACTATGTTGTCATAAACAGATTAT
Organism: Brugia malayi; assembly: GCF_000002995.4. Classification (NCBI taxonomy): domain Eukaryota; kingdom Metazoa; phylum Nematoda; class Chromadorea; order Rhabditida; family Onchocercidae; genus Brugia; species Brugia malayi. The sequence continues at coordinate 4,144,121 of NW_025062479.1, forward strand.
CAAAAAAAAAGAAAAAATTATTAGCAAAATATTTAGACAATATATGATAGTGCTGAGATTGGGGAAAACGTATATTTAAATTATAACAAAAAAAAAGATTTGCATTATTGAATTGATTTAGTCAGTAATTAGGTTGCTAATATGATTGACTTACTGAAGATGATATGATGTGGCGAGAAAGTGACAGTAATTAAAAAGTTAAAGTGTGATAAAATTGACAGACACACCAAGTAAATCCATTCAACCATATTCACCGTCTAAATAAATGAAACATTTTTTAGCAGAATAGCGACATCATTTTAATACTATTGATGAATTATTTATTTATTATAATAGGTTGACACTGTGAGTTACATTTAGAATGACAACTTTCTGAATAGGGGAAAGACAGTGGATCAAAATGGACATATGAGAAATCTAGTAGTAATTGAATAAAACAACAAAAGAAAAATATGGGAACTTGCGAATCGTAACATATAGATAAAGTAATGCTGGCAGTAAGAGTAAAGCGATCAAAATTTGGATTAAAGAGTAATTGGATAAAACCTGAAAATAAAGCAACAAGAAAAAGGAAATATATAGGTGCAAGTGAATAGCTGGAAGTTAATGGATTCATAACATAATAAAAAAATTCCAGAAGTTCATACAGATAACGCATTTTTTTCATTCATAAACTGTTTTAACTTGGAAATGGTTTTAAAATATTTGCTAATTAATGAAAGACATCAATTTTATTTTGTTGTTTCATATTTGAAAAAGAAGAAAAAAGGTGCTATGACAGTTTTAATTTTCTGCTGGTAAAGTAATTCATTTCCAAAAATTTACGCAAAACATAATCAGCCACTGCTGAACAAACGAAAAATTAAAAGTTATTCAAATGACTTGTTTTTTAACGCTACATTAGAGTTATAAATCTATCACCTTGAAATGTCTAAAGCCGAACAAAAACAAAACTGACAATTTGTGATCCTGAAAGAAGCTCAAATAAAACGTGAAAGGAATACTATATTACTTTATCCCCACTTTTCCTTAGTTTCTGAAATTGAAATCCTGGTAGTAGGAAAATGAAGATGATGAAGAACAGGAAGAGGAAGATGAAATGGACAAGGCACGTTGAATTAGGAACATACCCACACATTTATTTACATTTTGTATCGCCGAATTTTTTGAAAGGAGATTTTAAACCTGACATCATCTTTGATACTTAGAATTTAAAAAATTTTAATTACTATTTTTTCAGGGATTGATTTTCGATTTTTTCCGATCTAATAAATTCAGATTTCAATGAAATATTAACGCCACTAAATAAAATATTTTGCTTTTATTTGCTTGTAATACTGTTTCCAACAATGAGCTAGAAATGGTAAGCTAAAAAAGACTTGTAATTAAATTTTATAAAAGTAAATTTCTGCGCAAATAAAATTTGCTGTGAGATATATTTTTTAACTGATTTGTGGTGTAATCTTTTTGGTTGCTTAAAATCCTATTATGATAACTTCTTGAAATTTTTTTCAATGAGCAAAAAAAAATCGGAATAAATTTTATAAATCGTTTATTTTTCAATGTTGAAATCAATTTGACCTCTTAATATTTAAAAGGGAATAAGTGTTGAGTTCCACCAACCAGTTATTCTGAGGGTATCTCGACAATATCAGGTCAGAAAGCTTTTAACCAATTGCGCTACCAAAATGACAATTACAAGATGTTTATTATTTGCACTTGAAAATAGTTCATCAAAACGCATTACTTTCAATTAATTGATTAAACTTCACCATAACTATTGAATTTAATTACTGCTTAAATTTATTTTTTAACTGGCACTCGAATCGAATTTGCTCTATTGATAATTAAAATTTTATTATAGTTTATTGCTATGTCTTTCCAATGCCATCACATTTTAAAACCTTTTTTTCACTACAGTTGCAAAGAGTTTCAAATAAACTGCAACCCAGAAAATCTCATTTCTGTCAACACTGACACATAATGTTTCACTTTTTACATCAATAAGGAGCAAAAATGAATTATATCTTAAACTTCTGAGTGTATAGAAAAACCACTGCAAATGAACACAGATATGATTGGAATATGCAATAAGCACATATATGATAGGATATTTACATCAAAAAAGTGCAGGAAAATGAATATCCGCTTACACTGCAACTAATAATTTCTGGGTGAGAAGAGCTGTGGTATTCAATCTTAAAAAACGAAGATCTATTCGTACAAAAAACTTGCGTTGCATTAAAAATATCATTATTTATATTAATTTTTTGAAAATAGCAGACGATTTTTAAGCAGCGAAATTTGAATAATATCATAAGACGACAGGAATGGTAGCTTATACTGATTCAATGTTATATTGATTCAATTTCAGTAGTTGAAATTATTTAAAAACATGATTTTTTTTAAAAGAAATGTGGAATGAATTTATTGCTCTTACTCAGTGAGTTGCTGCTTGCATGAATGCGTTTGTTGCAGTGCACAGAGACATATTCAGACAGACATATTCAGGAGTTCCTACTAAAATTTAAGCTCGTAGCAAAATAGATTAGATCCTGGGGTTCAAATTAAAAGTTGAAGCTTATCTTCTACGTTTACGCTCTCTGATGTATGCATCATTTCAGGGTCTGACATATCACAATCGGCATCTTGAAATTCGGTACTATGTTCAAAATCAATCAAGATTTCTCGGTAATATAATTCAAAAAGGATTAGAGTTTTCTATGTAAACAAAAGAAGTGCACAAGTTATTGGCACAGTGTAATGTGAGCTAAAAATTGTTGTGGCAAGGAAAGCTGAAGCTAGAGAATGTATGAGATGTGTAAAGGTAGCAGCAGACTTCAACTTCTCAAAGCTAGTTAAAAGCCTCCTGCAAGTTGAATTCATTGTACATTCTGTTTGTGCCGCGTTACACTACCAATTCCTCTCTCTCTTCATTACGCGTTAACGATGGTGAGTTCTGCTATTTTCAGTTTTATTTTTCCCATCAACACTTCCAGTTTTAAGTGAGAAATTTAGTGCAAAAATCACATGGTTCACTGAAAGTTTTAGTCAGTTTTAGATTTATTTCCTTATTTAAATGTTTAAATGATGAGAGCCACACAAGAAATTGTTTACCTAACTTTACCTAATTTAGTGGATATGTTTTGATTGTTATTAGCATCATATGCTTATGGAAAAGAGAATATATTTTCACAAAAACTATTTAAATTTTTTACACACGCGTAGCTCTTGAAAATTTATCACACTAGGAACAATGAAGTAACTTATTTTCTTACTATAATTTTTGTAGTCAAAAGCAGCAAAAAAGAAGTCAAGTAAGAAAAAGTCTGGCTCGGAAGCAGCTCAGTTTGATCAAAAGACAATCCAGGAATTTAAAGAAGCATTCGGTATTATGGACCAAAATAAGGATGGAATAATTGACAAACAAGATCTAAAGGATCTCTATGCAATGATGGGACAAATTGCATCAGATGCTCAAATTGATGCAATGATCAAGGAAGCTCCTGGACCCATTAATTTCACTGTTTTTTTAACATTATTTGGAGAAAAATTAACAGGTAACCTATTAATTAGAGATATTAGGATTACTTATATACTGCGTCCTTCATGATAGCTATTTAGTGATTTATTTTAATCCATCCATTCATGAATTAAGTTAATGATGAAACAAATAATTCAGCCAGTTTATTATTGATTCTTACCTATATTCTACAGTAATGACTTTATTTTAAATATTTTCTTGGTAGGGTCACCAATATCCAAATCCTGTTTTACCAAATTCTCGTTCAAGAATGATAGTTTGATTGACACATAGAAAATTTCCCAGTTATTATTTAGTTTCTGCTTAATTGCTGGCTAATATCGCTTAACTCTCCCGATATATTCCAACTTTTTTGAAAAAAAAATCAGGAATGAAATGCTTTGTCGATGTTTTAGCTGAATAACAGCTGTTCGATGTTTTCATTCTGTTAATAATTTCTTCATTCATCGTCAGCGACAATAGCGAAGATAAAAAGGCGCAAATGACTGAATATAACCACTTCAGGGACGGATCCAGAAGCAACGATAATTGGTGCATTCCAGATGTTTGATAAGAGAGACTGCGGCAAAATATCAGAAGACGAGCTATTAAAAATTTTGCAAAACAAAAGAGGGGAACCATTTGACGATGATGAAATCAAGGCTATGTATAAGGTACTGTTTATTTGTTCATATTCCACTCTAGTCATATGTTGATACCAGATTTTGTAACGACTTAATTCTTCCTTTCATTATCAGTTTTAATCTTAACTTAACCTTAAACTGAATCCAAGAACAGTTCTTTTACGATTCAATCGAGTCAATTCATCATTGCTAAGCAACACTACTAACGGCGTTTAGAATAAGTACGTGATCATTAGTGGTGTTTCCTTTGTGAATTACTAGAACCATTCTATCATAGTTAAGTACTTCTTCAGCATCCGTTAGCAGTATAACTAAGTTTCTATTTTCCCTGTTTTGACATTATTCATTCAGGGCAAGCCGCCAGTTGAAAATGGTCAAGTTGATTACAAAGCATTTGCTCATTTGATAACAACGGGCGCTGCTGAAGAACTTGCTAAAGCATGATAACAGTAACAGTTCATTCTCATCGCCAAAATAATGTTGCGGGAACTTCTCTTGTATAATCCTTATTCCTAATTAGAATAAAATGAAAAGATTTAATTAATGGCTCCACGAAACATCACTAATTTTATTACCGTTTATTACTAATTAATATATATATATATGTTCAAGTAAGGGCGCTATTGCTGTCGGATTGCATACTTATGTTCCATTCCTTTCTTTTTCCAACTTCATTTACAGTATTTCCTTTCTCATACCTTCCTTTGATTTCTTTTAGATATGTTGTCCATTTTTTCTATCAAACTTATTTGTTTCTATTGATTATGCTAGAAGCAGTAATCCAATAATTTACGTTGGAAATTTTGCACTGCTGTTTCTCAAAGTTGCAGAACAACCTGCTTTTATATTTTCGGTAATGTTAGGCAAACAAAAATAAACGGCAATAGTGATCCGGCAGCTTTTGCGCACAAACTTGATGAACGATTCTGTTTAGCCGACCTATACGAGTTTACTATGTAATGTTAGATTCAAAATTTAATTTTATTATATATACTCGCTGCTTTTGTTCTTCATCATTTTTCCCGCAAATTTTAATTTTGCTTTAAATTAAGGAAGTAAAAGGTCTAAAGTTTAATTGGTATTGATGAAATAATGTAATGAATATTATAGCACACCAGATACCAAAAAGTGCTACCGATGAAGTGAGAAATAAAATTTTAAAACAATATGCTTTTATGAAAATAAGCTATCACAAATAATAGCAAAAAGTTTTTTTTTAGTAGCAATTACGCAGATACCAAAGCCTAGGTAGGTTATTGAAACTTATAAACCATCTTATGTCAGTAAAAATATAAAAATATTGAGCATAATTTAATAAAATCGAAAATTAGGTGAATAAGGTTTGAAAGTGTGATAAAATGAAATTGCGCCTCATTTTAATAGAACAAGGAAATTGCTATGATTTGCCAAACATCAGGATGCGTCGAGCAAAGAAAATGTTACTATCGGTCATTGACAATGGAAAAAAATTTAAGTGAAAGTGAGGAATAAAAAATTCGAAAAGTCGGGATAAAACAGTAAAGGAAATAGGTAATGTATATGGGTTTACGGTAAAAACATATGATTGGGAACAAAGGGTTTAACGTATAAACATTATTAGAAACAATGTACAAAGGCTTTGCAGTACATACATAAGATTGGAAACAGAGTTAAGATATAAACATTATTTAAACATTATTTTGCGAAGAGTTCGTATAACTTTTTTCTACGTTTACTTTCCATTCTCATTCATTCTTCTTCTTTAAAATAATATTTTAGAGGCTCGCGAGATTAAAAATTTGTGATAAGAAGGACAGAGAAAGAAAAAATTACTTCATGAATAAATGTTAAGGTTCTAAGATTTTGTAGTAAATTTCGTTGAATTTTACAATCATCCAGATTTTGGGCTGATTAATGGCAGGGCAATGGCGCTTGCAAATATGAAATTATGACTAGCAGCATAATAACTTTAATGTTAATCGTAGCACTGGGAGTACTACTCTAAGTGATAATCAAAGTCAATCTTTGACGTTATCATTGCTTATAGGTGTTATTGTTGTTTTTATATCACTGATTACATTTTCGTCTTTGAATCGACTGATACGGTTGGTTTCACTATTTAATTTAAAAATTTTGAGCCTTCTAAAATTCCGATTTTTCGAATGTCACACAAAATATCCAGTGAACTATCATTCTGTTTTTGAGCAATGATTGCTAAAGCCATACAGCTGGAAAACGCTGAATCACTGGGATTTTCTGATACTGTTCACATCAGCTACTGGAACTACTGGCTTCTACTGCTGTTGATAATGGGCATTCAGACTAAGCTTTCTTCAAAGAGTTGATTTTTTTTTTTTTTTGCAAAACCTTCAAGCTACAAATAATAATGCAAAAAATAGTGGTGGTAAGTTGGTCTGAAAATTAGTTTGAAAATGAAATATAAATATGTTGTATTTCAAAATTTATTATGCTATCTGTTCTAGGTGGCTGACAGAAGAATTTGTATCAGTGATAGTACTGAGTAACACTAATGACTTATATTTTGATTCCGTACTTTATAAGGTCTGTCAACATGGATTTTTCTTTTTCTTTTTTTGGAATTGGAAACTGAACTGAAAATTATTATGCAGGATACGGTTATTGTTTTTGAACTATTTTTATGCAGATCCATGTTACTTGGATTTATTTTCGGGTCCAAAAATTTACTTGTCATATTAACCAGCAGTTGTCGAAATGCGTCCGCAAAAGACAGCAGAAGATTTCGTCAATTTTTGGAAAAGATAAAGCTTGGTCGAATTATTGCACAGTTCTAAAGCAAGAGGAGAGGGGGCGGGAGGGGGGACTAGATATAGTGTGGGCAACTACCAAGCAGACTTACTAAAAGCAAAACTTAAGTCATAAATTTTAACATGGATTCATCAAATATAGTGGGATCTGAAGTTTTTTTCGATGAAAGGAGGTATAAAGCATTTGGAATATCAGCAGATGTATCAGTAGTTATTAATTGTCGAAACGGAATTTTCACACCATCAAATAATTTGGAATTACGTAAAAGTCACACTCATTCAACCTGTAGTGTTGTAAATTGCAAAAATTCATCAGCGTATACGAGAGCCAAGTATAGTATTGATAATCAGTTAATAGGGATGATGATCAAATAGCTTCCGAATTTGTTAAAGAGATTGAAAAAAACATCCATCACGATACACTCAGTTTCAAGTTCGAAATTTTTGTTCATTGTACTTTTCATGTTATCAAAATTTTAGTAATAAAAATTTCTAGGTTCCCATATTTCGTATTGTAATCCGAAGGAACAATCATTTGGAACGTTCGCATTCTGCAGACAGAAAAAGTTATAATTGAGCAGATAACGATGCCACCCGAAGTGTTTTGTAATGATGAAAAAAAAAAAAGAAATGACGATCAATTTCATAAGTATGGTACTATATCTGATTTTATAACAGAGGTGGGAGATAATCGTTAAAATATGTGCGATGTACCTGAAATCGGACCAATCTTATATTTCCATAAGTCTACTCTGAAATGCTGAATATTGACAACATTTGGTTTTTTCCCAAAACAGCATTACCTAGTGAATTTTTTGAGATACAGGCTGTTGTTTTGTTGATATAAGAATGAAATTTTACCTCATGTTAAATGCCAACGATTTGTTATTTTACGGAATGTTTTATAAATTTTATAAATGTTTGGAGACAGTAAAAAGAAATATTCTTTCTTATTTCAAGACATTAAATTAGTTAAATGAGCAAAAGAGCTGTTCATTTTCAGATGCAAATTTCCCTACGAGCATCTCAAGAGTGATTAGTTTACAACTAAAGTTGTTTTGTTTTAAATCTGCTGATATCATCATAATTTTATTAAGGCTTTTTACAATGATATATTAATAATATAATGTTATGATATTGCGATCTGCAAAAATTATAACTGCTTCGTCTGTTCATTTTTGAGATACAAGAATCTTTTTTTCACAGACGTATGTTATTTCAAATTACTAGCCACATATTTGAATGAGAAATATATTTATATAATTCACATATAAAATACTTTCAGAAAGTTGAAGGAAAAAGATTTGGAAGTCTTCATGTTATTCTAAAAAAGTTCTTCAAATTCACGACAACAACTGCTGCTATTACACTTCCATGTAACCACATTACCGAATAAAATTTGAATTCCGTCAATGAATTTTCGCACTGGAATTAAAAATTAGCGAATTTCAGGTTGCATTTCAACTCGATGATAGAGAAATTATCCTAAAATACAATGTTAGAAGATCTGCTCAACACAATCTTTTTAGAATATCGTTGAAGATAGAGAAACACGATCAAAAAATTGATTTAACTAATTGTATATCAATGCAATAAATTTAGATGTGAATTATATGCAATAGTTGTTATAACAGAAAAAAATATTTCAAACTGACTTTTCCAAATACCGAACAATGAACAATTTGAGTATTTGTAAATTGATAATAAAACAACATAAGTACTGAAAGATAATATAACATAAAAAATCCTTTATAAGTGTTCTGCATCTTTTATTTGCGTCCTTATTAAAAGTGTGGAACATTTAGCACAATTACAAAAACTCATACTTTACTGGGATTGGTAATGTTAGGGAAATGACTAGTATTCAATTGTTTGCATGGAATTCTTGAATTTAATATTTTAAAATTATTACAATCATAACAACTCGTAGCAGATATCCGTATCTGAAGTTTCATTGTTCAGTCGGTACCGTATGATAACATGTGTCTCATTTTGCTTGAGACAACTAACACAAGAACTTTAGTGACAGTTTAAAAAAGCAACAATTTAAATGAAGAGAAAAAGTGTGATAGAAGTTGAGACGCCGAAAAGGGAGGGAAACTACTTCAACCAAAAAAAAAAAAACAGCTATATTCAAATTCAAATTAGCAAAATACATATGTCTTCGATTATCGAAATTTTTGATAGGCATGACAGAAATCCAAAAGTTCGGAAAACAGAAATCAAAAGACTTGAGTGGAAAAAATTTGATACAATAATCTTAATTTTTGAAAATATTTTTCTTCATGTACATACTGTAAATTTATAGAAATTTGCGGTAGAAGACATTTTTTAGTAAGCTTTTAAGGACCAAAGTTTCTTCTATAAATAATTATATGCAGTTGTTTTCTAATGACACAACCAAAATTTAAAGAAAATATATTTTATGAAACAAACACAGCCTCCTCAACTATAAATTAATTTGCACAAGAACTGATAGTTCAAAACAAAAGAAAACATCCTAAATGGATAAGAAAAATTAGACAAATTCACAGGACCCCATATATGCAAATCAGCTGAATACACTACATCTATCCCACAATACAGTTGGAAAAAAACTAAACCATTAAAAACTTAGGTTTAAAACTTCATCAAGCCAGAACGCACAAACGAAGAAGCTTAAAATAATCCCAGATTTGAGAAAAGTTTTTCCGGTATAGTACTGGGAAGAAAAAACCTTGGCTCGCAATCTCAGCTGTCAGTTTGTGACAAACCAGCTTGATGTGAAGACCATTCCTCTAAGTCACCTTTTGCCCAAAGCCAAAACATAAATGAGCCAAATATATAAATGCCTGATGTAAAAAAGAACACGGCATGCCATTCACTGCGCAACTAAAATGATTTCGTATATTTATTTTCTACCTAAGAACGATTGCCAACATTTTACGAAAGAACTTGTTTTTAGAACACGAAATCAAACAAGCAAAATTGAAAAATTCTTCAATTACATTTCTTGCTGAACGTCAGGTAGACCGATAAGGAACTAAATTAGCTGAAACAATATGAAAACTAAACCTGATTTTTGACGACTGCACCAACAAATAGCGGGCTAATCATCCCTGGCAATGTAGCTAATGTGTTCGAAAAACCCATAAGGTGACCAGCATACTATAAAAGCCTAACTCGCTTCATTTTAAATTATCAAATTTCATCAAATATTACGAAGAAAAAAACCCTTCAAAATTTATACTTTCAGCTTCTTAAAGCTAAACCCATGCGTTAACTACAAGATTTTTTGAACTTCACATGTACGTTCAAAGAAACAGTACGCTTTCAGTGAATTTCAAAAAAAAAAAAAATCTCTGCAGTTACCTGCGGAGCGATATCGAGATAATTGACGGAGAATGCACTCCATGAAAGACCACCCAAACCAACAGAAATTATCAGTGAAATAAGCACCAATAACTTGTGCATTTCTGCGGTTGCTAGCAACAGAAATGCTGATTCCCCTAATAATCCTAGAAATTTGAATTCACAAGAAATTTTAATCACTGGGAATGATATCAGGACAGCTGAGAGAGACAGCAGCTAAGAAGAAGAACAAGACATAACGAACTCTAAACTAACCTAAACAGCAGAAAACTTTTCTGGCTTTTGTAGTAGACCACATACAGCTTTTCCTAAGATAATCAGCGAAACCACCGGCGGTTAAAAGCACAGCGCCCATTACAAAATACGGAAGAGACGATAGAGATCCAGCCTGTTAACTCAAAAGCAATTTCATTTGAAAAGCTTTATAATATTATAAAGTGAAAGAAACATAAAAAAAAGATCATCTGTCAACATATATCCAAAAACAAAAATGACTTCTTCACGGTCGTAACTAAGCGAATTTTCTATTATCCGTGGCAAACTTGTCAACATTATATAAAATCCCCAATTCTGACACACATGTGCGATAACAATGGCCCAAACGGCTTTACTTGAAAGAATGCGCCTCCATGGAACAATCTGAAATTCAGTGCTAATAAGTGCTAATATAACTAAAATGAATAATTACAGTGCTATATAGAAAGAATAGAACGTGTAAAAGAATAGAACAAAAGAAGTTAAAAGCAGAAACTTCAGTTACGCTAATGATATCCAGGGTTTCTACAATATCAAGATATTGTTTGACTCGTATATTTCGAGATTTCGGTGTAACCATTTTTCCTTATTTGAACAACGGAGTCCAGAATTAAATTATTTAGCTCAACGAAACACTCTTCACTCATACGAACAAATTCAATCTTACAGAACTTGCTGCTTGTTTAGTTTCGCGCTTTAACAACGTTAGCTCATCCGTGCTTATATTTGGATCGTTTTCCGGCAAATCATAAAACATTTTGACCCATAAAAAGCACCATAACAAAGCGGATATCCCTGAAACGCCCGGATAACTGATTTTGAACCAACTTCAATAACACATTTATCTGCAGTAAACTATAAGAAAGAGTCTTTGTTTCACTCAAACTTATTTCAAATACCTGTTCATCCATCATTATTCATGAGAACTTACCGAAGAAATAAAATATGGATGGCCATCCGAAATGATGACCAACAATAGCTGATACAGGCATTGCTATGACTGTTCCGAAATAGGAACCAGAGTATGAAATAGCGCTCATCCGAGTTTTTTCCATTGTTGGTGCCCAGTTTCCCAATATAGTATGCATTGCTGGATATGATATACCCTAAGAGTATACTTGGCAAATTTATATTAATTAATGAAGGCTTGCGGTAATTTTGATCTTATGAATAATGAATGAAAACAAGCATTCATTATACTTAATAAAGAAAATTTACCTCAAAAAGTCCTTCCCAAAATCTTGCGATAATTAATGAACCTTTTCCAAGTTTTGCTAATGGAGGAGAAAGCAGAGTGAAAACAGCAGTACCTATAATATATGGAGGGATTCTCATGCAGCACCAGTTAGAAACGTTGCTAGCAAAAATGAATTTCGTATTTAGATAAAGAGAGTCAAAATTATTAATATCTCTGGTCTGGGCCAACGACAACATAGAGTTACCGAAAACACTTGTGCAATAAATGAATTTTCCACCGTAATGATGCGCCAAATAACCACCAGGAAGTTGTGTTAAAAAATAGCCATAAAAAAATGCTCCCAGAATAGCACCTTGTGCTACTGTATCCCACTCGAACTCAGCTTTCCTCTGCAGTAATTTTTAGACTTAACTGAACTAAAAATCTATAAAATTCGTTTGAAAAAAAAAAATCAAATAGTTTATAAAAGCCGAAAATGAAATCTGTCAAGTACGCAATAATCATGTATTGAATTCGGACGCTCCCATTTAAATAATTAAATAGAGTGAATTTAACTACTGGAAAATGAAACAGCTGAAATCTTGCGATCACGATATCTGATATAATGGTCGGATTGGTAATCTTTTTCTAATCAGTAAGTAAATGACAAATTATATGCAACACTTTTGATTCAGCTAAAATGCCTTGCCTTAGAATTTGAATGTATGAATACCGGAAATGAAATAAATGCATACCACTTGCTTTCCGTTTATAGTGGTAACAACCGTATCGCTAGTCATTTGAACGATGGCGACTGATAAATTTGCCCTCATTGCGTAGATATTGGCAAATCCCAAAAATGCCAATATCACGACAAGATGTCGCCGCTGTAAGTAGCATTTCGTCAAGTGCATTTTCGATCCTAAAATTAAAATAATGATCGACGAGGAAAACATTTAAGGGAGACAGAATAAGTCTCAAACATTTGATGTGACACGCAAAACCACGTCACTTTAGGGATCGTTCTAACACAATATCATATGGCTAACTTCCAAATGATTTTTGCTCATAAAAAAGTTACGAGTGATCCGAAATTTCTATGCCAGATTTCCTATCAGAAACAAGATAATTTTTCGACACCCTTCAACTCTTTCAAGCACCCATGAAGGGATTTTACAATTGATCTTTATCTTAATACTAATCTATTTATTCGCCACAACATATATTTTAAATCTCATTCATATTTTCGCAATTTACCAAGGATAATGCCATGCAATAAATCTTTTTCCTGCCGTTGAATCAAGGTTCCAATGCATAAATGATATGCAACTGAATATGAATAAATTCAAAAAGTTACCTATGAAATGCGAAACGATACGGTGCATCTCCGCAATATATATATATATATATATATATTAGAAAATACCTGAGATTGAGTCGATATCAGCGGAATTTGCAGCACCATATTGTGACACGGACATATTGCTTTGAGTTGATTAACTAGCTCGTTGGCGAAGAAAACGCTGTCCTCGTGTCAATGCTGCTATTTTTATTGTCGTTCTTGTAGAGAGTGAGCTCTCGCTACTAATACCCCACATTAGCGGCACATAAGCGCACACATAACATAAACGACACAAATCAATTCAACCTTCAACACTGTCACAATCGTCTAGCGTGAAGGCTCGACGTAAGTAGCTTCTGAAGCCCACCCATTATGGTAGATAGCATCAACAACAAGTAAAGCATCTGTGTAAAAGAAACAGTTGATCATTTCTTAATGAACTTTTCTCGAAGTTGATATTGTTTAGATGAGACTGGAATCATCTGTATAATTAATAATAAATAGAATAAAAGCAAATGGACATGTTGTGGTGCTTACTGTATATGAAACTTGTTTGGCCTCTTAAATAATAAAGAAACAGAAAAGTTTTAGGAACTTTTCTGTTTGGAAACGTTTAGTAAACTTATAAATTTTGTTGTCTCGAATTTGTTTTGTCTTCTTTACGGGAACTTTTGAACTTTTATCGAAAATTGTCGGTTCCATACTTTGAAAATAAAAAGACAAGAAATTGTTTTACTGACATTTCAATTTTCAATAGTTTTATGGAGCAACGATAAGTTTTCTTGTTGATGGTATTATAAATATCAAAATAATCTAGCATTTAAACAAGAAAAATTTGCTATTGTTCTCATTTCAAGATGTTTCTTTTTTTTTTTTTTTTGCTTTTTTTCTGTTTTTCTTTTTTGGTGAGAAGTTTCATTTCATGTAAGAATTACGAAGAGAAATGCATATGAAACCATTGTTAGTATTGCCGGAAATTTCCGCATCTTGATATAAAAATTAGTTTTGTATTTAAAGGGAGTAATAAAATTTTTTGCGATTATAATTTCGGGTTGATTTCGAACATATTTGGCAAGTCTGACACATATCTATTAAAACCATCTTTCGCATTAACTAATTCGTTTTCTGTTTTTACAAATTCCATCATAAACAAAGAAAAAAAGATATGTGATTAATTTATGTGGTTAATTATATTTTTCTTTTTGAAGATGAAGAAAATACGATAATATATCCTTTAAAGATTTTTGTTGATTAATGTTAAGATATAGAACTATCGATAGATTTCAAACTTAGAATATAAGAAGCCCCATTAGCATGATCGTACGTTCAGCAGTCGTGCAAAATGCATGCAACTCATGCATCAAAAAATCTCGAAATGATTAGCAAACTTCGTAGTTTTTTTTCATAACAACTCTGTTCCATCTATCAAAAAATAAATTCTGCTATTTTTGATTGAACTTTGAAACCTGGATGTGGATTTCCCAAACTACTACTGAGTAAAATTTTTCAGTTTCCAGCTTAGAGAAGCCAATTTAAGATTATCGAGATAAAATATCCTTTAAATTTGTTGCAAAAATTTTAATTCTGTTAATAGGTTCCATGCATCATCGCCTCACTTAATCCAATTTAAATAATAATATACTGACGATGGGCCTAATTTGAATACAAAAAATAAAAAATTTTGAGACTGAGAATTGAAAGATCTGATCATTTTAGTATTGATCCTTCACATTTTCAATCGCCCAACAGAAGTTAAAATTTAAAAACTGGGACGCAAACAATAACAAATCTTTTCATCTATGCTGTTATTCATATCGTAATGAGTCTTCAATATTTGTGAAATGTTAGAAATGTGAAATTTTACTAAAAGTGAAATTCATAGTTTAGCTAAAGCAGCCAACTGGATGCAGATTCAGACGCGCAACATCATTCAGATAATTTTTTTTTTTTTAATAATATTATGAAATATGATATAATTAAATGCATACGTCTTTCCTTTGATTCGGAATCAATTCAAAAAGGAGAACTGCAGACAGTGTTGGACTAGTTATATTTAAAAACAAAAAGACTGTAAGGAAAGTGGTGACAGTTTCAAATTCGAAAAACACGGAAGATGGAAATCGATTTTCTGGATGACACGAATGAATTAACATGTCAAATGAGAACAGCAATTATTCTTAAAATGACAAAAGATATTGCATTTCTTGGTCTTAGCTTCGATTAATTAACATGAGACAAATATTCTTCATTTGCTTTCATCAAGTCAACTTGAAACATTACTATATAGTAAGCAAAGACTGCTTTATACTTTAAGGAGAGTAGAAGAAGTACCAAAGAAGGTTGGAAAATAACGATACAAAAGTAATTTCAATTACTATGAAGAAAAGTTATAATAATGGGAAAGCACACTGAACCCCCATTAACTCGTATATGGATTTTCCAGCTCATTAGTTCCACTGTTTTCTTAAAATCATTTCTTTGGCTACGTTTTTTCTAACGAAATAGTATAATCGAAGCTATTTTAACAAAATCACCAAAATATGTCAAACATACAATTCAAACCGTGGCATGAATTGATGGAGTAAAACTATGGTTAATAACAAGAATTTTCCAGCCAAAAAAACCGATGCATGGAACACCTACTTTATTGAGTTCTTAAAAGAAATGACATTCCGGAACCTTTCGACTTAGACTCACAGATTTCTGAGAGGATTAGAAATATGTATTTACTTACCTAAATTTTGCAAGATTGTGAATTTATTTATTCCAAAATCCGGTGATGACCAAGCTTATAATGGAAGGATTGCATCTTGCAGAATTGTGTTCCCGCCTAATGATGTTTGACTACTGAAATCTCCATTTCAACTATTTACTATCCTAGTTCCTATGATATGGGAATAAATTGCATCAGCAGGAGTTGGATTACTGAGCATTCCACCACTATGAAATTGATGTCTATGTACTGCCCAGCCAGTTAAAACCAAAACCATTTATTGAAAGAAATGCCTGGCATTACGACTGCCTCCAATTAATTGCCCATTGCACTTGGTTCACCACTAAATTGGCTCATGTAAAAAAATTCACCTGCAAAAGATGCACTTCGACACCACTTATCATAAAGCAAGTATTTTTTTATGATTTTTACAAAACAAAAGTATACATCATTTTCAACCACTATATCTTCGTTGCTTACTTTGGTTAAAACAATCGATATCACCAAACTGTAATAGTAAAGGGACTGCGAGATACAAAGCCAGATTAGTTAATCTTGTAACATGAAAATTCGCTTCATTGACTTCATTAAGGAAAGAGGAACCGTTGTTTGCAGAACACCAAAAAAAATTAAAGGTGAAAAAATATATAAGCAGTCAAAAACAGAATAAAAGAATCATACAATTAGTCTCAAAACTAATAAAAAATTGAGGTACAAATGCAAAGGTATCCTTCACACTACACACCACAACTTAATATCTGCTTTAAACTACGAAAAATTTCAACACCGTCATACCAAACTAGAAAGCTGTCAATAACATCTGTGTAAGGGTTTATGGCGAAGTGTATAGCAGGAAAAAATACCATAGCATTTAAGGTTGAAAATCAACAGTCTAATTTTAAGGGAGAAATAAATAAATAATAATGACTTATTAAACTATAAAACTTTGCTGAAATTTGCAGAAGCTGTCAGTTTCCCACTTACGGACTTCATTGGACACATAAATTTTCTTTAAATTACTGATTGGAAAATGAACTTTCTTTGAATTCTATATAAGAAAGAATTATCCCTACAAGCAAATGAGGTATGGGTTATCCGTTCATGCATACCAGAAACGAGCAACATAAACGAATCATTAAAGATTTGTCATCGAAACACATTTACAATAATAATTTCATCAATTAATGGTATTGCCTCCAATAATTTTGTTCTAAATTATGGTAATCTAATGACATATCTAGCGTTTTGGGCTTTTTTACTCAAAAAACAAAGAAATATCCCGATCTATAAATTGTCCACGCAAATTTAATGAAATAAATAATAAATACAATTAACCTGAAAAAGATGTACAAAATCAAACACATCAACTAATATCAGCTTCGCTGATGAATCAAACAACTAATTTATATTCCTTATTAACTAAAAGTAAATACATTTTATATACAATGTAGGAAATATATATATATAAATATAAGCGAAATTACTCCTCATCTTCATCATCATCTCCCTGTGGCCGAATTGTAATTTCACGTACGGTTGCATTTGCCATCGCACCAAGTAAAACCTTTAACAAAGCTATTTTATAAGTACGGAAATTAAGAATGTTGGTTCAGAATACCAGCACACTGAAGTTTTTAGAGCTGCTTGGATTATCATAAGGATCATCGTCTCATAGTTATAGCTTGTAAATGGACAAGATTAAAGCAATCTTACTTCTGGACAAGAAACGAAAACATAGTGGTCGTTTTCATAGATTCCGCAGAGTGAGCGCACTTTTTCTTGCAACTGAGGATTTGTTGTGACCCAAATTGTGTAAACATTCGCTGGCGAACAAAGCAAACATTCCTCAAGCATCGGTAAATCGGTTTCAGAGTCACCACATACCAAAATTTTACCACAGTTTAGTTTCAACCCCATTTTTGATTTGATCAAACGAATCCCATGACCCTTATTAAAAATACGACCAGAAATCTTTGCCTAAAATAGAAGTCGAATGGGAGCGGAATAAAAATATTAAAATTTAGCAGCAAAAAGCTAATCAGTAAAGCCGAGTTTAATCAAGACTGAATGTGCCAGACAAAGTTGTCTCGCAGAAATTACACGAATTCCTAACAAATGCCATGCAAATATTTGATATGCACTAAAGTTCTTTTTAAACAGCAATTTGCATACATGTTATCAACCATGTATAATGCGGTCAATAAAAATAAAGATTCAATAAGGACATCGAAAATTACCGTCGCACTATTCACTTCCGACAGTGCTACTTTCGTGAATATCTTCAAATCGAATTCACCCTCTCGTAATGTTAAAGTTGTAGCCATAGGATCTACTTCGTTCACTATTTTACATACTGCTTGATACCTAAAAATACCGCAG
This sequence comes from Brugia malayi, assembly GCF_000002995.4. Lineage (NCBI taxonomy): Eukaryota > Metazoa > Nematoda > Chromadorea > Rhabditida > Onchocercidae > Brugia > Brugia malayi. The sequence continues at coordinate 4,162,270 of NW_025062479.1, forward strand.
CAATAAAATTTTCTGACTTCCCGTAGGATTATAAATTCTTTTCCATGGACGTTTAAAGCAGATATTTTTGAATTTATTAGTTTTTAAGCGCTTCCTTAAAAAATTAAAAAAAAAAAAAAAAAAAAAAAAAAAAACGAACAAAAGAGATGAACGATGCTTAGGAACTGAATAGTTGACATCTTGCCGAGCGATCGTAATATGTCCATAATGTCTCTGTAAGCCGGAACCAATCCACGTGAAGTTACGATATTCCGGTTGTTCAAGTAATTCTTCCAGCTGAAATACATCGTATTAAACTTTTATTAAATAATTCAAATATCCCATTTCAATCATGAACTGCTCGTCATACTCTTTCAAAGACACTCGTCAATAAAGCCAGGTCTGCGTCATTAACACTATCATCTTTGAACTGCAGCGATGGATTTAAATACCATTCACGACCAGCAGAGGCGCCATATGCATAATAGCCTTAAAAAAAAAAAAAAAAAAAAACACTCCACTAAGCAAAAATGAGCTATAGAAGTCTTAAAACACGACTCACTACTACCAAAATTTAAGAATTTCCGATTTGTATTTAAGAAAAAGGAAAGTACGAACCTTCTGGCATTGTGCTGACATTCAAAACACCAATATGCATCAACGGTGATGTGGTAACAATTGCGCAAAACTGAGCACAACGTCGAGCAAATTGTGCCTGAAGATTTCTATTGTTGACGAATATGTCTCCACATTACTCATAAATTCCAGAAAGACAAATAAAAAATATAAATACGTTAACCTTCAAAACACTAACATGCATCAAAGATGTTGACGCAGAAGGTTTATAATTGACATACACAACTTTGGATATCCAAGAAGTACTAAATTTAAAAGTACTTGGATGACGGCAGAGTATGCTGGTTGAATGCTGGCTGGGTAAGAACACGAATACGATTTCAGAGTACCATCACGATCGGTGAAAAAATGTTGAAAATGATCACCTTCAGTTAATAAGGCAAAAGCCTTATTAACTTCATCAACGAAAGCAGTTTGTCCAGAAGGATGATAACTTGCAAGAGTCTGAAAAATAATACAATCAATCGATGCAATAGCGTAATGATAAGGATAGCCCACAATCAAGTATACGAGAGTGAAAATTCAAGTTTAAAACTAACCATAACAAACTGCTCCACATTATTGATTTCATCACTTTGAATAAATCTGAGGAACTCAAGATCATTTTCTAATTCAGCCAATTCGTTTGTTATATCAAATTTTGCAGTCATATGTTGGCCACCCTCATCCGAATCATCGCCTGCTGCTGCAGTCTCCAAAATCAGAGTGTGTGTATGATGAACACATGAGTTTTCAAGTGATGCCTACAGAAAAGTTTCTTCATTCGTGACTTATATAATATATTTCCCACAGAAACAATATTCTACTGGTTTAAAAGAATCCCGTGACCACGTCTTACTTCAAGAGATTCTGTTGCAGCTTTGTAAAAGCAATCCGCAAATGTCTAAATTTATAAGACATTCCAGGAATGGTATGGTGAAATATAAACTAATAAAAGATTTAGTTGGTTCTCCATATAAAATATTTCAGTGTATAGAAACAATTTTAACCTTTGCATTTTCCAATGAAACGGAGAAGTGCGCTCGAATTGCAATCCCTTTCAGAACTCGTTCAGCAATTTGTCGACGCACTTGACAAGTCTTATCCATAAGTTGATAAAAATCGGCCAGCAGTTTTACCTGAATACAAAGTCAACATGAATTATTAAATTACTACGATTATCAAAAATAAAAAATCATCAAACCCTAGAAATCATTTCAACACAAAAAAAAAAAAAAAAAAAAAAAAGAATCATGACAATCATACAACTCAGTAAAAATATGGATGCTGATGGCAAATAATGCATACCTCAGTAAGTCTAATTACTTCATGAGTCCATGAGGGATCTAAGAAAGCTGTACTCCATTCATCGATATCATGACTCATCAAATACTGGTTTAAAAGAATCCCGTGACCACGTCTTACTTCAAGAGATTCTGTTGCAGCTTTGTAAAAGCAATCCGCAAATGTCTAAATTTATAAGACATACCAGGAATGGTGAAATATAAACTAATAAAAGATTTAGTTGGTTCTCAAAATCACTTCCAAATGATTATACGTCTTGAAAGGCATGGAACCCCAATAATTCAAGTAACTTACAGCTCAACATGTCGCTAAACACAAAATTCCGAGGAACACTGGTTTACCACACAAACCTCGGTATCAGTAACATCTTCGACCCGGTAGTAACACTGTTTGTCCTGAGCATAAAAACCAGCATTGCCCAACTGTACTTCAGTTCCTGCTCCAGAAGAAAGTATAAGTGCAGCTGCAGGATTACAAATTAGCATTTCTTTTGCCACCAAATTCATGCCATCTTTAATCGGTGTTACGACGCCTACATCCATTGCCAAATAATGAGCTACCAATTTAGCTCGCGGTAAACCTACAACGAAGTTCATATGGAAAAATAATTACTCCAAGTAGACAACTAAATGGAATAAGTAAATAAATAATTCAAATACCATCCATATTAAATTTTATCGGTTTCCAAGTAGGAAACTTTTTACAAATAAATGCCGCATTCACATCATCAACGATTTTCAAACAGTTATCTTGATAGACCCGATACGATTCAACAGATCGTCGATTAGTCACCGCTACTTGATATAAAAGATCCAGTCCAATACGTTCTGGATATTTCTCAAAATACCGTTTCCAAGCCTTAAAAAATCAGTTTATTTTGATGAAAACCTTTTAAACACAGCATTATAATTGAATAAAAGAAATAACATGATAAAGTAAAATTGAAAGAGAGTAGAATGGTGAAGCATATTTTCGCGAATTCATTAATAAGCTTCCCAAAACAGTGACCATAATGTCTTTCATATCGTTACCAGTCACCATATTTCAATTAAGTGAAATTTCCATAAAACGAACCTTAAGCTTATCAGCGATACCTTTCGTATAATCGAATCGTTCCACAGAAAAAAAAATGCAACCTTTGTCGGATCCAGCAGAAAGCAACTTAAAAATTTAATTAAAATTTCAGAAAACCTAAAAGCGATAAAAATAAAACAATTCCAGACTAGAATTCACCTTTTTTCGTATTTCGGTTGCAAGCTTTGTGGTTGCTGGATTTTTTACAATATTCAAAAAATCTTCGTTTTTGATTGATACAGGGAAAACGCCCAAGGAACAAGTGAAATTCTAAAAAAAATTCTGTTGAAATAAAATATTGCCTTTGTACACTGACAGATGTCATTTTTCGCTATTCAAAAAAGTGTTCACTTTTAACTACTACAAAAAAGCTAAGGGGAACGCAAAACCTGAAAAATACAACTGCTAAATAATTGTATCCAAAGTTAGAGAATACAAATAATTACTTCATGAGTGACGGTAAATATGTCAACTGTACTTTCATACTGAATCCGGGCACGTGATATATGTTTTTTCACCAGTTCTACATATTTCTGACGGTCTCGATGAGTTTGAAAACCAACCTACTAATGAAATTTTTATACATCATTCAAATCATACGCTACCTAGACATTGTGCCACGCGATACACTGCTCAAAAAATTAGAAATTTTTAAGTTACTTCAAAAACTATCGAAAACTAGAACGTGCAACAGATGAAAAAAGCGGAACGAATATCACAAATGATAACTCGCTTGATATTTCCCAGCTTTTATACGATTCCAAGGCACAAAGTGTGTTCAGTTAACTGACTTTTGTGAATCGAAGTAAAGCTCGCATTATTGGTTCTGCAACGATACGATATTTCGTCATCCAGTTGTCTGGAGGTTGGAACGGGATATGCAGGAAAAAACCGACCTAAATCACAGATTTTCAAAAATTAACCACATATTGAGTCAAAGTGAACAAAAACTACACTGCAATTATGACTTATAATGTGGCATACTGCCCACCTCTAGATTACTATCTAGACTTCTCATCATTTGTCCTGTAAGCATTAGATGATAGTCGTGAATCCAGATAAAATCCTGTGGTCTGCTATTTCTGACGGCATTAATTCCAAATTGATAATTAACTCTCACATAAGCGCACCAATGTTCTCGAAGTACCTGCGGAGTTGAAGAAATTAGGACATTAAAGACAAGAGCACACTTTCAGCGCAAAAAAGGAGCAAAGACTTTTTTTTTTTTGATAAAATTTAACAATACCTGGAAATAACCAAAAAAAAAAACAGTATTCAAACCTGTTCATCATCGTAATCTTTAACAATATATTCCGGTAAATTGTGCAGTACAGGCCAGAGCAGACCATTGCTGATACCACCATAGTACGTGTTATAATCTTCTTGATTTACAATTACTGGATTTAACTGATAGTTTGATTTATTGTAATCATGCAGCACCGACAGTAATGACATCTCTCGTCTGAATTATATAACTGATATACGAGAGAATTTTTTCTGGCGAGCATAATTCTTAAAAACCAATAAATTCCCACTTCGTTTTGCACTGAGATTTTATCATTTCACATCATCTCATCTATATTGTTTCTTTCATTTCCTTTCCTTCAACACTGTTATTGCCTATACTTCTCAGTCTTTGTCGCTTGGAATACATTATCTTTTATCTCTCAGTTCTAATTAACAAGATCATGAGTATTTTATTCAATCATTATCTATTGGTTGATTACTTAACACGTATAGAAATCTTCTTACTCTACATCTCGCTCATTTTCTGTTAATGTATTCGGTTTCGAGTCGTCACCCAAAACGTGAAAAATTTCCCCGGCATTAGCCTGTCGAAGAAGTGGTAATCCAAGTGAATTAGTAGAGGGCGATGCCTAAAAGTTGAAATCGCTAAAAATTTGATTAGAAAATTTTTGTCTCCAATAATTACTATAGTGACACTGTGACCTATTACAGGTAACCTGTAAAGAATAATACATGATCTTCGGAAATTCGTCTAGCAGCTCCCTGTAAATTCATCCCAATATTCGCAAGCCACATATTTTCTTTATCCACACTCATTACTGGATCAACACAGGCTACCAATCCACCACTTCCTTGTTGAATCTCCCAGCTACCACTTAGTTTACGTTTTATTGATACCGGTGGTGCATTTGAAACATTGATTACACGTTGCTGAAAAAGAAACAAATGCATGAAATCCTTCTACAAATGTTACCTTTACTTTATCAAATGTAAGTGTAATTTTTGTACCTAAATTATTACCGTTATTTTGGTGACAAAGGTAAGGAAGACACGAATAAGTCGTCATTTAGGACAAGAAAAATCTCATTTCAGAATTACGATTCAACAGTAATCCAGTTTTACCGTATTTTAGTGAAAGGTCAAATTTGCAAGGAAAAATATGCGCTTTTTAAATGGAGATTTGCAACCATTTCAAAAAAAAAAAAAGCGTGGAAAAATAATTTCGTATGGTCTTATATGTTTCCTTTTATTTTGATATGCTTAATTCTGCACATTATTTGTAATATTTTATTTATCCATGACAAATAAGTATTCTGTATAGATTTTAACAAGAGAGTGATCAGTTCAATCAAACGACCGACAACTTCAGTTTTGAGTTACCGTTATTCCTTTACAACTCACAGTGAAAAAAATCTTCTTTGGAAAAAACTAAACAGCTAGGGTCAACTTTCATCTGCAATTTTTCTATATTAAAAACACTATGTTCCTAGAAATTCAGTACTTCGAAAGCAAAAATATGACAACGAACCTTGTGATGAGAAATATCGGTTAACCCACCTCCAGCGTGTGCATCATTTTCAACCGGTTCATCAAATTCAAGCTCTGATAAATCCAAATTTTCAATGGACCCTTGAATGCTGGACCTTCGCGAACTTGCTCGGCTTCGCATCATCTAGTGTTATTGTTATTTGATTAAAAAAAAAAAAAAAAAAAAATTGATCTACGAATACTGAAATAATATAAATCAACCTGCAAATGGCGATATTTTTCACCGAAACGTTTGGCATGGATTCCAAGCATACTTTGTCGAACACCAGGAACAGCTGCATATAATTCTCTAAAAAATATGGAAAATACATTTTACTAGAAGTTACAGTACTACTACCGGTACGTTTTAAGAACCTTACGCTAAAGTAACACAACATAATGTGACAAAGAATAGCTTCTTTTACTGAAAAATTTAAATGAAATTAATTGCAACCGTAAACGGCTTTTGCTGTTGTTGACGTCGTAAAGTGCCAGGGCGAACAATAAAGCATCACGATAATGGGTACCAGCTGATAAATCCGAGTCATATATCAAAGGGACTGCAAGACGCCAGAATGCAACTGAATTGTAGCCCAAACTTGATAAAAAATAATCAAACATAGGATCATATGATTTCGTATAAGCTAAGCAAAATTCGAGCACCAAAAGTAAGCCCTGAAATACAACTCCTTTTAGATTTAATAAAACCAAGGAAAACATCATCTGAATAGCTGACGATACAATCAGTTAGCAAAGTTTTCTTTTCATAATTCATAAAGTTCCGAAAATTCAACATCTCTCGGAACCTGAAACGCAATCTCAGAAAATTTGTCCCGAGCTCGCCAGCGATTTCTCAAGATAACAGAACATTCGCAAAGGAAATCATCGATTGAACTGGCAACTGGAACAGTTTCATCCATTTTCAACAAAATCTTCGTCATTTCCTTAAAAAAAAAAAGCAATTTTTAAATAAATAGATATAAACACAGCTGCGTTTTGAAAAAATATTTTATAAAAAGATTCAATAAACACTGGTTCTGATCGCGACCGCCAGATCTGTAATTATTTATATCTCAGTTTTGAAGCAAAAAATTAACTGGGAAATAACTGAAAAAATAAATCGACTTAAATTTTTGTAAAGCCTCTTCAAAAGTTACTAAAAAGTAAAGACTTGCTTGAATATTTCGATATTCACTAAAATCGTAAGTGAGTAACTTACATGACGACATCCTATTTTTTGACGAGAAAATAAAGATTAAAGCAATACATGGTACTGTTAAAAACAAAAGCCTACTCGACGAACTCTTTTGATACAATCTGTGTCATTTCTGAGAGCTTGAGAGGATCGCTGAAATGGGCGATTAGCCAGAACTTGGGTAGTAGATTGGTTGTCTTGTTCCTCGCTATCCACTCCGAAAAGGGTACTGTGTTCGTGGTTTAATTGTGACATCAGGTTGACGACTTGACCAGTAGGCAACGTTTTCGTTACCAGCTTGCCTCGCATCTCGTTGCTGTTGTCTTCTGATCGGACATGACTGTTCACTTCCTGACTGTTACTACAATTTCAATCATTGAAAAACTAAATATATACTTTATCAGTATGTCTCAACTGCTGAGATACTAAGCCACTACTTTGTACCACCTTCAGATAGTTTATGAAATCCACGGCTTCACATATCAAACAGTGAACTTCTAATAATCAGACTGCAACAAACAGGGGAAACTGTCGACTGAATACAAATATCGTGAAGGAACATCAGCTTAATACCGAACATGTCTTGAAAAACCTTAATGTTTCATCATTATTTTATTCAGTTTATAATCAATCTCGATTTCCTACTTTCATGCAGAGCGAGTAGACGTAATAGTGCACCGTCATTTTATGAGCCCATTTTCAACATTTTTTTAATGAACACTTTAGCGATAGCAACATACACGATGAAAGATGAGAGGCTTACCGCTTTTTCTCAAAACCATAAAAACAGCACTAATGTATTACAAATATTTTCAGAGGAAACAAAACATCTGCGTAAGCTATTTGATTATCTGTAACTAAATGACTTACCTATCAACGTCATTCGAAGATCCACACGAACCACAGGCACTACTCCGGTGATCTACCACTTTATTTTCCGAATCAACATGATTTCCAGGAAATGTTTTGGGTCGTGACATACTGGAATGCAATGTCTTATCGACTACTGATTCACCCACTGCATTTGTTGGAAATGCTTTATTATCCGGAACGTCGGCTGATGGCTCATCTCTGTGTAGCTCTTTCGCCCTTTGTGGCCTATCATTTTCGAAACGCCCACTACTCTGATCCATATCGCCTGGAAAAAAAATTTCAAAACCCTGACAAGTGCCAAGTATTGAATTTCCCGTATAACGCGACACCAATTCTAACTGGTGGTCAGAGTAAAAAAAATTTTCGAGTCTTGGCGTAGAATACACCTATCAGCAAGCCTTTAACATGTTAACAGTGCACAATGAACAGAGGAATGAACACGGCGACAGTACGTGAAGTGATAGTAAGATGGTATCAATTGTAGTTTGTAGTGTTATCATCAGCAAGCAGCAAACAGCACAAACAGCAGTAGCAGTAGCAGTAGTAGTAGCAGTAGTAGTAGCAGTAGTAGTAGTAGTAGTAGTAGCAGTAGTAGTAGTAGTAGTAGTAGTAGTAGTAGTAGTAGTAGTAGTAGTAGTAGTAGTAGTAGTAGTAGTAGTAGTAGTAGTAGTAGTAGTAGTAGTAGTAGTAGTAGTAGTAGTAGTAGTAGTAGTAGTAGTAGTAGCATTATTATTATTATAATAAAAAACCTGACTTACCTACCCTTACATGTCTGTTATGTCAATTCCACAACACCTCGAACAAAAAAATTACCAAACCACGACCGTCTTATTTCTACCTCTCTTATACCAGCATTTATTTTTCTATCTATAGGAATTTTAGATATTTCAACATCTACGATGTTGTAAAAGACATAGAAAACCATAAAAAGCGATAGACTGCGGTGTATGAAGAAAGACAGATACAGAAACACCCACGAAACAGCTCGTTCATAGGCAGAGAAAAAAAGTCATACTAAAAGTGTTAGCAAAGAAATGAGTTGTACCTGAGATTACGAAAAAGAACTGTTATTCTGAAGAGAGCAGAAAGTAGCGAAATACTTCTACGTGGGTCAATGAACATCATCGACGAGTGGAAAAATTTCTGTGAACTCTCTGCCAACAATTAATTGAAGATTGGAAACGTTCTGTCATGAAACAGATATATGTATACTAAAAAGTACATATTAAATAGTGAAATATTTTACACTTGACGTCCGAATGCTCTCACCGTCACCCGTAAAGCCAAATCAACTGATCCCATGTTTCCATGCTGACAGAATACCTATCGATTCAATGTGTCTGAAATTCGTATGCAAATGATGATGCGTAAATCACTTTCCTTTTCATCCAAGGCGATACATTTGAAAGATATCTATTTCGACAGTGTCTCATTTAATTTCTTTAAGTGTCATATTAAATCAAATAAATATCTCTCATTTACGTTACAGAATATGAAACATTTATTGAATTGAACGGAATGCGCTACTTTTATTGTGGAATGCAATTTATGTTAGCTAGCATTTGATTTGTTTTTTTTTTTTTCACTGTGCTAGAATTTGCTCTAAAAATATTTCATTACGAATTTATTAATCATTCCATGCGAAATTATGTGAATATATTACAGTTACTGAAAGCTTATTTATTTGCGACGAATTAAAACATTTGAAAGAAATCCAATGTGTTTACCACATAATTACAGCAACTAAAATTTTATTTCCTTTGATCTTTTTTACAAAACATGAAAACCTTGAAAACCTTTGATTCTTATAATCCAGACTAAGGAGCTATTTTATTATTTTTTTTCGCTCAGTTCTGGTCACTATGTAATGAAATTGAGTTCTATTTGGTAAGAATGGAATAATTTTCGGAATCATAAATTCTCACTTGTATTTCAGTTTGTTACAATGTTCTTTTTTGTTGAATTACCAGAATGGAGAATGAATGTTATTTGATCTTTATTGGAAACATTTGAATTTTTTATAGCTAGAAATATTGATGTTGTTAATATCCAACCAATCCAATCATTCTCAGAAATCAAATCAAATTTAGTCACCTACGTCATTGTTTAATATTTAGGAATTTATTTATTTTTTTATTTTTTTTGCTATTAATAAAAATTCATGGCTGGATATGAATTTGCAAAGGTGAATGAACTGATTCATTTTTGAATTCGTTTTCAGCCATCATCCATGAAGTAAGCAAAGGTGATCATTTACAACTTCAACATTTTCGTTTTTGTTAATTGAGATATAAAATTTATAGAGAGAAAAAATAATTAGTAAGAACAAAATATTAAGAAATTTTTACTGGAAGCTGCACACAGATTTTTAACTTCTAAAGAATATACATAAAACCAAATATAAGTGAATGATTTTAATTCCAGGACAGTAATGAACAAAAAATGAAATAGGGAAAGAAAACCAAACAACACTGCAAAATTTTAAAAGTTTTAAATTTAATAGCGACAATTATTATATTACTGGTTTGAAGTTTTCTATTTAATTATAATCTCATGACATCATTCCCTATTAATTTACCCTCAGAAATAAAATAGAGTTAAAATTTTTAGACGCCGATTTGTCAGCTGGATGGAAAACTTGCCAATGCAAAGCATAAAAATTTTAGCAAATGATTCTACGGCATTTGTGGACAGAGATCAGCTCAGATCAAATTAGTGAATACATATTTATAGCAAATTATAGATTTAGTTCCACCGCGAATTCTAGGTTTACATTTGTTTTTGTCTTCACAAAATGTCAAGTTATATAACCTATTTAAACAAATTTAAACTTATGCTTCCTACAACAAACGGCTAATATTGTCGCTCGTTAGGATTAGAGATCTTAATAAGTATCAGAAATAGAAATATAGAATCGGCTGTAAATCCGAAAAGTGGAATTTCAAAGGCAAAGCATCTTTTGCAAATTTTTGTCTAGATAAATTAAAAAGATGGTAAATGATGATTTATAATATTGCAACTTCCATTACATTACAAATAATTAATCTATGCAACTTTAAAACTTCGAATTTTCATCTACTGAGAAAATTATAGTAGTTGATCTCTGTTTGCTTTCAAACAAAAACAACTTTATAAAAAGAATGGTGAAAATATTTGCAACATTTCACTTCTCCAATGACGGCAATTGTATTTTAAATTCTGTATTATCTTCTGAAGTATGATATCGAATTTTAAAGTTTTTTTGGAAGTTTTGAAACCTCACTTTTCAAAAATTTTAAAACCATTGAATTAGTAAATGTATTCACAAAATATCCTGGAACTTTAATTAAACCCAAATTCCAAAGTATGCAGCCATATATTACCAACAAGCTACGTTAAATTTAACAAAAGTTCCCATCCTTTGAGAAATATTTAATCACACAAATGCAAATCTTGGTGAACTAGTAAATAGAATGGCGAGAATATTTTTGGACTTTGGACTTTTATCTACCGAAAATTTTTTGTGATAACACTTGTTGTGCAAATAATAATAATATTTAATAAGGCAATCATGGAACGGTTGATCCATTCATTGGCAATTTCTATTTTCTTTCAGGAAAGCTAAAAAACGGAGATTTTAAGTACGGATTGTTTTATTTAAGGGAAACTATTCCTTTAAATCTGGAAATCTTTGTTCATGAGTGATAGAAATTCAGAATTGTTTATCGAGGAAGTTGGAAACACATTTAGAGAAACAGAATTTCAAATGTATTGCCCTACGTAGAAGTTGTATGACTTCTTTAATCTTTCCAATTCAACCAAACAGAAGCGTGTGTTATCTTGTGAAACTTGAAGTTTTAACTTTTAAAGATAGACAGCTTCTCTCTCAGTGGTTATTTACTATTGCTGTCGTTATTATTATTATTAGTTATTACTATTAATTTTTATTAATTGTGTTTTGTTGCTCAGGTAAACTAATGGTCTTTCATTTGATAACTGTATTATCCTGGTGGTATTGTTCCAGGAAAAAGTCTGAATTGACAAGATGCTTTCTTCTTGTCGAGATTATTACTTTAAAAATCAAAGTAGATGGTTGAAAAATAAGAAACTGAAAGGAGTATAATAATTTGCTGGATAAGACCAGGCCTTACAGATGATGTTTTACGTTATGCGTTATGGTAACTAGAAGTGATAAAGTTGCTTTACAAGATAAGTAGTAAATGTAATATGTTTAGTTAGGTTTTGGGAATAGACGTAAGTGTCTCTTGGGAAAAAAAAAAAAAAAACGGCTATATTGACTTTCACTTCATTGCTTTATAACATGATAAAATTGCTGAGCATTGACCACGAAACATTGTTAAGTTAGGATTTCTGAATTTATAAAATTCTTGCATAGCATTTCATATGAGCACTAACTTGTGATAGCTTAAGATTTAATTAAATGCTTGGGAGTTGTCCTACTTGTAGCAATTGACAAAGAATAGTTCAAGTCATTCCTATTAATCAGTGCAAGATGAAAATGTGGTTACCTATTCGTTTTCTGTAAAGATTCATACGAAAACGAACAGGTATCACTTCATTCATTACCTACATGAATATTCAGAAGTTTCACTTTGGTTGCAAAAGAAGAATGTCGACTGAAATATTTAGGAAACAAACCGAAGATGTGAAAAAATATCTCTATCTTTTGCAAATAGTTTGGAAGATTTTATTTAAAGAAATAAAGAGAAGATATCTGGTTGAAGGTTGCATAGAATAGAACGAATTTCATTTGCCTACGAATTCGATCTTTTGTTACAGTACTTTCTCTTTACTGTTTAGAAATAGATGTCTGAAATTTCAGAAAATGAATGGTAATGTTCCCGCAATCGAGCATTCGAAAAGTTTGCAGTGAATTTCTTCAAGAGTGGATATGATCAATAAAACGTCCAAATCTTTCTCTTCCCGTAATTGTGAATTCAATTTACCTATATATAGCTCTTCTTTCTTGCTTACCAATGCATGTCATTCAATTTCTACGCACCTTTATTAGCTGAATTTTTGTGTGCATTTCTAAATTAATTGTACTACTAACCCGTCCATTCACTACTTTTTTTTAAAAAATGATTTCAGTACTTTTTTGTAAACTTTTTTAAACTTTTAAGGACTTTTTACGTTTGTACTAAACTAAAGTCAAAAATTTTGTTTATCCAATAAAAGAACATTTTCCGAGCTATTTATATTCAAATAACTTTGTAAATAATGTAATTAGGTGTGACCTAAAAAAATATTAGTTTCGAAACTTTATGAAAAAAAAATATTTTCATCATTTTATTCTTTTACCTTTCCTAATCCTACCCATACCTTCAGAATCTTCAACCTGAAAGCTCATTTGTGTAAAATTTAAAAAACGAAACTTTGTAGCACAAAATTCAGCTGTTCAAGCAATCAAAAGAAGCATCAAACAGACATGTGTTTAAAATTCGTCCATCCCTTTATTAATTACCTTAATTAGCTGCCACTTTAATTTAATTCGTCTCGTTTCAACAGTTTATTCCGAACGAACAGCTCTGCAAAAATCTCTGTTTTTCCAACTGTAAGTCAAACCTGATTTTCTTCTGATTAAAATTAAATTTTCCTCCTCTAAGCAATCAATGAGCCATTCATTTTCGCTACGATTACCTTACAATAGCGTTCTGACTAAAATTCCAATACTTGAGCTCCATCTGCCTCTCCAACTTCAAAACGCTCTTTTAAGAAATCTTGCAATGCACGATTTCTCTTCTTTTACAAGCCAATTTTTTAATGTTAGAAAAAAATCCCTTTTCCGTAGCAAAAAACTGCACATTTCATTATAACGTGTAAGTCAAAATTTCTATGAAAAATCCTGCCTTCCCTCTTTCCCTGCCCTCCCAAAAAGAAAAAAAAAAAAAAAATGCACGAAATTTAATAGTATTTGGAACTTGACGCGAAACAGATTCAAGTGGTTTTTTTGTAATGCATTTCTCTCCAAATTTCTCTAAATCTTTTAAAACAGTTTCATGCATGCAATTTCTTATGTTGAGAAGGACATATCGTTTTAAGACGAAATTTATGGAAACGAAAGTGGAATGAAAAGTTCCTTTTCAAAAAAAAATCTAAAAAATCATAAACTTGCAAATGTTGGGAGAATTTGCGTACATATTTCTTCCGTTTTTCTGACTGTTTCGCCATCTCTTACAGTTTGATTTTCAAATGCAAATTTCCTAATTTACTCATTGTCCAAAAAGATATGACCTTGCGACTTGCAACATCTCTCTTCCGACGAATTTTCGTAAGAAGCGTATTTTTTTTTTGAAATTAGCTAAAATTTAATTAATTCAAAAATGCGTCTCGTATTTTTTGTCTATCCTCGAAATAGTTTTCTCTCTCACGATGACTCAAATCTTCAGTCAACTAAGTAGCAGTATGACTTCTCTAAAGCTGTATTATCACTTCAGCAAACATTTTAAATATCTACGTAAAACTTCTCATTTTTCTTAATAATGGGAAAAGTTTAGCTCTGAGATATGCTGTACAAGAATGTATAATCTTCTGAATCGATTTGCATCCATCTGTTATTGTTTGTCTATGAAATAGTTTCCTATCTCACACTCTAACTCGATGACTCAGATCTTTTTGTCTTCAACCAAACTCACTTTTTATTTTTATCTGTTTTGTAATTTTAGCATATTTGTTAATAGTTAAACATTTATTCCAATATATCGTAAGACATTGCCTACCACTTAATGATTTAATGCTTTGTGAAGATCAGCGAATAATAGTTATCAACGTTAATTGTAATTGCCAGCATTTTAGTTGAAACTGACTGGATCTACTTTCTGACTTCACTCGCTCACTTTCGGGAATTTTATTTTAATTATTTTTTGGTACTCAACATTTGATTTAAATACATGATTGAATATGAAGATGATTACACTTTAAATTGGAACCACTGATTTCATGGATAAAAACACTTCAATAGTTTCTACCATATTCATTTTTAGACATTAAAATACATAGAAAATTGACAATGAATCGAAAACATCGAGGAATCGGATTCCAGCTACACTGGATAACAATTACATCTCTTTGGTTTGTTCACATCAGATATCTCAATCTTCTTAAAATGATTGCCACTACAATTTTTACATGCTCCTCCGATTTTTTTATCTCAGAATATCATTTCAGCACCTAAGAAACATGAAATACTCGAAGAAGCATGAGGAATTGGCATTTCTTTTTGCAAAACACTAAGAAGACGGTGTTCTATGCTGGACGAAAAAATGAACTATGTGCGTCTTATCCTCATGTTAACCGTCAGATCTCCAATAAGAAGTTTGAAATAGGAAAAGATTTTAAAAGTTTCAGGTACATAGTTTTCATTTGTTAACTTAATCACGTACTTTCATGATTGCAAGTCGATACAGTGATAAAAATTTAGAACAGTTCGTTTCGCCAACGCAATCAAGCAAGTTATAAAATTTTCGAAATCATCGAAGTACACCCACAGATGAATGAATACATGCAGCGGCTTTAGTTTTGAAAAAAATTTTTTCAGAAAAGACGAAAACGTAGTATAAAGAAGCTTTTGCTTTCATACAAAATCTTTTAAGCGAGGAGAATGTATTCAGGAATATTTTACAGACAAAAAGGGAGGAGGATAAGATGAGGAATGTTGAATGATGCTTGTCTTATCGATAACAGGTTGGTGGAAAGGAAATACATTTGACAAAAGGGAGACTTACTGTCGTGCGATAAAACAAGAACTGCTTGTAACTTTAAGAAGTGGAGATGTACTAATCGCGCTACTGTAAATGGAATAATTCTCGATACACCAGGATCGATTCAGTGCCAGACGTATGGCTGGATAATCATCATTGACTGAACAAAAACCATAAGGAGGTTAAGCTAAAGGTCTACAAGGATAAGCTGAAGTGCAACAAAATGGAAGTTTCACTTTGTGCGTTTGTGTCTCACTTGTACCGAAAGCAGTGCAACAACAACAAGTCATCTCTGATGATCTTAGCGCCTCCTTTTTTTCTCCACTATACGCAATATTGCATTTCTTACCGATTTGTCTCGCATCAGAATCCTTGTTTTAATCGAAAAACATTTCTGTTTGAACAAAAACATTCTGAATCTCTCTGAAATCAGACTGACCCAATTTCTTTCATAAAATAAACATTTCTACACTTCTCTAGTCAAAACTGATTAAAATTGAAGTCAAAACTTTCAGTAAAAAGGTATGACCTAATAGATATTCTTGTTGGAATATTTTCCACCTTAATGAATATTACTTACATCATAGTTGCATAATACTTTCTATTGAATAGATAATTCGACTTCATTTAAATCTCACTTCTATTCCTTAGTCATAATTCCCATCACTTCTCTTTGTGTATTTAATATTTTATATTCTATGTATTATTTCTACTATCTTCTTCCGCCTTCTAATACTAGGATTTTCTTATAAACCCGAAATTAGTACATTTTGCGAAATCCTCATGCATTTGTACTTACACTGAATCTGAAAGTCTTGTTTTAGATTTCCCTCTTGTATATTAAGTTTCGAACCCGTCTAATATAAAGTGTAGAAAACAGGTTCCTGAAAAATTTTACGCTTACTCTGATCAAAGTAGATCCTGTTGTACTTAATCTATTACTGACTGAATGATTTCAGTAAATACAAGAAATATTAATAAGTGCATTTTGTCCAACCACTCCTGCAATGAGTTATTTTTTTAAGTAGGATACAAATTTGTCATATCATTGAACTTTGACTGCGATCAATATTGCATGCTCCATTGTTTATTTGCTGCTTGACATATGTAATTTTAGTGTATTTGAAGACGTATATTTATGAACCAATGTAAAAAAGTGTTGGAAATCTTTAGCGTTAGTTGTAAGATGTAAATGATATTCTGTAGTTGATCTATTATGTATAATTCATCACATTCATGTTACATCCGAATTAGTTTACATTTTTTGGCAAAAGGAAAACGAAGCCTTTAGACTAATTAACTTTGTCCACAGAATACTTGTGTGTATGTATATATGTAAAATAATGTAATTAAAAATTAAAAGTTTAATCAATTATGCGTAATTCATCAGAATTCCATCAGAGAGTCAATTTTGCTAGCTATTACATTCTAATGAGTTTGCGAAATTGCTTATCTTTAAGTTTTCTAAAAATTCATTCACTTTCGAAAACATATAGTTCTTCGTAATCGTGTCACTCCAAATATTATTTCATCTTATTTTCTGAATTATAGCGTTGTTTTCTCCATTTTCTTGTTGTTTAAGTTGTCCAACATATTTTAGGATTTGTGACATGCAGACTACTTTCTCCTTTTTTGGCAGATTTTTTCTCTAACAATTTTTTCTGGTATTACACTTTCCGAAACTGCGGTTCTCATTCGGTGGTATCCCTTAAGTGCACGTAAATTAAAAGCAATTTGCAAAACTTATGAATGATTTCGAGAATCTTGTGTTCAATCTGTAGGAGTGATGAATTACTGGAGGTATTTCGAGATTGCATTCTTGAACTTTGCACCACTGAATGACAGCTTGTCTAATTTCTTTCGTGCCTATTTCATTCAGAATCCTTCTAGATCAAAGAGCCAGAAGGTGGTGCCTTTAAAAATTATCTTGATTTCAGGATCGTCCTATATAATCCAGAAATATAATTTTGACCGATTTACTTACATTACTGCAATACATTAATATCTTTCGTATAACGTTTCTACGCCTGCATTTCACATTAGCTTGTATTTTTTCAGATTTTTTTCAACAATTAAATTTTTTGTTCAAGAAGACAGTGAAAATTGTAATGTTTCGAAGTGAAAAATTCAGTTTTCATAGAAAAACCTAGTGCCAAAATCTGCGAGCGGCCTTTAACGTCTTTTTTTTTTCATCCTGATGTCCGAATCTTTTTCACAATCTGTTTTTTTTCATGAGGAATTCAAAAGTAGCAATCTGTTTTTGTCACTCTTTGGCTGCAACACGAAGTTTCATGAAATTTCAATTTCGTTTTGACTTATTTCGTTCGCTGTTTTGAATGCTTGTTTTTCTACTATAAGCTGTTCAGTGTATTATTATCTTTTCTGTCACATTTATTTGTTTAAGTTTAAGTAGAAAACTAACAGTTTATTTAAGCCACTGATTGAATATATTGGAACTTAAGTATAATAAAGTGAAATTTGAGAATTATTGTAGAATAGAACTAAAAAATGTCTGTTCTATAGTTAGATCCAAATATACAACCGTTGCAGCGAAGAAGTAATAAAACATAAATTTCGGTCAGTGCTGAATGTAGAAATTTAGCTACTTTTTTCTGAAGCATCATCGTATACAGTCGGTGAAATCGATATCAATGACTTTATGGGAAATGATGCAGAACAATGCTGCTTCCTCCATTTGGAAATCGATTTTTTCAGCAGTCAGTGATCAGTGCAACACATTTCATGCTGACAGAGTTTCAGGTATTTTTAGAAGTTCAGAAAAGAAAGAAGAAATTAGAATATTGCTTTTTTTTTTCTTTATTGCTCCTCGGTTCTCATTTCTTTTGTTCTTTTGTTAATATTCGAATTGTTTAGTGACTGTGCATGTATATCTAATACACTGTAGAAAATCTCCCAAATAAGCTTTTACCTTATAGAAAACGTTCTCTAAGTTGAGAAATGCAGTTACCTACAGAAATGTAAAATGAGTCCAGCTGTTCCATGCTAAAGAATCTCTTCTGCTCATATTTTAATCCTTCATTAAATCGGAAGTATTCGTAAAATCAACAAAATAAAAAAAAAAAAAAGATTCAGTCACATATTTTATTTAGGAAGTATATGCAACAAAAATTCCTTACGTAATATTGCTTCCGTAAAATTATTCCCAGCTAACACAGAATTGAAAAATGACAGTATGGTCCTTGTGTACGAAGGTTTCATATCTAGTTTATGGCAAAGTTAAAGGTTGAAATTGAAAAAAGACTTTTGTAGATCATCGTGTTCGTTCAAAAATCGCAGCAGTTTACTAATGATGGCTTAGATTTAGGCAAATCATTTTTTTTACAGTACTGAACTGTCGTCATCTGACATGTTTCCCCTGAATACAGTGACAAACCTAATACAGAACTGTGGCGAGAAGACAAGCAAGCAATAATGTAAAATGAACAGTAGAGACTGTAATGTATTCTTGAAGTGAGGTATGAGTACTTAAGTTGGCTGAAGTGAACAATTCTGCTTGAGAAAAGATTGTGTGAAGATTGAAATGGAATCTATACTTTCATATTCTTGAAGCTTCTTCAAGATTATTCTAATTTGTCCAATCGTTTGGAATAATATCCCTTGAGACCGAAGATGAATAATATTTCTCCGTATTTTTCCATCTCAAGCAATACTGCTTTTGTTTTCTGTTCTCTCCACTGGTTTAAACTTCATTTTTTCTTTACAAGGATTTCTGAATTTAACAAAAAGCTTGTCACTAGAAAAAATCTGTGACAGGGAAAAAGAGTTATTCGAAGAAGCAATTAGTACGAAAGATGTTCAAAATTCACCCATTTCTTTTGCTTTTTTTCGTTCTTTCTTTGGGTTTTTTTTTTTCTTTTCATGTCATGCAAACCGCATATTTTACTTCAATCTATGCTTTTTGAAGTAAATTGACTAAAAATGAAAGAGAAACTGGTTTAGGGGGAGGGGTGGAGAGTAAAGAAGAAGCAGTATAAGACGATCTTTTGCTTTCTTAGATGCAGATACAACAAGGCTGCAGCAACTATATAAAAAAAAATAAAGCTTAAACAAAGTAAAGACAAACTTTCTCCAACCAATATGTTCCTATATGCCGTAGAGTTCCCTAAATCGAGAAAATTTGGAACGCATAAAACTTCTCACTTTCCTTTGCTTCATAATTAAGAAGAAGGGAAGTTTCCCGTGAACGATTCTTGAAAATCAGTGGCAGTTTCATTTTATTTCTTTGTCTCATTCTACAACTGTATTTACAACAATTTTTCATTTCTCAATCCTGTAGAAATCCGCATGACAGCCAGTGTTGTTGAACGACTTGTCAACGCCATTCATTTAAATGCAGCACCTCCAAAGCCGAACTCTTTACTTGTATTCGTCTGTAAGTTAGGTAAAGTTTCTTTAAATATTACATATTATTTTTGTTATGATATTTATTTGAATATCTTTTCTTGGATACAAGAAGTGTATACGTTTGCATAGAAGATGATTCTGGTTTCAAAAATCCTTCAAGAAAACTAAAATGTTTATGCATGTTACAATATAAAATTATGAACTGCAACTAATTCAAAAAATTGTTTCTATTCATACTTCAATTGTAAAATCAACAGAATAGAAAAAAAAAATTCATAATCAGTGCAAAAAATTATGTTAGTCTTACACTGAACCAGTTTTGATTTCCTTTGAATAAGGTAAGGTGTTAGCCGCTCAGTTTCCAAAAATTTCTGGAACTGATCTTTTTACAGAATTAAAGACTGTCATCTTATGTTTTGAAGTTTGTTTGTCTTACATTCAGCGTTATCGAAATTTGTTGATTATATTTCTCAAATTCAGATCTATAATTCAAATCTCTCTATACACTCTTGTTTTTTGCTTTCGTCCATTCATTCATTGCATTATTCATTAGAGATCAATTGTTACTATATTAATGAGGAATTTTCCTAAGTTTATAATTGAATTTCGCTTAGAAAAAGTGAAATTGTAAAATCAATATTGTGAGATAGAGATATGTAATTCCACATTTTATTATCTCGGAAACTTTTGTTCCGTATCAATCTACCAGATTTCAGAAGTGTAAAAATGCTTAGTTTATGCATCTTCAACTGATATGGAATTTATGTTCTCAGTGTGGTGGAATTCCCGAGGCTTCATTCAGATGATAAATTTTGTTTTGAACTACTAAAAAACTGATTTATAAACCGAATTTGTTAGTTTTTTACATGAACCTCTTGGAGCGATGTGATTTTTTGAATCACATAGAATTGTTAACTTTTGTTACTTGCAAATATTGAGATGCATTATCATTGTAAGTTCATTTATTTCTTTGTTACACTGAACTGTTGTTGATGCAGTTCCGTTTTTTCCTCATTTACATCAGCTATTTTTAGCTTCATCACATCCAAACAGTTCGACAGTACATGATTTTGTAATTGGTGATGAACCAATTGCTTTATTTCGACCGGAACTTGAGAAACTACAACATATATTACATTTTCCCGAAGAATTAGCTTTTCAGGTATGAAAAAAAAAATACTGACTCTAAATTCATTTTAAAATTATTCCATTCTTTTTCCATAATTCTTCATTTTTACCGATGGCATTACGAAAGTATTAGAAATAGTTTTTTATTACAAAATGGAGCTGTATAAGAACGTAATAAAATTTGGATATCTTCAGTGTTTTGTAATTTATTTTTGAAAGAAATTAATGTTGAAAACTTTTTTTTTTTTTTTTTTTTCATTCGAATTTCTTGGTATAGAATTTGCTTGTTTAAACTAAGATTTTTGAAAAGGGGAACGTGTTTAGAATTAAGGGTTCACATGTGATAATGCTAAATGTACAAGGTTTTTAGTTGTCAGCAACCGAATATCAATTATTCTATGGGATGCAACCGATAGATTATGTCCATTATGTAAGCTGCGATTTAACTTCAGTACCAGTTGCAAACAATCCAAGTCCCGTTCAAAATCTTGTTAAGCGCTTATCTGAGGTGTGCTTAAAGTTCTCCATTATCCAACAGTTATCATTTATCCTTTGCTTTAGGTAAACTTATAATATGGTTGTAAATGAATTACGTACTCTAAAAATTTATTACTATTAACTTAAATCATTAATTTTATGTATCCGCAAGAGGCTGCAATTAGAACAGTGATTAGATTTATTGGCAAAACGTAACTTTGGCATTATTTCAATAAAGCTTTAATTTGGCCGGGTGGCTAAATTTTTATGCTTGAGAAATTGAAAATAATTATTACCGATAAGAACAGATAACCCAATAAGACAAATTTTAATATTTTTTAATTTTTTGGTATGCATTTTGCAGGTAAGATAACGATAATTATCAGCAATTTTTCAATTTTTAAGTCGTTTTTCAGATAAGTTCGTGGGTAACCCATCTTATACTTAGCATGCCAACATCTGAAGAACGGAAAATAACTCTTATTTCTATTTTCCGAATGATCGATACGTGCTGGAACATTGGTTAATTTTTACTACAAACTTGTTATCGGTGTTGACCTTTCCCAAATTTCTGCTTTTCATTTTTCTGTCAAATTTCTAAATAATTTCTCGTTTCGAAATTATGCTTTATCATTGATTTTAAAAACTTCTATTAAAAAAAAAAAAAAAACGAAACACATGCTGTTTGCATCAGTTACGAAAATGAGTTGTAGAAATTCATAGGGATGTTTGTTAAAGGATTTAAGATTCAATAAGTAAGTATTAGTGTTTGACAGTGATTTTTTTAAATGTTTTTTTTCTTTTAAGTTCTGATTAAATTTTGAATATTGGGTTCACCTTAATACAACATTAAATTATTTGTATTTTCTCCATTTTTTTAAAGGATAAGGTATTTAGCGAAGATTTATCTATGTGTTTAGGTGTATGTTTTTTTTTTTATCTACATGTTTGTATTGCTTTTTGTTTGGAAAAAGAATGATGTAAATTGAAAAAGAAATACAAAAGAATAAGTCAAAGCGGAATAAAAACAGAAAATGGTTAATGTTTTTTATCTTTAGGCAATTTCAACGCAGCCGTTGAAATTCTGATGGGACTGAAAAGTGAAAAATTGCGATCATTTTGGTTGTCAATGAGATCTGAGGAAAAGAATAAATATGAACAGGTCCTTTGTTGAAAAATTTCATCTAGAGGAAAGCGGAAAATTGTTTAATAAACTTTATATCACTTCAAAAATTTGATGTTATTTTTGATCACTGGAAAGAAAGGAAAAACTACGGTGTTGTGCAAAATTTACAGCTTTGTGATGCTCTGTTACCCAGTAATCAGGCTGCTTTGTCGAGTATTTATCGAGAAGCGATTCAAAGAGCTTTACGCATGCCACAGTGCAGGCTGATTCCTTTTTTTGGTATCTTCCTGCGTGATTTATATGCAATAGTAAACGACATGCCAAGCGTTGTGATAACTGATGATGAAAATAAAGAGAGGCTTGAGGTATCATTGTTCCTTTACAACGCTAAATCGAATAAAAATATACCAAGTTAATGATTAATTTATTGAAAAGTTTTTGAATCTTTTTTGTAGCTTATGAATAAACAAACTGGCGATAATCGTTGTACGTCTGAAATTGGAGTTAGTGGTTTGTTAAATGCTGATAAGATTAGTTTGGTGGCTGTGGTGCTTGATAATTTGGAACTGTTTTACCGCCATTATAAGAATGTAACCAGTTTTGTCATGGATCCTACGAAACCAAGTATTGGGAAAGAAAATCCAAAACCTAAGGTATGTTTATAATCTTAGTTTATCAAAGGGTCTTAAAAACAAAAATAAAACGTAAACGAATATATTTGAAGTTCAACGAATTTCGACCTTGCGAACCGTAAATTTTGAGGGTTATCATCCAGTGCAACCTGTCAAAGGTGTTGCGAGAAATGTCACTTTGGTACCTTTGGATACGAACCGTTTCGATCTGGATGTGATCCAAAGGCTTCATCATGGTACCACAGTCATTCATTGTGATCCGTATACAAGTCGCAGCACCCTTTGTATGCTAAAACTGGATGCCACTTGTGGCTTGTTGTCATGGCATAAAGTTGGTTATTTGGGAACAAAGGAGACAAAAGATAAGGTATTCTTTAACTCATTAATTTTAAGAATCTTGAATGAGAGGTTTTTCGTTAAAATATGCAGATGTTTTAGGAATTTTTCTCCGGATATACATGAAATTTGCTGGTTATGAACTCATATCTTTCAAAATTTCTAATATGATGTCCAAGTTGAGAAGTTCAGCTTATTTCTCGAAAAGCTTCCACTCCAATTAATTTTTTTTTTTTAAAGAGAAACCATCTTAAATACATTCTAGGATGCATATATCTCATCAGTGACACGAATACAAAGTGCAAAACTGCAAAGTACGACACCACTAGAAAGTGGAAATCCTCCTTCATCACCAAGTTTACGACCAGCTGGAGCTGCCTGTACTATGTTGGAATGTGGCTTTTTAAAGCTTTCCTATATTAAATCTGTTGAAAATGTTACTTCACACGACATCAACATTGAGGTCAAATCACTGTTAAACTTCATCAGATTGAAATTTTTCTTTCTGGAATATTTTGAAATCTAGTCAAGGTAAACGTGACCTTTAGCAGGATATGAGTGCTAAAAAAACAGACGAATCTAAGGATATGAACATTGAATTTTTCATTATTTCGAAGGACTGCCTTTTCAGAACATTTACCGACGCTACTGCAATGAAGATATGTCTGTGCAAATGCATTGCTGGACAATAAATTTTGGTTGTTATTTGTCTGATAATGAATTTTTGTACTTTATCGCACCGGAGAAAAGCGCTCAGTGCTGGATAATCGGGTTAACAGCTGTATGTTTGTAATTTAAATTATGCAATAATAATTAAGGGTTTTTAGTGATGAATTCTATGTTTATCTAATAAATCTTGAAACACATTTACTTTCTCATTTTCCTCTTTTTACTGGAGTCAAGACTACGTAGTTATAATAAATACAGTTAAAGGAATTTATAAAAATATCCTAAAATTTGTTCTTTAATTTTTTGATAGTTAAAGCTTTTCAGATTGTAAACTACTTCCTAGAACAGCAAAAATGCGCAGATCGACGAGTTTTATGGCTTAGAAAACTGTATTTACAATTGTATAACAATTACGAACAGGATAACGTGATCGATGAAGGCGTGATATCTACTGTACAGCCTCATGAAGCTCTACAAGCTTTTGGTGGCCGAGCCAAAGAGCAGAGGGCTTTAGGTATAACTAGATAAGTATTTTGATGAGAATCTATACCTTTAACGATTTCTTGCATCTCTGAAGATGCTTTAAATATTCTATTTCTTGTCAGGTTTGCAAAGTATCGTTTCGAAATCACTTCAATCAGGAACGATTCGTTCTGCAGAGGTTACGGCAAAAAAAGGTCGTTTAAAACAAATGACAAGTGCTGTTACTCGCCAAATGAAATTTGCAAACCGTAGTGCTCATCCACAACCATTTATATCTTTGAAGGTGTTTTAAATATCCACATTCTTGAATACTGTTTTTGAATATCTAGAACTTTGAACTGCTTTGGTCTTCTTTGTCAAAATTTCATGGAAACTGTTTAAGAAGAATGTTAATATGATCATCATTTTAAAATACACATTGTGAGAGGAATTTGAAGAATCGAATATTTTAACCGGAAACATGCGTAATATTTTTATGGCTGTAATATTTTTCTGAAAACCCAAATTTTCAGGCGCAATACCAGTCAGTACGAAATCGCATAACTGGCAGACAGTTTACTGTATCAGACCCAAGCATATCAAAAATGCCTCGATCACATGACAGTTCCTCATCAGTCGATACTATTAGTCTCTCCTCTTGGTACAAATCCAGAAAGTTATCAGCAAGAACTTTAGCCAATTTCTGGTCTGAGAAGACAAAAAAGTAAGCCCTGATTTTATGACTTGCATGATAGCCTTCCAAATTGTTCAGAAATATATTTCAGAATATTAAAATTGTATTGTGAACAAATAATTTCATTTTTCAAACATCTCCTTCTACATGCATAGCTAAAAATTGCTTAGTTGTTTTTTTTTTTTATAGCATGGAGTACCAAAAAGTCGAAATATTTCAAAATTACTACTACTTCTTTTTTAGTAGGACAAAAAGTTCCGAAAATACAAGTCAAAACCCAGCTTTCTCTAAGGAGTTTTTGCTGTCCTCGAAATCGTGTGAAGAAGAATATGCTGAGAAGCCCTTAACATTATTCGAATTCATTGAATTGTACAAATCATTTAATGCAAACATGCGAACAGATCTAAAGTAAGTTCATTTTAGAAAATACGCTTTGAAGAACTTGAGTTCATACGAAAACATGTCAACAGTAATGATTATGCTTTTTTTTAGAGATATTTTCAATGATTTCCTCGTGGCATATGGATGTGGCAACGCAAATGCAGTTGAATGTGAAAAAAATCAAAAATTTTCACAAATAGAATCACCGCTTTGGGATACTGAGTTTATACCAAACGGTTCATAATTCAGCGTAAACATTGGAATTGAAGGAAGATGATGTTTACATAAAAAAATTACATTTTGATATAGACCAACATATATATACATATATATCGTGACTGTCTATCTATGTTTTTCTTATATGTTTAGGCAGAATTATTTAATAACAGTTCATGCGCTTTTTTGCAGATGTCCTTACAAGGAATACTTTTACAACTCAGCATATCAGTGAGAAGCAACAAAAGGTATACAACGCACTAGCTCTTGCTAGTTTAAATAGGTGTTTTTTTTTTTTTTTTTTTCGTTCAAAAAAAGAGTTGGAAACTGATCGTTGTTTTTTTGGACTTATGAAATATCTAAGTGAGAAGCGTTTTTGATGTGTACATAGTTACAGCACAATTGCAAGAATGTATTACTTAAATTCTTTTATAAACGAATTGGGAGAGAAAGTCAAGAAGGTAGCAATTAGTGCCTAAATATCAAAAACAGTAATAATCCTTACGATCTGTGTTATAAGAATAAAGAATTCTTACAATTTTTTCATATCAGGAAATTTTTGTAACAAGCATACTATTTCAGTATGGACCTAACGGATACATCAAGATATTCATTTTTAACTCCTGCAATGCTGAAACAGTTTATTGAGATACATCAGATGGAAATTGTGGATGAAGATTATGCAATCAAAATAATACAGGTCTTATAATGAATGTAATGACATGAAATTATATATCGTGTTTGTATAATTTTGAAAACTTTTATTGCTTCCAGGAACACGAACCGAATTCAATTTACCGAAGTAGTCAGCAGCTTTCATTTGAAGGATTTGTACGATATATAACTGACTCAACGAATTATGCGTTTGTGCCTGAAGCAATCAAACCTGATCAGGATATACTTCATTATCCATTAAACTATTACTATATTTGCTCAAGTCACAATACTTACCTCACAGGTCATCAGCTGAAGGGTGAATCATCCACCGAAATGTATCGCCAGGTTGGATTTACATGCACAAGAATTACAAATAAATGTTATTATTATTATACCTATTAGTAATTAAGGCTGCTGTTCTTACCATCAGATCATTTCTATATTTACTTAAGTTCAATAACAAAGTAATTCCAAAAAATTGCATTTCTTTTATGTGACTTGAATGAATGATGTACATTGTTTTAATCAAATTTGTCAAAATTTGAATATTTGGTGCTACACGAAAAAACGCATATACGACTTTTTAAGTTAATTAAATTAAATTAATTTATATTCCAGGTAAATTTTGCAAAAAATTGTAGGTACTATTGACAGGCTGTCGTTGCGTTGAATTAGATTGCTGGGATGGTGAAAATGGCCTGCCCCAGATATTCCATGGCCACACTTTGACATCTAAAATTGGCTTTCGTGAAGTACTTACTATCATTAAAAAAAGTGCCTTCGCTACCAGCAATTTACCTGTTATTTTATCAATCGAAAATCATTGCTCACTTCAGCAGCAAGCGAGAATGGCTCAAATGTTTAGAGTTCGATTTCCACCTTTTTGAACTTTGATTTTAAAAATTCATTTTGCCTAAGGTTTCACTTGAAGCAGTGCTCATGTGTATTTCAGAATTACCTCGGTGAAGAACTAGTTACGTATTTCTTGTTCGAAGCTGACTATAGTAATTCTCCACGACTTCCATCACCGTGGCAATTGCAGAATAAAATTTTAATTAAAAATAAGAAATTGGTCGCAGAACCAAGTGTCGGACTGCGTGTGGATAAGTACTTTATCAAAAATGAAAGCGATGCGGTTATGGAGCAGACTGAGTTTGTTTATTTGATAAAATAATCCTTTAACCACTTTTTAGAAAAATAATGAATGCTTAAAATTTGCAGTGGATTCTATGGAACAGATGAAGATGATCTTGAGGAATTTTATGATGATTTGGATGACGAAGAAGCAGGTCAGCTTACATTTTACTACTGGTTCCATATAAACCTCAAATGATGTAATTTATCTCAATTGTTTTGATGTTATGCAGGTTCGGAAAGTCTGAGGATAATAAATCGATTGTCAAGAGGTACACTGCATGAATCGTCCGGTGAAACTGAAGAGGAGCACAAGTACTCTGTATCCAAATCAGAACATGAGGTTTGTTTAAACTTCTAAAATTTTTGACCACCCAAATATTTCAGAAGTACTCGTATAACAGTAATATTTCTGCAATACAGATCGGAATTTGGCAGGGCACATAACCTGGAAAAACTTTAATTTGTGCGCACCATGCATCATTAGTGTTATAAATTCGGTATGTTATCTGTTTCATTTTTAATTGGCTGAATCAGTTTGTCATCTGATGTTACAGAACTGAATAATTTAGCCATTCTGTAGTTCATACATGTTTAATAAATGACATCTCACTGGAATGATTTGTCTGTAACATTCTTTTAATACTAGACAAGTGCATCATTCAACTGGGGAGCAGATGATAAACTATCATCATTTAATCAAGAAATAGTGTTGCAGAGGCCCATTAAGAAGATATCAGGAACCCCAGTTGCACCTGAATTATCAGATTTGGTGAATTACATGCAGACTACCAAATTCAAGGTAGGATTAACTGTTTGATGGCGGCCACTCAAGCTTCTCTGAACGTTAAGTACGACTTTACACGTTCAGTCTGAGTTGAGTCTCGCAAAGATTCTGTATATTGTAGTGATGTGTCACTATTTGAGATTTTTATAATGTTGCGTAAATGTCCCTTAATGTCATATGGTGGTAAAGAGAATTTTTTGGGGTTTTCCTGGTATGGTCGATTTTGTTCATCGACGAGAAGAACCTACCAAATCTTCGATGCTGGGGATGACTCGAGCAGGTTCTAATTTATTACCCATATCAACTCCATCACGACGGTTACGGAATATTGCATTATCCAATGGGGAAAATACACTGAAATCTGGAGAAGAAACTCGATTTTCTTTGTCAAGGCCCAACAGTAATGCATCATGCTATCAGGTTATATCACTGAATGAATCATCCGCCCGGAAGCTTTCAAGGTGATTATTGCAACTTCAAAAACTAACATTTATAGAGCTCACTAGCTCAAAAATTTATAAACCTGCAGTTATCATAAAGTTTATAAGGCTACAATCTTGAGAAAAATGGATTTTCTGAACATTTCAGGAAACACCCATTGGAATTTATCGCTTATTCACGTGAACAGATTGTTAGAACGTATCCTGGCGGTATGCGCATTGATTCCTCTAACTTCAATCCAGTTCATTATTGGGCATTTGGTTTGCAAATGGTTGCCTTGAATTTTCAAACCACTGATACAGCAATGGCCGTAAACGCAGCAATGTTCGAACAAACTGGGAATTGTGGATATATTTTGAAACCGAGGGTTTTATGGGACAATTCCCATCCCCACTATAATCGTTTTAATCCGCTCTGCAAAGATACTACTTCAATATCTGCGCTGTTTTATACAATTAAGGTAAATTTTTGCTTGTTTCTCGTTCCAATCAATCGTTATTTGGTGAATTAAATAAGTAGCTATACGAAGAGAAATAAAATCAGTCCATGATCGAGCGTTAAATGTTACCCGTTAGTTTTTCGGCAAAACATCTAGGTTTGTTCTTCGCAATGAATTGAAAGCACTCAGATTTCAGGTAAGAAATATCAAAATTTAGTCTTTATAACTTTATGAGTAGAAGATTCAAGAGTTAGTTTTGATTAAACTCGACTTCAAGAGTGTATCCTCTCGTTATGGATTTGATTTATATTACGTGAGTGAGATTGTACATGCATTTAAAAACTTACACAATAATTAACTTTTTTTGTCATTTTTCGTGCTAAAATTTGAACTTGAATGTTTAATATCCATTTCTTTAGATAATATCAGGACAGCATGTTTGTCCAAATCAGCATAGCGCTTCAACGTATGTTGAAGTGGAGATCATCGGAATACCAGCGGACTGTGCCAAAGAGAAAAGTAAAACAGTAAATCGAAATTCCGTGAACCCAATTTGGAATCACACTTCAACATTTCGAATCTCTTTGGTTTATCTAGCTTTTTTACGAATCGCTGTCTGCGATAGCACAAGTGGCAGGTATTTCTTTCGTCCATTTTCCTCAACAAATAATTTGGTGTTCTAAAATTAAGAAATTTTTTCCTCAGTGCGACCTGCGCCTTTTCATATACATATTTTATTAGATGTATGGCACAACGAGTAGTTCCTGTGCGTTGTATTCGGGCAGGATATCGTCATCTCCCATTACGAACACCCACAAATATACCGATGGATCAGGGAACTATATTTCTATATTCACATTTTGAACAAGAAGAACATATTTATTTACATGACGAAGATAGTATTGTCAATTGTAATACTGATCAACAACTGCAACCTCAGACACTTAATATCTGTCCGGTTAGGCTTTGTGGAAGTATCTGATTCCATTTATATTACTTTACCTTACCTAATTTACTAATATTTCAATGGTCGCAAGCACTTCTATAATAAAGTCGCTTATTTAAGACGGCAACGATAAAAGCAGTTCCCATTCTCAAACGTCAGATTTTTGTATTGCGAATATCGGGCTTATATAATGACGATACACCAGTTATTGTGCACGCTGAGTCATTTACCACAGTGAAGAATGTCGTACAAATGGTATGAATGTTAGTTAGGTTTATTTGTATTCTGTATTCTAATCCAGTTCATTTGAAGTACTTCTGTTTTGATTTAATTAAGTAAGTCTAAATATTCATTTAGGACGATAGATTCTAATATTTTGTACCAACTTTTTATAGGCACTCATAAATGCCGGAAAAAATGCGGATACAACTGAGGAATATGTTTTGGTTGAAGTAAATAGCAATGAAGTGTTGAGTAACAGTGATGAACAACAAAATATGCAGTGCAGATATCGTATTTTACCGTCCAAGAAACCGATCATGGATTTTGTTGCATGCTGGAATGGTTCCATGCGTCGTTTCGTCATCAGGAAAAAAGGAACGGCGGGTTTATGCTTCATGACAGAATCGCACATGAAATCTTATAAAATTCACTCCTTTTGAATTCTGATGTGAACTATTGGGCTTCCAATGACTTGTAGTGTTTGTTCTAGGACCCTAGCGGTAAAGCTTGGATCAGTTCTATAATCAAGAGTGGTAGCGGAACACCGTCATCATCGTCAACAATTCAGTCACCATCTTGCGCTCAATCTCCTTTAGGGAGAAAAACAAATAATCGTTCCTTAGGACAACATCCTATGCTTCATAGAATAAAGTCTTTGGATCACTATGTTTTTAACGAGAAGGAGATTACAACTGGTAATATCTTTTGCAGTACTCAGAAAGTAAAGAAACTTCTTGAACTACATAGTTTCCTTGGCGTCGAATAATTTGCTTTTTAAAGAACTTCAGTTTGAAATCAGTTGTTTCATTTGTAATCTATTCATAGATTTGCGTCCATTCACATGTACAATGAGCGGAACTTTTCTGATGTGTGTTCATAATGTTAGCAGACATCAACCGTACGTTATTCTTCGGGCGAGTATTTACAGCACTGCTAACGATATCATCAAAGAAGTACCTCGTAATTTACATTAAAACAAAAATAAGAAAAAGTTTCTATAAAAGTGAATTAAAAATCCTTAACGCGGTGTAAACTTGAAAGATTAGGATGTTGATATATGAGAGGGTACGTTTTACGATGCTTCAGGCATACGGAAGAAGCACTGCTTACTATGAATTTTTGTCTTTTTGGTGCTTCATTAGAGTTAGAATCTTTAGTTTGGCCTAAATGATGCACTCATCTAGTTTTTCATCTAAAATCGACAAAAACATTAAAATGGGAACAATGAGGATGTAACAATATCGAGTCAGTTGTTATTGTGACATCCATAAATTATGTTAGATGAACAGTATGTTTGCAATAGGTACAAATCTGCTAATGTATAAGCAACCGAAATTTTGATATCTACACTCACAATTCACTTGTATTTTGAGTTTTTAAGGTTTTCTTGAAATCACAACAAGCAAATGTCACTGAATCAGAATACATACTGGTTGAAGAAACAATGAAACAACCAGTTTCAGCGCAATCTAGATCAGTAGACCAGAACATATCTGGGAATATTATCTCATTTGAAGGGAAAAACATTGAAAGTTAGTTGATCACTTTGGTCTTTTCAAAAGAATATGCTACTGTATGAATACTTTAACAGAAAAACAAATTCTGTATCCCGTTTTTACATTAACTTACTCATGTTAGTAATACCTACGAAACATCTGAACATTTGGAAATACAGTATACAGTAATTGTTTCACAGTAACTGTTTTGCAGCAGCAAAACCTTTTGAGTATACAGACGTCTCTATGAGAGTGTTGGCATCAAATGAAATTGTTTGGAAAGCGCAGAGTGCATGGAAAACACCTGGACGTTTCATCTTGGAAAATCGGGAATACACTATCCATTCAACTAGAGAACAAGTGAAAAATTTATTGGAAGCACTCGAAAATGCGCATGTAAGTGCTGGCCTTTCACTACCAGTTAAAGATTAAGAAACTGTTGATTTTCTCACTAATATTTCCGCTCAATTTTTTTTTCTTTTCTTGATCAAAATTATTCTGCATCTATTTGTTATATTATGGTGTTTTCATTGCAAAGTTTCAACTTCACTCAGTGAAGCAAATTATTCCTAGAAAGGTGCATTGATATAAATCTCTGAAGTTTACGGTTATAGGACATCAGTTTCTGTTATGGATTTTTTTTAACTTCTTTAGAATGAATTTTTGAACTTCTCTTATACTTATTAGCATGGAAAAATTGTTGATCTTTATTACAGGTAGAAATTTTATATACAAGTAGAATTTACATCTTAGTTTAATTTCTGTTAATTCTTTCGTTATTTCACTTTGATGACACCTTACACATGTACATGAAAGAAATCCAAAAACACTGGTAAACATTTTTATAACATCTGCCGATATTTTAGACAGAAAATCCTGGTGATTATTGTAAGCATCCACTTCTAACCCGAACTTGTACAATTTAATTCTAAATACATGCAGTCGTCCCTCTTAACAACATTGTCATGCATTAACCATGATCTCATTTTCATCCATCATAATCCTATTTCGATAAGGAACTGTGACATTTCCTGTGACATAATAATGATTGAAAAAATAAAGATGCGAATAATTTCAAGAATACTTTCAAGTTGTACACTGGACAATGGTGCAATTGTCAAGCAACATTCGAAATTTAATAGCATTTTTAAAGGTTCAAGTTCCTCACTGCTTTTTCCTTCTGTCCTACTCCTTTCGTCTAGTATCGGTATATGAGTCTAGAAATGTTTAAGCTTTTTTTAAAAGACTGCACATGCACAAGCACAGTTACACAAATACGAGATGAAAGTGCAGGTTTACTGCGACATTTCAAAATTAAGAAATCTGGATTTACAAAGGCACAGAAATATGAAGCTTCAATGGAATGCTGGGAAGCAGTGTGATTATTAAGCTCACATGAGCAAGAATAAAATTTCTTCGCGTGGTGTCATTTGGGATGCGGTATTTTCAGTTTCACGTGGAATCCTACCAGTGTTTCCATCCTGCTTGCTTCAATTTATTTGGTTTCCCAACTAAAAATTTCCGCTTATATTTTACGTCTATCCCGTTACCACTTCCCACTATCGAATTTCACCCATCCTGCTCATGACTTATTGCAAAAGTAAAGAATTAAAGTTCAGTTGAAATCAAGAGCTTATTCATATCCAAACCATGTTTCACTATATCATACCACACAGTTACTCTAAACTTTAACACGATCCGAATTTGCAAATCATAATCACGGCCATCGCATTTTTTCTATAATTCACGCGT
This sequence comes from Brugia malayi, assembly GCF_000002995.4. Taxonomy (NCBI): domain Eukaryota; kingdom Metazoa; phylum Nematoda; class Chromadorea; order Rhabditida; family Onchocercidae; genus Brugia; species Brugia malayi. The sequence continues at coordinate 4,196,146 of NW_025062479.1, forward strand.
TCCGATTTCTGCTGTATGCTTTCCTTGAACAAAATTTTCTAGCATGATGATTTGCCACCAACCCCGTAAACCTATAATGATTTTTACTATGTGGAAAATATGAACTGAACAGGAAGATAAAAAACATTTATAAAAATCGAGATGAAAAATTAATACAGTGAGCAATGAGGAATTTCCACTGAATTTTACTTGGTCAAAAATTATGTAAACGCGCAGTACGAAGTTTCATTAAAAAAAAAATCAGAATTTTGGACATATGTGACGGACAATCGCGCTATTACCTTTATACCATATTACAATGTCGAAATTTTCGCAGCAAACTCTTTTGCAGGGTATACTTTAACTGTTTTGGAACAGGTTTTTTACAAATCCATTTTATAAAATATAATCTTGCATGCTGTATTACATCGAGAAACAGCATTCAAGAAAAGCTAAGCGTGATGCAAATTTTAGGACCACCGGGAAATAGTGCAAAAAAAAAAAAAAAAAAAATGGATGGGGATGTTAGAAAGGATAAAAATAAAATATTTGCAAGCCTGAAATACCAATCTTTAGAGCTGTTTGGTTTAATTATGCAACAATTCATAACTGCCAGAAATTTAGCAGTTTCGTAAAAAGCAGCAGATGAAGAATAAGGAAAAAACTTTGCCGTATATTAGTAAAGAGCTTTGCATATATTACTCCGAATAAAAGCAGAATTTTTCAAAAAAAAGTGATTACTCAAATCTGATGGCTTCATTCCAAACAGTACCAAAACTAATATACAAAAAATTTTCCCAAAGACTATTATTGCAGAAATTATTGTACCTCTACTCTATATCTTTTTGAAGTGCAGAAATCAAAAAGTGGAATGGGCAGAAAAACATTCAGACTGAGATAAATTTTAGGATAGTAAAAAGATAGATTATGATATATGCTATAGGACTGTATCATCTTCCTCTGTTTGTTCAATGACGCAATCGTTCAATTTAATTCGGAGTGGTTTTGCCCTTGGGTCCTAAAAAAAGTAAACAATTCCAACATTTAGTTAGGTTATTTTTTCATAAAACTAAGTCTTATACAACTCTGATAATGTTCATAAAATTCATATATTTACTTTAAGAACCTGCAAGCTTCCTAAAACTTCTGACAATTTATCAGTAATAAAGGATTAAATGAAAATGATAATGAAAATGGCAGATAACAATTTAATGTTGACAAAAGCAGCAGCCAGAAAACTACCACAACTTTAATTACTGTTCCTAGAAATGCTGAAATTATAACAGCTATAATTAAACTAACTCCAATAGTAATCTGTGTATCCATCAAATTAATTTTCAAATTCAATGGAACACTAGTTTTTTGATTATCACATATGAAAGCAGAAAGATGCACTAAAATAATATCATCAAGTGTTGCTCGAAATCCCTCAATCTGCATCTGAAAAATCATCTTGAAATTGTCACGAATATTAGATATTTCAACAAAGCCTATCTTCTAACATCAAAGATACCATACTACGCACACAAATGCATGCCTACAACCACTGAATCTTAATTCACCTTGCTACAAAGATATTAAAGTTAAAAATTATGAGATTTGTACACTTCATTCACTCTTCAACCGCAATAAACTCACTGTTTTGAGAGAAATGATTTGGAATACGTAATGAAATTTCCAAATTTGAGGTTTCATATTGAAAACACTTACTTTAAGAAAAAAGATGTCATAAGAATCTGATGAACAATAAAAAAAAGTTTTTAGAAATTTGAAAAAGAAAATTTTCAGAAAAAAAGACTAACTTTTATCGACAGAGGTTGTCTATCAGATGAGCTAAATTGAAAATTAACGGTAGTTTTATCATTACCGTTATTCATCTCAATATTTCTATTGAGATCGCATCCTTGATTATTTATTGCAGTATAAATGTCACCCAGTTCCCTATTCAAAGACTGCTGAACCATAATCCTGCAATTGGAAGCATAGGAACTCAACGGTGCAGTATTCATTCGTGTACATGCTCAATACCATAATCATCAATATACTCAGTGAGATCATCTTTAATGAAATTATAATAAAAAGTTTGTTAATGCCAAAATAACGTTGTTAAAATATTCATAAGACTTTTCAGTTTAATATCGTACATACTAACTTGAAAAAGAAACAAAGTGAGATAATTATGTTAATTCGCCTTTTTCACTTAACTAATTTCCCTAGTTCTTTAACTAATTATACCTTGCTCATCCGTTTCTAAATCCTAAATAACAAAATACAGTGGTATCAGCGGTAGTTAAGATATCCATCATCAGTTTGAAACACTTAGCGATTAAGAAAACGTTTGAACTGTCCTTCATGATTTAATTATCGGATGAGAAAAATCTGCAAAACTCACTTTCTAATGTAACCAGCTCCCTGTGAAGCATTATTGAGGGATGATATCACCACATTCAAGTCGTTCATTATTGCAGAAACAACGTTCACCTACAAACCAATCCAAAAAACCTCATCCAAAAACTCCTAATTATCTGTTTTCTAATTACATTCAGTGGCTAATGTTGAGATTAAAGATTCATACTGCATTAAAGTTTATAAAATTCCATTTCCAAATATTCGAATTTGAACTCTAACAATGGGTCATGAAATTACAACCTGTTGTTTCAATTCTTTAGGCAACTTCTTCGGTTTCGATATTACTTCATCAGCAAAGGCTTCTTCACCAATAACAACTTCTTCACAGAGAAAAAGATTAAATCTTAATAATCAGAAAAAAAAAAATACATACAGCAGTTTTCTAATCTGACCGTAGTTTCTTCTAACATCGGAATAACAGTTCCTTACTTCTTTATACTTTTAGAGTAATATTAATAACTTTCAGCAACAATTTAGAATCATGTAGAAGTAAATTTAGAGTACGCAGTACGAAACAGTTCTTATAATCTTGCAAAAAATCCATTTTCCAAACAAACGCTGATAATAATTACAAATGGGCACTCAAAGGATTGATACCAAGACAGAAAACGTGACCCAATATTCCTAACTATTCTTAGCATCACTAAGATTTGTAATATTTTATTAGCACTCAATTTTCTAAGTAAAATAAAAGCTTACCTTCAGTAAAAATGTCATCTTCAACATCGAACAGCATTAACTGTTGTTCTTCCGAAATATTTGTTGCAACCGACATTATTTCATCTTCTGCATCGACTAATTCTGCAAGATGAGTAAGTTTCTCTTCTGGAATTTTGTTTCATTTTTAAAAAGCAAATTATTCTAACCTGTGAGGAAGACGAAAAGTAAAATTGAAGACTTATAATATTATTACTACAATCGGTATACTTTACGCTTTCGATAGTTTTGGATAATTCTAAAGAATTATCGTCCTTTGGAGTTAGACCACTATTTTTTATTTCCATAAAACCAAAAAAAAAAAAAATGGAAACAACAAACAAATGAAACACAAATAGAACCGTTATCTATTTGCTGTGAAAATTCCGAAAATCCTTCCAGAACATCATTGTGGAACACTACTGTTTCACTTGCAACAGTCATTTCCTGCTCTGGTATATAGCCGGTTGGTGTCAAACATGCTGGATGTAATCTTTCGTTTGTATCTGCAATTATCTGTTAACAATGATCCAATACACCCACAAACAAAAACCAAATTTGCAAAATTCAAATGATTATTAAAGTAATACTCATAATTCACATTTTATACTTTCGAGCATTTGAACAAAATAATGTTACCTACAGGATACCAAAAAACAAATCAAAGAAATTCCGGATTAAGATTAAGCTAATGCTATCAAATTTAACGACAGTGAGCTTGAAAGCATTTTAGCATAAGTGAATCAAATGAAATGGAATCACCTAATTATAAAAACTGAAAAAAAAAAAAAAAAAAAAAAAAAAACTAAAATTGTAATATGCTCTACACTAATATGTTCAAACTATCACTAAAACACTAAAAAAAAAAAAATCTGACCCGTTCCTTTCACACAATCTAAAACGCTCCAAACATAGACATGCAATCTTCTGATTAAGGAAACCTTAATGAAATTCCGAAAGCGGAATCAAGTCATCCCTACCACTTTATCAATTATTCATAAGTTCAATGGTAAATCTACATAAATTTTAGGTCAACTTTAAAGGTAAGCGTAAAGCTTCAGCAGAATGAGTAAAACAGCAAACATTTAGTAATCTGTAGGTTTATAGCGCATTTGAACCTATAAATTAAACGGGATCTGTTTTAAAGTTGGCATTGCAGATGTTTTATCACAGAAGTTGCACTATGATAAGCTGGTTCTTAAACATAAGATTCCTTCCTTCGTTTTATTTCTCAATATCAGTAAATTCCATTTTCTGCAGATGAACTGAAAGCTTTCCTGATACTAAATTTACAGAATTGTAAAACTACGTTACTCATTACAAATTTGGTCCATCCCTTTTTAATGATCTGCAAAGTTTAAAAACTTGAATTACAAGTTCTTTCAATCTTCACTTCAGTTTTGATAGTGCTCGATACTGCTTAGGTCAGCGGAATAGCGCTACTTTTAGTTTAACATATAATAAAAGGAAGCTAAACGATTACTTTGAGTACTGCTCGTTCAACTTAACCGTATCTGATGATCATTCATTCCATCTAAATTTTATAAGGACTACTCATGGTAAAAAAGGAATAAAACGATAAGATACTTGAAAAAAGAAAACTCCAGCCACAATTCTCATAAAATTCACTATTATTACACATCGAAATATCTGCATAAAATGTAACAATTTTGAAAATGAATATTACTGCAATTTTCACGAAGCCATTAACTGAAAGATTTCAAAGAAAATGTAGAAATTAATTTTTTGACTGATATCACTTCCGTCCTATGTTGTACATGAATTTGTAAATTCAAATATCACTGAGCACGCTTTTTAAAAGTTATCGTTCTCACTTTACTACTACGCAGTTATTTTTATACTTCTTTAGCTGAATTGAAACAAACGAATAAGAAAAAAATTAATATGGAATAAAATAATGCAGAAAATAAAGTCATTTAAACATTTAAAATATGAATTTTGACTCCCTTTTTTTCTCAAAGGATTGGTAAAACTCCTTTGAAGTGACAATTTTTTCGTAACAGCCAGTATTTACAATCGGACTACATACGGTACAATTTTATTGTCCAGATATAAGGCTAGTAAGTGGAGAACATGTCTAAATGTGAAAGTAAACTTTTCTAGAGCAGTTGATTATGAATAAGGGTGACATAAGTTGACAGGTTTGTAGAGTGGTTTGCATAACGACCGTTAAAAATGTTGTAGAATAAAAGTGTGTGAAGTGCAGACACGATCACACTAATATTCTTTTCAAAAACTGTGGTAATGAATTTGATCTGTGATGATATCAGGAAGTAAGCATTGACAGCAATTACTCTGTCCATTTGTCTTGCATTGATTATTTGTTATATAAAACTACCATTTCTGAGGTTAAGTGTCCATGTGGAAAATAAACGAAGAAAAGAAAGGCAAAAGTAGGACACAAACCAAAAATTGGTGTCACAAATATGACCTGACCAAATGATGGATACCATCCCGAAAATCCTCTTCCCCGTGTGCACACATAAAAGAAGTGAATACATTTCAACCTTTAGTGTCAACAGTAGATAGTAGAACAGCAGATTGTTAAAATGTTTCGCATCGGTAAACTTAATCTTTCTATGTGTTTGTTTATCTACAATTTAAAATTAGATTAACTTTTGCAAAATTGTAAAATGATCTATCACTGCCCACTTAACAGTATTTTTGCATAATCTTAGTAAAGTAGCAATGAACAGCTTCCGCACTTGACAATCCGATACAACAAACGTCAAAACGATTGGGCGGAGAAATGGGTTTATACGCAAGAATCAGAACAGTTATTATAGTATCAGATGCATGCGTCGAAAGGGGGAAGAAGGAGAGTAGGTTATTGACATGGCTAAAGGCGATTAATACCTCTGCGGTCGTTGGGAGCCAATAAGGGAGGGAGCTGACCCGGTGACCTAAATTATCGAGTCCCTTCTCACAAAGAACTAGTAACGGGTACTTACTCTGACAACAGGTACTGAGTACCGAACCCACTGACTTCCATCTACCTCTTTCTTTGAGCTTTGCTTACCTTATTTATTTATATAGCATTAGCTAGAAAAGTAACATCCTCACAGTTCTGAATTCTTATCTATAAATTTTCTGCATTCTTGATTCGTCTTGAGAAGTGATTTCAAATTCACTGTCAGACATCACACAGAAATCTCAGACAGCACAAATACAATTTTCGAAAATTAAAATCATTTTTAACCCTGTTGCTCTATCCACAACATCAATACATTTCAATTCCATCTGTTCCAGATCCTATCAGCTACTGATGACGTCATACCTGACAAAAATTTTTTAGCAATATAACATGAAATTTGTTGGAATTTAATAACTTTTCTCTTCAGTTATTCGTCAAGAAATTAAAGCAAGCACAACTCGTTCATATCTCTGGAATAATACAGGTAATACCTCAAACCGAACTTGATTGCTACCGCGAATGCTTGCTGTACTAACTTCCTTAACTTCCTTCAGTTTAAGTATTAACTAAGTTATGCATACCTGAAGCAAGATGCATTTAAATATGAACAAATATGCAAAATGAGCAGTACTGAAAAATGTATAATCTGTGTCACTGGAATACACCTTTCCTGTCAACAGAAGTGGGTTGCATACCATGCGATGCAATTATTCTTTTCTTTTATTTTAGATAAATTTTGAAGGTCGAAATAGCGACAAAGGAGTTTCAGTATCACTTTTAAATCAATTTTCCAGTCATTATATCATTTGGAAATATCTGTATCGAAAATTCTGGAATTCTGTGCTACTCAGGCGCGCTTATTATGTGAAGGATCTTCTGGATTCTTGATCCCACGAATTATATTACTATTTAACGGTATAATCCATGTTACCTAATTCTTCTGTTTCATCTATTTTTCGAAATGGCTCGACTAAGAACTTTATTAATCTATCGAACAATTGCAGTAAGATGATAACTTATTTGGAATTGACCATATGGTAGTGTGGCAACGACCGACAGTTCAATTTCTTGTACCTCAATATTGACTTTTTTTAAAGTTTCTATTTCAAACTGATATGATTATTTCTCCACCAAAGTTAGTACTGCTGACCATTTGCGCAAATTACGTGATAGCATTCTGCCCAAGCCTTCATTCATGCACTTGTGATGATAAATCTGATGGTTATTATATCAGTTGTAAAGGTCCTACCAACACCTCCCTTTCCGATATTATACAATCACTAGGTAGACGGCAAGTGCAAAGGCTTACGATTACTAATACTTCATGGCCGGTGAGCTCTTTCTAGACTTGTTTTAGAATATAAAAAACCATTTCTCTTAATATTCAGAAAAATCAAAAATTCAGTCGTATCATAGGCTTTAAAAATCAACATTTCAGCTTTCATAAAAACTTCTGGTTTCTAAAGTTTGTTATGAATTATTCAGTAAAACTCGGATAGAACTCAGAATTTAGGAAAAGTTCAAAAAGTCGAAAAAAATTACACTCGTCTCTTTATGCATTTTCATACAAACTATTTTTAAGCAAGTAACTATCCTTCAGACTTAAAATTTTAGAAAAAGAAAAGAAAACATAACTTGAGGTGAGTTAGAATAGTGAACTAAAATACTACACTTTGTTTTTCATAAAATAAAATTCCAGATACATCAATACAACGATGAACTCTTCCTACTCTATAAATTTAAAATTTCCAATTCAGGTGCTCGAAGAATTGCCATTAGCCAGTATACGGTCTCTTCAGTTGATCTCGTGTGGTATCAAGAAAATTACGGATACAACGTTCGCCAAATTAGCAGATAATTTGGAACATTTAACAATTACCGAAAATATGCTCACAACTGCGACAGTGCTTAGTTCCTTGCCAAAGTTAATTTCGCTCAATCTCAATTATAATCAGGTAGACTATAGTTCAAAAATATTCACGGCAATTTGGTTAGAAATTTCGAAATTAAAAAAAAAAAAAGTTTCAGTTAACAGATTTACCAGATAATGTATTCAAAAGTACCAAAAATCTACGACATTTACTCCTTAAGGGAAACAAAATTTGCTCACTCTCGAGGTTAGTTCCAATTTTTTTATTTTTCTCACATTAGTGGTCATATTTATAGTGAATGGTAGTTGTTATATTAGCACATATTTTTTGGGCTCATAAAATTATAAGTTCTCAACGAGTACCCTTTTTTAACCGACCTTATTTTGGAATTTATGATGAAAACCAGTTTAGGAACAGGTTTTCGTAAAATCGACTACAGCATTATGTAGGATGAGTTTTTATGGACTAGGTTAATTTTAATGAGTATATGATATGGCTGATGATAATATTATCTATTAAAGTTGCGGCAAATGAGATATAGATGGCCTTGAACTAATTTTATTTAAGAATATATTGACCAGTAACAACAAGGCGAATAACGAGATGGAAATTGGAAGTCAACTACTAATAGAAGAAAATTAGGGGTGTAGAGAGGATTTTTGTGAGTCCATAATCTTTAGTTCCTTCAATCCCGACCTATCCCTCTCCTCTTTCCGCATTTTTTTTCGTTTTCTTCAACGATTGATGTAATAAACTGAGTATAAATACAGATAACAAAAGCCTTGATATTTGCTGGAGTTGTTTAGGGGATAATCACAGTGAATACTTTAGTAATTCATTATTCGATATCAAGAACATACTGGAATTACTGGATTTGAGTGACAACTGTCTCAGTGATATACCAGCACAGAACCTAAGGAATTGTATCCGGCTAATGTATTTGGATTTATCCCATAACGCTATAAAGAAAATTGCTAACTTTGAACTTATGAATCTACCATTACTTAAGGTAAAATATCATAACTCAAATTGGTATTGTCTTTAAAACACTTGAAATAGCTAGTTCCTCTCTATTTTGAGGATGGGATTCTACTAATAACATATAAAGCAATTAATCGACTTCTATTGAGAGCATGATCTTTCATTCTCTTCAATGATATATATAAAAAATACTCTGCAATTGATTTATGAGCATTTCTGTCACAAAAGTATTTCGGAAATTTTAGAATTTGAAGACCACTCCAAAAGGAATCCTATAAAATGCATTTTTTTAATAATACATTTGCCAGCATTTGAAAACTGAAAGAACGAAAAAGGAATGAGGTCAATACATACTTACCCATCATAAAATACCAGTTGATCACCCTAATTTGTTCAACTAAAATGAAAAATGAGCGGGTTTTGAAATTTCCAAATGAATATTTTATATAAGTAATTGCCTTATGTCAAATAAAGAAGAAAAGAAACAAAAAGACATATGTGTTTCTGCATTATTATTACTGGTCTTATTTTCCATGAACTAGACCTAAATTCAGCTTAACTATTGCTTATTTCCTTTTCAGGAACTACGAATAAATAACAACCAAATAAATTACATAGCACCGATGGCATTCATGAATGTACCACTTTTGGAACATCTTTATTTAAGGAATAATCTAATTTCTTCTATTCAAACGGAACGTCTTTTTCAAGTCTTCAAAAATCTTGAAGTTTTAGATCTGTCTGAAAATATGCTCACTAAGGTCAAGTTTCACTTGATGCAGATATGCATGTGAGTAAAAAAATGATTTTAACAGAAAAATTGAAAGTTTGGAACTTGATATGTGAATTTATGCATTACCAACATTTCCATTATACTCAATAAAATAGAATGAAATTTATAAGCAGCAACTCCATTGATATTTCAGGTACCATCATTAAAAGAATTATCTAATCTGCGACAAATTCATCTCAGGCACAATAAAATCTCAAGGATAGAAACGCTTGCATTTAGTTCCAACAGAAAGCTTCAACTCATCAGCTTACAGGTTCATTAATTATTTCTAAAAAGTAGTTTTTTAAGATTTCGTGGATTACGTTTACCACAGTGGAATAACATCGTAATGACAGCTAATTAAAGTCGCTTTTGTAGAACAACAAAATTACAACGATGTCACGGAACAGTTTCGACTCACTGGATGAACTCGTCGTCCTTAACTTAGCTAATAATGATATCAAGAAGATCGGTAAGAAATAGCATTTAGAGGATCATCTGAAGATATCGGGAGGCACAGCTTTGTTTTCTATTATCAATGTTAAGAGTAAATCGATGAACTTCTTTTTCAGAACGAGTAATGCTTGATGGGATGCGAAATCTTCAACAACTTAATTTACGAAATAATTCCCTTACTGTATTGGAAAATGCAACATTTACATCAGTTTCAAAGATAACAACCCTTGATCTGGCGCATAATAGTATCCAAACAATTGAAAAGAATGTCTTCACACCCCTTAAAGATATATTCTGGCTTGATCTGTCATCTAATCTTATCAAAACAATAGAACAAGATACCTTCAAAGAAAAAATAGCAAACATTTTGCTAAATGGTATGTTTAATATAATGGCAATTATTAATAATAATAATAATAAAATAGTAACAAAAATAAATACATATAAATAGTAATAAATAATAAATAATAATCATAATAATAAATAAATAATAATAACTTTTCAGACTCAAATCGAAACTTATATTTTCATAAATTGGGAAATTTCCTAGTTATTTAAAAAAAATCTTTCTCTTAATATTTTCTACCGGAGGTAAATTTAAGACAATCCACTTCACTGTGATGAAAAACTGAATTGGTTGGTTAACTATTTGGTGGCAAATCAGGTACGAACTTTTTTACCCTATCAAACTGAGGTACTGTGTGCTGGACCGGAAAAATACACCGGTGTTCGACTGAAAGAACTGATGATTGCGAAAGCCAATGAAACAATGGACAAAGCAAGGAATAATTTTTATGAGAATGGCCAACGTGATGTAGGTAAGTAAAATTGAAAAGAACTTTGAGGAACAATGCTAGTATGCATTAAATTTTTTACAATAAACTTTGGTAATAACATGAGCAAATTATAAATTTACCTTCTGCAACTTATGATTTGCTTCCCAATTTAGCACTTACGCAACCGATTATTGGTGCTCTCACTGAAGCTATACCTTCAATCCAAAATATCCCTGGTATCAATTACTTACCCAAAGCAAATGAGGAACGCACTATCGATGTTCGAAAATTTAACAGTGTTATTGAACAAGTGAACTTTTTACCTTACCTAGAATTACTTTAAACGCTATTAATAAGACCTAATATACATTAGATTGATATGAGTCAAAGTTCTGCATTTCGCAGTAAAAAGTTTTTAGCTTTCTTCACCACTCATTCCTGTCACAACTGGGAAACAACCGGCATCAGTGGATATTGAACAATTTATCCAAACTATTCCGAATCTTGTTGTTAACATACCCGGCATGGGCGATGTCGACATAAGCAAGGTGAATATTTTTCTACGGATGAATGAAAATGTAATTCTTATTTTCAAATTCGCATTTTACTACAGCATTTTTCGCGATCATAATTTATCAAGTAATAGCATATTCAAGATTTCATTTGTGAATTTAGGACTGGATAACGAAGTGAAAAAAGTATTTCAAGACAAAAGGATGTAAAATTTTTAGCTTCCACCAGGCGTAATTACACATGTCTTGCGAGGTGGACAAATTCCGGGCTTACTTCCGGAAACTTTGGACAAAGTTACAAAGGAATACTTCAAACGTATGTATGCAGCAGCAGAGACGGCTAAACGAGGAGGACTTGTGATCGCTGAATCCCGTAATTTAGCACCATCGGAAACGCTACCGCAGTCATTTACAACCCATGTAATACAAGCAACCGCTATACCACAACCTGACCGACGACAAACACAAAGTATACGGGTGAGAATTATATGCCTGCTGCCAAAACTCAAACAGTTAAGAATATTTCCCATCGCTTTTTTGGTCATTAACAAGTCTTATACAACTGGTTAATTTTATGCTTATCATAAACAGTATGAGGGTATTTTTCCGTGCATTTTTCAAATCTAAAGAAACTAAATCCCGTTAGTTCTTTTCAAAAATTTCAAGATACAGGTGGCTATGAGCAGTATTCCAAACCAGTTTAAAAACTTGTCAACGGAAAAATCCAGAGGTTTACCATCAACAATAATCGAAGTAATGAGAATGCTGCCAACTGGTTATAATATCAGTAAGATACCAAAACCGGTGCTTGATGCCCTATTCCGCGGCGAAGTACCCGATTTTACACTCCTTCCCAGTGAACTTCAACAGCATCTTCTCACAGATGGACACAGATTAATTGCTGCGTTGTCAACCCATGTAAGTTTCTATGGTAATTATTAAGCTAAATAGCTTAATTATGAAATCAGTCTGAAACCTGTTCAGTAACATAAATTATTTTAACAGAATTGATAAACTCCATTAAGACCATTCTCAATTATTAGTCGATAATTCCTGAATCAATCCCAGCAATTGATAACCTTTATATCATTTTGCTTCATAACAGCATTGCTAATCGTAGTTTCATTTTCAAGGCTAATAAAACAGTGGAAGAAATACTACACAATTTGCCGACATTTAAACGTCCAATAAAACCTACCTTCATTCCATACGATATCAATGAAGTGACTAACGATCTTACCCAAACTAAACAACGAGCTGAGAAATTGGTTCGGGTCCAATATTACACTGCTTTATTACTTGGTTTGTTCCAAGACAACTTAAATTCTTCCACTGTATGAAAAAGTAATCGATAGCAGTAGAGACTGTAGGCAAATCTCTTTATACATGATTTTAGTTCAAAGACATAAAAAAAATAAGCAAAAATGTTAGATGTTTAACTGACTTAAAAATTAATTTAAAATTCTCCCCTCCAAACAAAACATAATTTCAGGTTTTGTTGGAGCAATTTCTATAGCAGTCTTGAGTTTAATATGTGTATATATGAAAAAAAAACGCCTGGGAGATCCAGAACTAAACATCGATGAAGATTCTTTAGTAAATCCAAGTCAAATGCCACAAACACAACAGTCAGTCACAAGTGGATCAAAGATAGATACTCCTTTTACAAAACATCATAAATACCTTTCAGGAAGCTCTCACATGTCCAAAATTTATAAATGAATTGAATTTTAAATTAATTTATTTTATGATAGAGAGAGTCATCACTAGTCCTTACTTCTGTTTCTAAATGTTGCATTACGGTAGCAATTGATTGGCATTTTTATTTTAAAAAACGAAACGTGTAATCATTTGTTATGTATTCAACTTTGTATCAAAATATGTAAATTTTGTGCAAAAGTTAATTTAGTGCCCTTTTTAACTGTACTCTAGTCTATGCTTTTGTTTTTGTAAATCTTGTTCCACTGTACACTATTCTTTGTTTGTTTTGCAACTGTAAATTAAGTCATTTCTTTATTCCCTCTTCAGCTTACATTCAGAGAATACACTAGCACTATTTTTGCTACCCTAGTTAAACAAATTCAGCATACGAGATCCACATTACTCTTCGGAATCACAAGTGGTTCTTCTGAGGGAAAATAGTTTCAAATCTTGGTAAAACTTATAATTTCATTCTTGTTGATCCCACTCTGTTTATGAAATCATGATTCTCAGTGATTACAAAAGATTCAGAAAGAATTCTTCAATTAATGCTGTTACAAATTTTTAAATTCATTTTTGTAAAGCTTTCAGTACTATGCTGAATTGTCTGGCTCTTAAAGTTACAAATTCCAAGTGGGTGGGAAACTGAAAACTGTCACAACGTGGCACTAAACATAGAAACCTTGATATGGATGCACACATCAGTAAGTGTTTGCCGTATTTCCCAACTTGTATAACATGACAAGATACTAAAATTTTTTAACGCATGCAATGGGTAACAAAAAAAAGAAAGGAAATTATATGGTTTGGCATTGCGATAAACACGACGTAACAGTTTTTGGAATTCGAAGACGTTTAGTGCCACAAATTCAAAAATCCCGAAATGACTGATCATATCAGCTCGATTCGGTCTATTTTCAGTTAAAACAATCATATCTGTAATCAAGAAACAATCATAAAGTACACAGTTTTGATACGAAGTGTAATTCCCTTTTCTTTCATTTGAACTAATATTAGTGAACCACCACAGGTTCCACTTGAATCAAAATTGCTTGAAAAGTATGGAAAAAGATCTGAAAGACCTAATTTTGAATGATACTTCGTACGTATGCCAAGTTTGGCAGACGTTTTGCTATGAAATACCAAAAGATTAACATAACTTCAAGCCACTCATCACAGTGCTTAAAAATGGTAAGTAATCCGGAACTCATGACCTTGACAAGAGACGCTCCATAAACGCAATTTTTTATTTCTTGCCAATTTTGGGGAAAATAATACTGTCAAATAACTTTTTCCCATAGCACGAATCCAGGATAACAATACAACAACCATAGCTATCAAAAAGAGCAGAGGAAGGAAATTATTTTTTCAATTCTTTGAATAAACTTTGGAGTTTAAGAACTATGCAATGAAAATTCAATATTCAGTGAGTCTAAAACCTCAGCTGAAATCGTTGTCATGAAAGGAGTAAAAATAAATATCCATGTTTATTTCTCCTCTATTTTTTAAACTTTATTTTATACAATCCTTTTCATTTTCCTTTTTGATTTTTTGTATTTAATTAAAAATAATTTCTCGCCTCAAAAAAGTAAACAGTTTCTGTCAACTGGTAATGAATATGGATGTTTAAACTTCAAAGTTAGCTTATTAGAAAAAGACTTGACCGTTTCCTGCTTTCAAAGTTAACAATTTTTTTTTTGCAATTAGAACTTTTCAAAATCTTCCTAATTCCAAGTCCAAAAACTTCACCAAAAAAAAAACTACCATTAGAGAATTCGAGAGATACTGCAATTGGATTTTCTGCCGTACATTACCGAGGAGACCTACAGGTGCATATATAAAAACATTGTAAGCGTGACCTTCTCTATAAGAGTGACCGCCTAATACAAATGCGACACGCTTCAATAAACTTTATGGATATTAAAACCGGAATGTGTTGTAAGTGAATGTTGCAGACTTTTTTTATGATTAATGCTTCATTCACAGAGATCAATTTCAAAAGGGACGGAAAGAGCTGACAAGTAGTTGAACTGTTTGACGACCTAAAAAGGGAAATTAGGAGTGTCTTTGATTTTGTTACAGGGAAGAAGGGAGATAACGGTGCATAAGAGGGAGAAGGAACGGATGAAAGGTGTGGTAGGAGGGTAGGGAGATGGCTAGTAAGATGCATCCATTCATCGTCGACCTTGCTTGCGCATGAATTTGGCCGATCGAGATGAGAAAGGTCCCCCCCGCTCCGTTTCCATCTAACCATTTGGTATGCTGAGCTGCTCTCCGGTGTCTACAGGTGCCGACTGGGCATGAGAATTTAACAACGACCCCTCCCTTTCCAATCAGCGACCATTATCTGTATCTGACAATTTTCGAGCCACTCAACCTCTATCCACTCCGATCGTCATCACAGATATATCACACAAATAACACAACTATTATTTATCCGTAACTGCTGCTACTATTACTGCAACTGCTATTGTGTATTCCTGTCATTACCACTAGCACATGTACTAATATTGGTGAAACATATGTCTCTTCCTTACCCGAATTCTCAAATTACTCCTCGATATTCTATTTCGGAAGAACAACTTATCTCACAACCCACCAAAGTCACTTCGACACCGAAATTAACATGCAGTAATGTTACAGCTTTACACCCGTGTAGACAGCGTGTAGAAACATGGCCGTTTGTAACGTGCGCCAACACCTATTCCGATAATCACGAAGAAGGAAGCGGGACTTGTAACTACAGCATAGAGGAAAAAGGCATGGGAATAAATAGTAGTAGATATAATGCAGCAATGGAAATGTGCTACGACAACGAAATTGATGACGTTCGTGGTATTTGTGATGAAGACAACAGTAATAAAAGCTACCACAACGATGACAAAAGTGTAGATAGCACGCAAGAATGGCGTAGAATCAGAATTTGTGAAAATGAACGACGACGACAACGACGAAAATTTACGGGATACAAGAAAAGACAATGGTTGGTGAAAAGTGATACAATTACTCAATTTATTGAAACTTTTGTCCTATTTGTTAGCATTATGCAAACTTCACTGGCTTGTCCTGAAATTATCAAATCGCTATGTCGTTGTGATGATTCGCAGAACGGTATAATCCTGAAATGCTCACATACTGATGGATCCCAAGTTGTCTACATGTTGAAAGCTAATCAAATCAACTTGGGTTTGATTCAACAGTTAGAAATGCAAAATTGTGGGTTGAAACATATTCCTGCTGGATTTTTTTCCGGATTATTCATCAAGAAACTGGATTTGTCATACAACAGTATTGTAGATATCGATGAAAACAGCTTCCTGGGAATGAACGATATTTTACAGGAACTTATATTACATCATAACAATTTAACACAGTTACCATCTAAAGCACTAACACCACTATCAGCACTTTTACGGCTCAACTTGTCCAACAATTCAATTGGTGACATTGAAGCGGAGCATGCCCTTCCACCATTATCAAAGGTTCATCTTTAATTATTATACTTAATACAACATATTACCTCTCTTACAAATTCCAAAGAAGGAAGCAACGTGCTTATATCTGAACGATACAGATAACGTATTCTACAGCTAAAATCCTGAAAGATAAGTACACCTTTAACATGCATAATTCTTTTTCACTTTATCTTAAGTTCTTACGATTTAAAGTTGAAAGTTCTCCTAACAGTTATTTAACTGAAACCAAATGTATTATGAAAAAAAATGACATTTTCTATACACGTTTAACTGGTTGATCGACCTACCATTGCTATGCTATTACAACTATATCACTATTATCATCACAGCTATATGAGTTCCATCAATCGAGTTGAAGAATATAAGAAATGGACCAAATGGAGAGAATTACCGATCTGTCTCTATAAAAACTTTAAGAAAATTGATCTAAGAGTCAAAATTTATATATTTCTTCCTTCAACACAAGAAAATTCATGTCAAAATAGTCACAATATATGAAATATATTGAATATGTGAACTATACTGAAAAATATTTTTTTCAATATATGAAAGAAAAAAGGAAAAATAATTTGCAGCTATACGATATTAGCTTAGCGAACAATCGTATATGCCAGATACATAAGAGCGCATTTGATGGTGTTAAACATAGTATACAGACGATTAACCTTGGCAGGAATTGTTTGAAGAAAGTGCCAGCGTCAGGTAAACTTCTCGTGTTATAATTACTGTCTGGAATTAGCTTCAACTTGCGTCCTATGCATCACAGTCAAACTGGAAGTTATTAAACATGCTGATTCTTCAAATCTCTTTGTTCATTCAATTCATCAAATATTCGCCTGTTTGTTATTTTACCAAAGTTGCTAGAAATATGTGTTACTAAGTGGAATTTATTTATTTACTAAATTTAATAATGAAAAGTTGGCTAAAATTTCCATCCAAATTTTGGACAACTACAGAAAAGTTCCCGTTTTTTATTTATAGCAGTTCGAGGATTCAAACAATTAATGGCATTGCACTTGCACAACAACAACATCAGCGCACTGGAAGCACTGTCATTTATGAACTTACCATTAATTAATTTGCTGAATTTGGCATCAAATCAAATCACAACCATTCATAATCGAGCATTCCTCAATGTACCCAACTTGCGATACCTCTACTTGACCCGAAATCGAATTACTAATGTCAGTTATTAGTTCCTTTACTTTTTCGCCTTTCATTTTCAGTTACCGTTTATAAATTTTGAATCACACACAGCAATTACAAAACACTATTTTTCCACCTTCCCTTCCTCTCTTCTCCTTAACACTCTTTAGAATGTATTTTTAATTAGTCTAGGCAGTAATGAATGAATTTTAAGTATCCGCAATATTATCTTTCACTGTTATCTAATATTAATTTTTTGGTTCAGCAAATATATCAAATGGAATAATTTGAAATTATTTTCGAAAACAAAAGATTGATTTAAATCTGGTTTCAGATCTCGCCACACCTTTTCGGTTCATTCGAACAGCTCGAAATGCTTGACTTGACTGGAAACCACCTGGCTGAACTACAGGAAAATTCATTTTCAAATTTGAAAAATTTACGACAACTATACCTAGGTGAAAATCATATCGAGAAAATAAGACCGGGTAGTTTCATAAATAGCTCAGTGGTTATCCTAATTTTGAATTCAAACCGTCTCGAGAAACTTCAAGAAGGAATGTTTGATGGATTAACTAAATTGCAACAATTGGCTCTTAAGGATAACCGGGTTTGTTTTCTACACTAAGACAAAAATTATATTAGTTATTCTTCATTAAAAAAAATTATAATAGTTATTGGTCATTAGTTGCTTATAGGTGTTACATTATCACAACTCAAGTCAGAATTCCACTATGAAGTACACTGCTTCTCAGTCTTATTTGATTTTAACCCACTGAGAAAAAAATCGAGGAAAAAGACAACATTTTGACATACATGTCAAAATAATTTACATATACCGGTAAATGTCCGATTTCAATCCATGTCAAGATCTTTTTTGATTTGTTTTCAAAAAAAAAAAAAAGAAAGAAAAAGATTCTGAACCCGTAATTACAAATTTCAAGGAACTGAAAACAAAAAACATGTTGAATTCCTTTCTACGATGACCAAACGAACAGTTGACGGTATTAAGTAATGCAGGTAATCCATGTGCCAAAAACCCAGTTTTCAAAATTTTCTTTTTTTACATAATTACCTGATATCCAGAAAAAAAATTTTTTATACACTAAAATTGTCTTCAGAAAGGAGGGGATTTACAGTTTGTAAGAATGAACATCAGAATCCAAAAGGTTACAACAAGTTTCTGTATATCTTCATCGTTCAGAAATATCTTTCCAAATAATAATGAGGCTAATGAATAGCACATAGTCTAACAAAAAAAAAAACCTGGTAAATAAGTATTTTCAGATCCACTCCATCGATCAAAATAGTTTTTATTCCAATCAAGGTTTGGCAATGCTTGACTTAAGTAATAATAAACTGGTAGATATACCACCTTCAACATTTCTGGCTCAAATTAATCTATTTCTTATCGATCTAAGCGGTAATAAATTGGAACGTACACCCTACGAAGCATTTAGAAGACAAGTGAAAGTAGTACTTTTACAAGGTTAGTACTTACAGTTGCTGGATTTAGTAGACAGTTTACATACTTTTAATTAAGTTGAAACTATTTGATAAGAATTCACTGCAAAATGGTATATACTCTTTTGATAAAAAGTAAAATGAGGTCAATAAAATTTAATTGTAGAAAATCCTTTGGTTTGTTCGGAAGGAGTGCATATGCTACAGCAAGGTGTAGGAATCTACATAGCAAGCAGTGAAGACGTCATCTGTGGACTACATAAGAATCCTAACCCAAATAGCGTTGGCATAACTGATGCTACATATACGCCACCGACTTCCACCTATTTTATAATGAATAATGGAAAAGATGGCAATTTTAAACATGAAGAGCTTTTGCTAACTAAATCTCCACCAATCATTCGTCCACTATCCAGCATCGATAATGAAGTTCGTCTTATTTCAATTATTTCAGACTTTTCAAAATTCGTTGAAACTTTGAACATACACAGAAGAAAAAGTGTTTATGGAACGATTTTCCTTAAATTTATTTGTAAAAGTCAAAATACACTTTATAATTTAAGGCAAACAAACCAGAAACTAGTGTTCGCGAACAAGAAAAGACCCGTACAAATGAAGTGATTCCAGTAAGACCTGTTAATGCATCTGTAAACATACAACCCAATTTACCTCTACAGTCATCAGAAATGTTCAGCACTGAGCAACTGATGAATGCTGTGGAAAGTCGAGTAATCACAATTCCTAAATCTCGGAAATCCGGCACGGGAAGATATGAAGAAAAAGTGTCGAATTACAAGGAAATGCGTACCGGAGGCAGAAGTTATCAACATCCGTTTGATGCCACTGACACAATACATCCTTTTCCGGTACCTTTCTTGAAACGCCCCACAAAACTGTCAGAAGCATATGCAGCTGTACCCGGAATAACAATAATTACGGACCTAACATCTGCAAATAACATGACATCCAACGAACAAACACTACCACCCAGTATCGTTATTGCCAATCACGTACAGAAAATTGACCACACTACTCCAGCACAAAAGATTGACAGAGATCACACTGGGAAAAATTCTATGGAAAATATGAGGGGAGCGCAGGAAAGTGGAGAGATTTTGTTTGATCTAGATAATACAGAAAGGTAAGTATTTTACACCGCAACCACTGAAGCTACACATAGCTTAATATCTGAAATATAATCATAGAATAAAGTTGTTAAGTTAGACTCGAAATTCAACTTTTTAATTCACTTATCTTAATGATTTTTAAGATTCATAGAAAAATGTTAACTATATGCTAACAGCAACCATCTACTGAAATGTATTCAGACCTGTGAAATTAAAGCCCAAGTTGATTGATAAGTTCTCATTCAGCAAATACTGCATCTTTTTTTCTTATCAGGTTGGAACGTGTAACAGCTCCATCAGTGATTATACTGATTTGTTTAAGTACCGTAGCCATTGTTATGGCTGCCGTGCTTATTGGTTTATGTATTGCGAAACATCGTCGACTGCAAACTTGCCATGACTCGATGACAACTGATAGCGCTGCACGTACTAATGCTTATGTTGCTGCTCAGCTCGATATGATCTACGGAACAATAAGACGGAATCGGTAGAATTCCAGCATTTCGAAGTTTATTTCTTCCGTAAATCACATTAAATTTTCTACAAACTAATAAGTACTGTTTCCAGCGGATTCAACCCACAACTAAGCGTAACATTTACGAATTTCAGAAATGCACCGATACTAAATCGATTTGACGATGGACAACCATGGATTTATGCTCCTGCTTCGTACGGAACTGCCGGTTACTACAAATAGAAGTTTGAGAGCCTAATCCAGGATTAATCATTTAGATCAGAAGTACTTAAATCCGGTGCTCAAATCGTCCCTTTTTTCTGTCAACATTCCATGTATTTTTTTTTTTTTTTTTTGTATCCGCATTATTAACCAGCATTCTACTCATGCTTTCCCCAAGTTAAAAATTTTTACGAAAAATCTTATGATCGAATCCGTTTTTGTAACTTTTCGGTTCGAGATTTTTGTTTCGTTTGTTTACTCTTCGTCTTTTATTCAATTCCAAAAAAACACTTCACCTAAACTGCTGACGTATTATTAATTTTAATTTGTTACTTCAAGTCAAAGCATATGAAGAAAAAAGATCTAACAGATGGAAGAAACATGAAGTTCCCTTCTATCAGTTTTGCAGATTCTCATTCAGATAAAAAAAAAAAAAAAATTCTCAGAACTGTCAGTAAAGGAATTATCCCCATTTCATGTTCTTATTCAGAAATAAAGAAATGCCATTTTGAAAAATTATTACCTCATTCAATAGTAAAAGAAAATTATGAACAAGATGAAAGAAGTTAATAATAAGGATAAAATAAACTACAGAAAATAAGTTGGGAATTATTTTTTTAGTAAACTTTTTATTATTTTTATTACTTCTGCACCTCAGTGCTTCAAAAAATTATCTGTAATTTAATCTAAAGCAAAAAATTTTATGGTAACTGCAACACGGAAGAAGCGATGGGAACAAGAAATTTTAACGAAATAAAAATCATCTCCAGGTAATCGTCCTTTCTTTCAATCTTAGCTCTGAAGCACCAAGTGCAAGAAATTACCCAAATTGATAATCAAAAATAGTGGAAAAGGTTTACGGTACTGCTAATTAGGAAATAGCTTCTAGAAATCACAAAATACATATGCTATAAAAGGTGCGAGGTAAACGTCGATGTGGTGGAAAGACGACAGTCAAGAATCCATTACTAAGCGTATGACACTACTTCATGATTGTGAAATTCGACCACTCATCCCGATAGAAGAGATATGGGAATGACAGTGTCAAAATATTCGAACAAGAGTGTAACGAGTGATTTATAAACACTAACCCTTCAGGATATGCTGAGACAATTTCCATTATGTAAATTTATTCTTTGACTTTAAAGATGTATAATATTATTTTAAAAATGAATTGAGCTGATTTCCATTGGATTTCACCTTAGCCTCACCTATTTTTAAAATTCAGAGTTCTGAAACTGAATCCTCAATCAGGCTAATAAAACTTGAATCGATAAGACCCAATTACACATAGATATAACATAATACAACAAATCCTTCATGTCTTTTTTGAAGCATTTGTGTTACTAATACACTTCGCCCAAAAAATGCTGTGTTATCAGACGGATAATTACTCTCTGAGTTTACTGTTAAATAAAGTTTTAAATTGCAGTGAACTACGAATTCTCTTTCTGAGATTTGGAATGTTATATAGTCAAGAACTAACAAATAAAAGTAATATAGGAATATTTAAGGAATGTGAGCCAAAATTGATATCAATCATGTGAGATTCTTATGAAAAAAAAAGCCCACTTACTATAATACGATAAAAACTGTGTCACTCATCACCGATTAACACGATGCACATACAATTTAAAAGGTTGTTTTCCAGTTGAACTACGTATCGTGTGTATAAAGAAGTACTATTGTACAAAATTTTGTTTCACAAAATAGCACGGACAGATGAATCTGCGGCAAGAACAAGCAACCATGAGTACTGGCCTTGACCTAACAACATGGCTGATGATGTAGAAGTATTTGAATGTATTGCACAAAAGTTCTAGAAATATGTGAAGCGAAAAGGGCGGCGACCTTCCTGGTACCTGTTATTTCTTCTGCATACTCCCGCCCCACATCGTCCCTTCATCACCACATCCTCAGTCATCTTACCGCTCATTGTCAGATGTAAATCGTTCTCATCTCAGGCAGAGTCTACTCGTCTACTAATAAACATCTTTTGAGGAAAACGTGGATGAAAACCCAAGTTCCATTAAATTAATCCACATACTGTACTGGATTCTAATTTCCACGTCCTTTCACACAGATTCCTCACATCCTTAGGATAATCTTCACCTAACAAGCACTTAACCACCAAGATAATTTATTTTAATTTCTGATTTGAACTCTGAAAAAATGATGCATTACCGAATAATTCTATTTTTCTGTGTATTTGTCAGCTCTGCACTAGCATTTTGTCCAACGTTTCTGAAAAATCAGACAACTTGTTCTTGCTTTGCTTATATTGATGGTGTCGTAATTCGATGTAGTGGCCAAAATGGACCAGCTATAGTGGAACAACTCAAGAAAACACCAACTGAAATACGCGAACTAGCACTTGAAAAAGCTAACATTGTCGAGGTGAGATTTTAAAAAATCAACCTTTTCGAAATAAAAGAAAATGGAATTTTAAAGTCATAAGTTTGTTTGGAGACTAGAAATAATTTAAGATTATGCGATTTTGTGAACTACTCAGCCGTCAATTTCGAATTTGATCACTTTTTTCTTACTAAAATTCAAATTGTGCAACATAGATCGGACGAAATGCGTTCAGGAATTTGCGGATCAAAAAGTTGATTCTCGACAATAATCGTATCCGTGCGCTGCACCCGCAAGCATTCCGTGGTCTGGAATCTGTCATGCTTGAGCTTTCAATTTCTAAAAATAAGCTTACTGCTATTCCAACCGATTCACTTGTCGGAATGCGCGCTCTACGTGTACTTAGTCTACGCTGCAACAATATTGGGGACATCGAAGCACCTGCTTTCCAGAATACGTCCAGCATGATCGACTTAAATCTTGAATGTAATCAGGTGAAATTTATGAAATTTAAGTCATTTCTTTTTAAATGAACCTTATAAAGCTGAAGACACTCAAAACAGGATCTCAGAATTTTTTTTTTTTTTTTTTTGAATTAAGCAAATAGATTAATAAACAAGGAGCACAACTTTCTAAAAGAAATTCACTCAGATCTGCAATATCGAAGGATCGGTATTCAATGACGTGAAAGACACTCTGCAAAACCTAATCCTTGATAATAACTGCTTGTCAGCGGTACCTTCCGAAGCGCTTCGAGGTCTGGATAACCTTATCGGCTTACACATGAAATACAATGAGGTAAGCGACTAAAAGATAATACTAACTCTTCCCAAAGATTTTTTCCAGTTATCTCCAGAAATGTTCAAAGACTTTAACTGATTTTAGGCTTTAGATAAAGTAATGCTGTGGTGCAACTGAGATACTAAATAGTTGAATATTACGAAGTGCTTCTTTGGTATTTAAAACTTTACATTCAGATTAAACAACTGAACAACATGCAGTTAACTAATCTAAGTAGTCTAACAATTCTCTCACTCACCGGAAATAAAATTTCTACAATTGAAAGTGATTTTATGCCACAAGCCGAGAATCTTCGCTATCTTTATCTGGGTAATAACAATTTAGAAACCATCGAACAGGGAGTAATGCATCAGTTCAAACAAGTCCAGGTGAAACCTTAATTTCTGCAAAATTTAACTCAAAAAACACTCCAGTTCTAAAACTTCAAAAAAATTGGTACTTGCTACAACAAGAACTTATTGTTTCCTATGCGAAAAAGCTACAAAAATACTGGCTGTGAAAAAGCAAAAACCCTAGACAAATTAAAATGTTAAAGTCAAGTTGTTTGCTGATTGTCCACTAATTCCTGCCTCAGGTCATCGATATGAGCTATAATTATTTCACTAAGATAACGGGAGACATGTTCTCTGGTCTCGAACATTTACAACATCTCAATCTTGAAGGAAATCAAATAAAGGTAACTAATGAAATCACATTTTCTTAATAGAAGCAAAAAATATTAACCGGACCTCTTAGATACAGAAATTTGGAGTTAGTGTTGTAAGACTTCATTATCTTAATTTGATATCAAGAAGGTAGAAAAAATACTCCAGGATATAGCACCAGGAGCATTTGCAACAACACCATTACTTCTACTGTGGTTAAGAAACAACTGTTTGGGATCTATATCACCAAACCTGTTTCAAGGTACACCTTTTCTGCGACAAGTATCCCTTGCTAACAACAACATCAGGACAATCGAGGTAATATACACAATTTTAGTATCATTTAGATTATTTTTTATAGCTTATTAATCATCTCGTTTTTATAGCTATAATCTTTACAATGCCGAGAACTACATTTTTAAAACCTGCTGAAATAGGATCAATTATGTTGCAGCCTTTAAGCTTCGCACACTTAGCTAATTTGCATACCTTGGATTTGTCGCACAATAAAATACACATTATCGAACCAAGTGCTATTATTGGTTCTGATTATCTGATGGTTCGACTACAAGGTTTGTTTCATCAACAGTCTTAAAGAGGCGTAAAAATAACGGATTAATAACTGGTTAGAAAACCAATCACTGGACCGAAAAATCTATAGTTTATTTCATGCCAAAGATACTGTATCAGTCGGCAAGTATATTCCAAAGGTTAAAAGGTGAAGATTTAAACAATAAATGATACGTAAACTCAACATTCTCGTTCTTAATTTTATCCAGAAAATCCGATGGTTTGTCTGCAAGACGGCTTTCACGTTATGAATGGAAAGGAGGCAATAAATCTTACAACGGAGCCCAATTTAATCTGTCAAACAAATTACACGAATAATCTGGAGGATATATGCCCCAAAAACAGCAATGTGCCACAACCACCATCATGCTGCTTAAAATCGACATCAAGTATTTTTTTTAATTAACAAAGTTATAAAATATATCACTTGTCCCATAATCGAAGTGTTTCTGAGAAACATGAATCTTCCTATCAAAAAGTTTCTGAAACATCCAGAAAATTTTCGACCGTTTCAGAAGCTGATAAAACATTTTCAACGTTACCTTTGGAAATAAGAACAACTCCAATATCAGCAACTGCATCAACTCACGAAACTCCAAATATTCACCTGAATAATGTTCACAGCAAGAAATTCAACACTGAAAGGTTTTTGCGTCTTTCACAACGACCTTCCGGATATCGAACATCACCTTTTCTACGATATCGTTTACCAACACATTCAAAACTTTCAGACACTTCTATACTTGGTAAAAGTTCCAATAGCAAAGCGATCCAAGTGAGTGTTATAATTAATAAATCTAAGAAAAATCACTAACAGAATGAATACTAAATTATTAGAGTCAAGAATTTGGAAGAAAGTTGAGTAAAATTAATTTTAAAGCAAACATGAAGCAACAAAAATTATGCAATTCTTCGAATAGAAATTATAAGTATCTTGATTAGGCTGAACGATTTCCGCGATTAGACAAACATTTGGAGAAAATTCGAGGTCAATTACCACCTTACATACGTATCGAATCGAAGGATAAAGAGGAATTCGTGGAATTTGTGTCAGACAGTCATGTTAATTCAGTCCAAACACAGGATAGTAAACAACAGTAATTTCCGGATTTCCTATGCTACAACTATAAAAGCTCAAGAAACGGAACGAATCAAAAAGGTGCTAATAAATTTGTCATCATAGACCAAACCCATAAATTTATTCATTTTTGTACTTCAAGTTGCCATTATACTTCAAAAGTAATAAAACACTGTAATCCGTGTAATCAAAAATGGAACCTTAATAAGAAAAACTGTGCTGAAATTTAAATAAGGCATTAAAGATAATCATGATTAAAGAAAACTGCATACACGCTATACACACTTTACAAAAAAATCCTATAAAAGTTCAGTTGGGAGAAAAAAAAAAAAACTAGCCATCTGAAGATGTTGCTGATGATTGGAACACTGTTTCCTTAAGATCGTAGGGGGTTGGAATTGGCTGATTTGGCAGTATAATATTAAGTTCAGCCTGGAACTGGTTAAGTTCACTCAAAAATATATTAATATATTAACTCTCTTTAGAAATATGGGTGTAAACTGAAATAGAAGACAATTACGTGAGCATAATTAAGGAAAATGGATATACCTCATTCAAGAAGCAAATCATTTCAATTGCCGGGCCATTTCCATTGCTACGGTTAGCAGAGAAAAATTTTTGGTCATCAATAAGTTGATCCACAAAAGTTGATATATATGAAATTAGACGCATGATTTGAAGGAACTGAAAATGATCAACCGCAATTCGAATCTTCGACATCGGTTGCAGTGCCATACTTACCTAAAAAGCAAAAGTACCATTTCTTTCTCTTCCCGAAAATTTTTCTTCTTATAGTTTTAAACAACCAACATGAACTTTATGGAAAAGAAATAAAAATATTTAAACTCGAAAGTTTTCAGAAACATGCAACCACAAAAAAAAAAAAAAAAAAAAAAAAAAAACAGTCAAATATCCAACTTTCAATGGTTTAACACTAAGAAGCGCATGAAATGCAACATCACCAAGCAAAGGTGTACTCGATACTTCTGCGAAATCTGTGCTTATTCGAACCGGTGATGTATTTATCCAAATCCGCTCCGCTAAAATTGTTTGAAGCAGTTAATCAAGAAATTAAATCATGTTCCAAACGATATAAACAAATGATTAATTCCTTATCGTTTAGATCCAACCAACCGGATAACTGGTCTCCAAGCACAACTTAAATAGTAGGAACCACAAAAATATATATTGGCGGACTTTCTGAAGTCTAAAAACTGTTGCTTTGCACTGGGATTTTTAAAGTGATAAATCGCGAAGATAACAAATAGTACACATATAGCACAAAATAATAAATAGTTGTTACCTTCATCAACATTCTCACACGAATTTTGATTCAACTGTAAGATGAATTCTTTCAATTTCTCATTGCTAACCAGAAGGCCAACATGGTCGATGAAATCAATTACATTTGATGAAATCGACTTAAAAAACGAATTTGACTCGTCACCGGAAACTGTTTCGTAATTAGTAGCCAGCAAAGTGCTCATGCTTATCACAATTCTGCGTGCGAAACGCGTATCAGATACAAACGAGTCTTTTAATGGTATTATTATCTGGAATTTTACCTGATTTGAAAACTCTTTACTTTACTTTCACATAAATAAAAAAAATGATTGAAAATAGAATAACGAATTTGTTAAAGATAAAATTTCTGGTTGTGTTTTACAGCAAAGTACTTATCAAAAATCGTCTTCCTTTAGCTTTCAACTTCAACAGACCAAAGATCAAAAAAAAGACCGATAAAATCATTATTTCTGATGAAGTAATCGATTCATTTTCTTTGTATATACCTTGGGCATAAATAGATTGATGCGCAGATAGGTTTTGGGTATCTTTGAGCCATCAGGCATTATGCTAGAGATTTGCTGAAAAATATAATTTTGTCTGAATAAACTATACTTTGAAAATTAGTGTAATTTAAAAAGATAAGAGATAAATCGTAAACTTACTAAAGCATATTTAATATCATCGATTATGAATAAGAGCCATCGAATCGTTCTT
Source organism: Brugia malayi (assembly GCF_000002995.4). NCBI lineage: Eukaryota > Metazoa > Nematoda > Chromadorea > Rhabditida > Onchocercidae > Brugia > Brugia malayi. The sequence continues at coordinate 4,224,572 of NW_025062479.1, forward strand.
TGATCGACTACGAAAAAAAATGGACCAAGTAAAAGATGTGTGATGTTTGAGGGCACTGAAAATCAGTTGGTCAAAACAGCATCTAATTAAATAGTAATACTGTAAACATTTCAATTAAAATGAATAAAAGCTATTGCCTGGGAAATTTTCACATGTTGGGTGATAAAAAGAAGTAAACTCGAGATGGAAAACAGGACAATCGCCTTGTGCTGCGATATTTAATTTACGATCCGACATGAACAGATTAAACAATGTTTCCTTTTTGGAATTCATATCCGTCACACACTGGACAATAATATCATACATTCGTATCACACAATTCTGAGACATTAACTCTGGCCACAAATCAACTATTCGAGATTGTGCACTAGCATCTGCAAAGGAAAATGAAAATGTAAAAACGCAAGTGGAAATCAAAATTTGAAACAAAAGTGAGCCAAATGACTGTAATCAAAAACTTAATAACCCAAACCTAATTCAGTGCAAAGCTTCCGCAGGTGGAACTGTAATATTTTGTGGACCCAGGCAGCACAATGATTTGCGTTATCATATCGAATCCAATCACTACGATCAGATATAGCGTTGTTAGCTGGATAAAAATCAACGGACAGGCGCAATAAGGTTACCTGTAGTGCACCACAAATAATATCCCAATCTTCAGGATAACCTGGAAACTTGCTTTAGTTCACAAAATTAATAAGAAAAAGCTAAAAGAAGATGGATTTAAATTAACCGAAATGTAAAGTCCAAAATCAAACAAAAATGTAAAAAAGAGCAAAATTTAATTTAAATGCGTCAAAACTTTGCACCACTTGGATTTTAGAAGTTACTGAACAACGCGGAATAATGTAGACACAAGTTTCGAATGAAAAAAAAAAAAGAAAATTCATATAAATATAAAAACTAAAACGGAAAAAATCAATACCATCCGAGGTTTGATTATCATCACAGAGATGAAGATCAATTTTGCCAACATAAACATGGTACGATGTTCGATTAAAATCGAAATTGCGAAATATGGCTGAAACCGGAATCGAAGGAGGCGATTTGACCACTGGCGGTTTTATTTCGATGCACTTTAATAATAAATGAATAATATTGCAAAACTGAAGGAACAGCAAAAGAAGTACGATGTACAACATGAATTTCGCCCTTGACAATGACATAAAAAACAAAAAAAACCTATACAAATGTTCAACCTCTCTGTGGTATAACGTTGGTACTTTCTTGGAAGCTGCTTTGATTATATTCATGATATGATCGTAAAATGTGATAGCAGACCGTATTTGCGGTAAAGTAGCAATCCACAAAATATCGTCTAATATTAACTGTATACGACCACCAAGAACGCTACCATCTAAAAAGAACTTTTAATTTTCCTATTAACTCAATAAAGCAGCTTACTGCAATGCAACCAAAGAGTGAAAGGTAATACACCACTTTAGATGTTGTTTTAGTGCCTGTTAGATGTAAATTTCGGTAAATTCATACCAGCAGTGGACTTTTTCACACTGATTCTACTCTTTCCATTGCTAGTAATCAATCTTAATGGAGCATTTATAGCATTACACGATGAATTAGCTTGTGCAGATGCTTCGATACGTAATAACTGCCATGTAACCTGAGAAAGGACCGTTTTATGAAACATTGTACTGACTAACAGCTACACAGTAGAGTGAAGACATTTAAACCAATGGCAAATTGGCAAGACTTTATGGTCTTCATAAATCGTAAAATGGAAAATTATTAAACAATATCACGAAGTGTTTCGAAAAATAGACCATTTTAAACATAAGTAATTTGCTAGTATTCGTATCTACAAGTCGAGTATATCGCAAATCATTGACTGTTTGCCAGGTCGGGCTCTTACTTTCAACCGCCAGTCTCGAGAGCTGAAAAGATTTCATGGAAAAAACTCCAGCATCACTAAAAAAACTGTGGGAATAAAATCATTAAGGGAATGAATATAGCATTCAGAAACATACCGTTAGAGAACCACGAAAAACACCAGAATCGAAATCAATCTCCACTGAATTAACATAAAGTGACATCAATTCAGCAACTCGATTAGCAAATCCGTATGTTGAGTCTCCAAAAGCACTGAAATAATATTTTTAAGCTTCAATAATCATTCAGAGTATTTTATTTCAAAATTAAGTATGCAAATCATGGCGGTGAAGAAATATACCTCAAAGAATTTGAGTCACAGTCAACAAATTCATCTGAACTAAGCTCGACCTCTACCCGTACTTCATCAATAAACTGAAAACAGAGACTACAGTAGAATGAAAGACGAAATAATTCAAAGTAATATTTTTGGAATGGAAAGATTTTAGTTTGCATGCAGTTGTTTCGTCTCAAATATGGTCAGAATAACTGAATTAACATCTAATGTTTAAAAGAATTATGATTTCATGACAGCCGATATATCTTCATGCTCATGGTATATTTTCTATTAGCCCTTATAGTGCTGTTGAGACTAAGATATTCGCGAAGTTTGCACTTACAAAGGTTTCGTTTATCAATTTCAGCTAAAAACATCCGCAGTGATGGAAATTTTTTCTTTGCCCAATTCTATTTTTCAAATGCAAAACGAAAAGTTACTAGTTTAACTGGTTGTGACTTCAACTTCGTCCATGGAACTTTAACAGCTATTCTATTGCAAACTGCTCGCTTAACTCGTAGCCATGTTGGTAATTCAAGTACCTGAAAAGAGGTATATACGTAAATATATTTATATTAATATAAATATACAATATTTTGTTGAAGGTGAATTTTATATTATGAAACGAACTGCTATATGTGAATTTTTACGTGGAACCATCGATGCGAAGCTGAAAGTGAGCGCTTACGGTTGATAAAGGTGTAACGGATAATCCTACTGGATAAGTATCTACTGTCATATTTCATATAATTTTATCAGTTTAAGCCTTAAATTTATTCAACAAACAAATATTAGAAAAAAAAAGTTATTTTTGTATTTTGGGGAAAATATCTTAGAACGAATACATGAAGCAAATATAAAAAATACTCTCTCAAAAAAAAAACTAACTTCACTTAGGACTATTTCGTTTAATTCGATGTTCTTTAGTTCTCCTTTACCACTCAAAATCTGCACGCTGATTTGATCGGCTGTAATATTGCGAACAAATCTGAAATTTAGTTGAAAGTAACACATCGTTTTGTGCAATGCATTTCTTTCAAAACGTATACTCAGGAAAGTTTACAAAACAGTAGAAAAGCTTATGAAAAAAAAAAAAAAAAACATATTCAGATATTACTTTGAAAGATGCTTGATAATTTGATTCTTGATAATACTTGTCATTGGTAATTTACAGATCTTTTCCACATCTATTCCCCCAGTAATCGCGATTGTTGGCTGCAAAAAAAAAAAAAAGAGAGAGAGAGAGAGAGAGAAAGCTGCTAACATATGACAGTTATGTTTTCTGGCCAAAGAAAGCACCTATATCACTAATTAATCCAACAAATCCTTGCAACAGATCATTCAAAATATTGTTTAGCTTGAATCGATTGGTGGTAAGAATAGCAATGGAATTTTAATTTTTTGATTGTCATTTAGAAATTGAAAAAAAAAAAAAAAAAAAAAAAAAAACTTCCTGATCACATATCTAAAGTAGAGCTAGTATTTATGTAAGTTAGGATGTGCGGAAATTACTTAGAGGAACCATTTTCTCTATTTTAAGAGTACAATATAAATGAAAAAAAAACCTAATAAAAATAAATGCACTTACTAGGCATAACGGAACGGAACTCCCAACCCACTGTTATCCAAGTAGCAATATCATTAGATCACCACTCTACTCTTGTAAAAAAGAAAAGCAATATTTTTGATAGATACATACTCAAAGTATTACGAAACACTACTTAACCGTAATAATCAATTGTGACGGATGTCAACATTGGCTAATCAAAATCTTGACCAAATAAAATTAGATTCAGTCTACGAACCTCTACTAGTGCTTACAAATATTGTACGGGAAAGATAAATGTCATCTGAGATGCTAAGCAGTGATAAACAGACCGAATATAGTATTCATCCTGAATTTGTGGCATTAAAGACAAATGAAATCGGATAAAACTGAAGTATAACTCGTACAAACTACAAGTACAAATTGTGCACAAGAACTAGCGCGGTTAAATGATAAATAATTTGTCACAGAGATGTCATAGGCGATGTCGAGAACTCGCTTCGATGTGTTTTAAGACTTCAACCCTCACGGATCCACTACACATTACCATTAGATTACAAACGACAACAACAAATCAACCACCACATGATGGGATATTTCACTTTTCGTCAGCTGTTGGCTTCGTGTCTCCAAACCCGCGATAAGGAAATTCGAATGACCCATGTGCATGAGGAATGTTTGTCCGAAAAGGGATGGTGCAAGATTTGCTGTGGGCATGTTATGATAATTAGGCAAGGCTTGTAATCCTTTCTATCACTGATCTTTCTTATTATTCGTCACTATTTGTTGCACTACTGTAGTGGATAGAGTATATGCAAAAATATGACGAAAAATTTCAAAGATGTACGGAAGAATATAGTGAAAATATTGGAACAGTCAGTATAATGCGTTAACAAATGTATAATAAAAAAGATAATGAAAAATAAGCTGCTTAAAGATCTTTAATGAAGCTATTACATTTTCAAGTGTAATAGGTTCATTAGGTAGCAAACATACTGTTTCTTAAATTAATGGATTGTAGCCGTTTTGGAAGAGCCAACCTGTCATAGGTTTGTTGAGTTTCAACTTTTGAAATTGGTTGGAATGTGCCTAACTTTTTTCTTCAGTTTTTATTCTTCATAGTTTTCTTGAGATAATCTTTGAAATTTATGAAGTCCTCAAAAAATGGACTTTTTTGATTGGTGCTAGAGAATGCGGCTGATATCAAGTGGGAAGGAGCAAATGAAATGAATGAAACTTTTTTCTCTTTAAAATAGGTGTAGTTATTACGATGAAGTCATTTTTAGTAACATCAGAATTACTGATAGGTTGTTCCTACCATATTGTGGATTACTTCTTCAACAGAATTGCTGTGATCTTTGAATATTTCGTTGTGCTTCGTTTGAGAGTATTCATTCTAGTTTAAAAAAGCTAGATTTTTCTGGAGAAGTAACTTTGGAGATTCCAAGAAATTTCTCAATACTTTAAGGTAGTTTGCAAGTCGTACAGCAATATTTATGTTTGTCCTTTAAATTTACATTTACCCTTGTATTCTGTTGTAATTTTTACAACAGAAAACTTCGAACCGTGGTGGATAGCCAATAATGCTAACATCTTCAGTAAAATACCGAAAATGTACTTATGCCGCTTACTGTCCTTTGCAGGTTTGCCTAACTTCTTTTTTAACGGATCGGTTAAATTTTCCCAAGAAAATGCAAATATTTAACACCTAAATTTTCACGCTTATTTGCTTCCCACATATTACATAATAAAGATGAACCGATTTCCTTGTTTACTTTTATTGTTTTACATGTTCAATTATCAGACGCAGATGCTAGTATAATGTAACTTTTCTCCTCTTAATAGCCATTTTTTTTTCTTTACTGCAAACTAAAATATGAAATATAAGCTGTAAGCTTATCCCCGTGATTCCATCAGTTATGTCATTAATATATATATATATATATTCTTTTTCATCGTCTAAACAATAGTCTATGTTTGGTATCTCATGCAGTTCAGAAAAAGAAAGCAATAAAATTTTTTTCGATAAGAAAAATATGGAATTTGTAAAAGTCGGTTTATCTGTTACCCATATTTTTTTCTATTTAGGGTCCACAACTATTCACTGAGAATGAAATGAGTAAGAGTCCTGATGTGCGATATATTTCTGATGTGTAAGTTGTGAGACTGAATTCAATTTAAAATTTCGTCTAAACCAAAGCGTTAGTATTCAGATATGTAGAAATGACGTTTCTGCACGTTAATGTGAAAATTTCTATTTTCTTAAAACGGTTAATTTGTAGGGACGAACGATTAGGTGTAGCTGTGAGATTATATGCGATAGTGGAAAGTTCTATGCAGAAAATTAAAGCAGAAATGCTAGTCGAGCACATTCGTGCCAAAATTTTACCTTTTGATCGGTCATTTGGCGAGCACCCTATTAACAATGTTGGAAATGATGCTCAGGTCCTTAACCTGCTAAAAAATTGTTTGAATCTGTTCAAGTTTCCATCATATTCTCTCTTCAATCGTTTATAACGATAATTATTCAGTAGCTTGCATATTCTTTATCGCCAAACTTGAAAAAATCCTCTAATTGGTTGAGAAAAATACACTTTTTCGAATAGTTTTTTCTTTTTTTTTTTGCTTTTCATCTTACAATCGTAGTACTTTGCAATCACTGAGATTGAGCTACACGTCCAAGATCACCACCACTTTATCATTTACAGTGTATACGGTCACAAATGATACGAATAATGTGTTTATTTCATATGTCTATCATAACGAACATTATCTGTTATAGTGTTAACATTTTTGTTTATTCTACATGAATTCATGGGAAAACAATTCTTACATGGATATAGTTCAGCTGGCCAGCCTTCTCGGTACAATACTGACCTCAATTGAACGACTCTCTTTTCAAGTGTGTAGAAAACAAAAAGAGGAAGTGCCGAATATTGCCATTATTATAATACGCGGGCGTCTTATTCTCTGTGGCATTTTGGGAGATATAGTGTAAGCAATTACATATATTGCGGCAGGAAGTAGGAATGGCAGATTTTTATTTGAGTTAGACATTTCTACACAAGAATTTTGAATTCATGCAGCATGTAAGCGATTCCTATTTGCAGGGCATAAAATTTACAAAAGAAAACTTTTCAGCAACTTTATAAGTGCTGTTATTGACACTGATACTATCCACTTTCTATTTTGCGCATTTCTCTCAAAAGCTAATTAAATTCCTTTAGCTTTGCTTTGCTGCGAAAAAATTCTGACTCCTACGCGAGTAGAGTTGGCTCTCAACAGTACACGCTTTTCAGTAATTGCAATGTACCACAAACACTGGTATTGCCTACTTCTATTATTTAAATTTTGCTTAAAATGAAGGGTGGAAAGAAAAGTTTCATATTTTTTGTAAATGAGAGTATTCGGTCAATAAGCTGCCTAAATTATAACAAACACTATCATCGTAACAAACATCGAAAGCAATCACAAAAGCCCGTTATATTACAGAAAGGGAGCAATTTTGCAGCAACGGACAACACTCTCGTAAAACTTTACATACATGAGGTAAATATCTTCTTCCAATGTTTGCCGTAGATGTCATGAATATTTATCTCATATCTTTCACTTCTTATTCTTACAAAAAAGATAGCAGTATTTTTTATTATTTTATTGTTATCAATATTCTGTATAGTATGTATAGTAGAAACAAAATCAATTCATCATTTTTACTTAATATCAAAACTCCCAATGTATGGAATTATAGATGCAACCATCAGATTTGCGATTTTTTGTATTTACAAGAGAATCAATTCGAATGCTATTAAAATCAATTCCGTCGTTAACATTATTCACGAAAAGCTCTGGTTAGCGTATTCTGCATAATGAATTTCACAGAATTGGAATCGATTTTTGTTGATGTCGATTTCGCACCTGTAAAAAGTGTAATACCTTTATTTGCATGTTCATCAGGACAGATATTTTCAAATTGTATCCAATATTCCTTAATATTGAGACATTTGAACTTTGCAGACGATATAATATGGTCACTACATTTATGGCAGACGGAGATGTACTCAAAGAATCCACAAAAAGTACCTGCAGCTGGCTTTCTACTTGTTGATAACTTATCAAAAATGATTGCTGATAGCGATGTATGTTTGAAACAGAACTTTGCTGAAAATTTGCTGAAAAAGATCAAAGAAGAACAGTCCCAAGAGAAACAAACAAGAAGAGAACAGAGGTGGAAGATGCTGGAAAGTAAACTGGCTGCTGAAATGAACATTTCCGAGAAATCAGAAGACTCAACAAATCAACGTACTGTGTACTTACAAACGAAGTTAAAACAGATCCAAGCAACGTACACCAGAATAAAGGAGCTTGTCAATAAATTACTTCATGAAGAAAGAAATGAAATGTTGGCTTATATGAAGCGTAAAGAAGAAGTTTTGAATTTAGAAAAGGAATGTGAGCAACAAAAGGCATTGCAAGAAAAAGTACTGAGTTTACAAGAGCGACAAAGGAAACAACTGGCTGATTTGCGGGGCTTTTTGCGTAAATTCCTGAAATATCAAGATATTGTGCGGTGTGAACTGCTGATAAATGTTGAAAAACTAGAACAACGGTTAGAAACGATGAAATTTGAAAACAGTGAAATTCATTTGCGAAATATATGCCGTTATCATCAACGAATGCTACGTGTAACATTGTTCCAGAACAAAATTGAACAGAATTTGGAAAGTTTAGAGAAGCAAATGCAAGAAACAACTAGGAATAGTTGTAGAATGCAGCGGAAGTTAGAAACACTCAGATCACAGGTAATAACCACTTCAGTTTTCACCTGTATTCTTCCTGTACTGTACCATTTTTCAATCTTTCGTTCTACTTCACATAGAGTCTTCAAAAATTTATATCTTTCACACATAAAATAATTTGCATAGCTTTGTACAAGCGAAAAAGAGAGTCGAAGATTTTACAGCTTCAACAGAAAAAACAATTGGTTAAACCAATACAGGAAATTAGACCAATATCGGGACAAACTTACTGCAGAAGTGGTGGCGCACAACGAAATTTTCACGTAGCAGCAAATAGGCAATTCCATTATGGTGATGAGTTTCAACGGCACCATTGGCGCCGACGGTCAAATAGCGAAGTATTGTGGAAAAATAATTGTGAAAGAAACCATAAACCAATCTGCTAATCACAGATTCCTGTCACTTTCTAAATTTTATTCATCAGTTGTATTAAATAAACAAATTCTGGTTGCGTTACATTTTGAATCAATTAGTAACTAATAAAAGAGTAACGCGGTTCACTGGAAATTAAAGAAAAGTTAGCATGATTTTAAATGAGCACGATGCACGAAACACTATTGTACTGTTAAAAATCACACATCACTGATGACAAAGTAAAATATCGCTTCATTGATTGAGACGCACTAATGAGCTGACTTCACGTCATCAGAACACTTTATTTAAGAAAAATAAATTATAATGGCGAAGTGAATCTTTCAAATGTTCTTGTTAATGCTTTAGACAAAAAACTAAGGGCTGCTCATTTATTTTATAGGTTCGTTCTGGAAGTATGGGTAATGTTCAATAGCATTTTGCTGCTATTTATTGTCTGTTAATTATGAAAAATCGGAAGCAGATAGTCAGGAAAAGATTGTTTCGATGACTCATTGACACTTTTGCATATTTCTACACAGTGTAATGTAATGTAAAATGAAGTTACACCACATTGTCGTGAAAGGTTTGTCTTCAGATACTCGAATATTTGTGTAACAGCAGTGAGATTTATAAATCTTTATTTTTATTTAACTTACTATCAGTAACCTGAACAGTAGAAATAAACTTTATAAAATCGGAGGAAATTTAGATTGATTATGAGGGCTTATAGTCGACAATAATGACCATAATGAATCTTTTGTTTATTAGAATTGAATTTATATGAGTGAGAATTGGGCGTGTCTGAGATAAAAATTATATGTGTGAAGAATCGGAAATGTTTACAAAAAATTGAAAATTTACAATGTGAGAATTGAGCGTATTTAAGATGAAAATCACATGTGTGAAGAATCTTAAGAAGCTAGATTTAAGGAATTCATGATACCGTAAGATTGTTTACAATTTAAAAATGATTAATTAGTTTTATTAGTATTTAGTTATATTAATCTTATTATTTTGGTTAGAGTTTTTCGCGAAATTAACATTACAAAAAAAAAAAAGATTTCTGATATGTCTGATATTGCCTTTCATATACTGCTTGTTTTTGACTTGACAATGATCTGTCGCAGTTTCAATTTAATTAAGTTAAAGAACTTTTAGTTTTAAATGACTGGCAATTTTTCTGTTCCTTATTTCATGGAAAAATCATCGATCTGCAATCAAATTATTATTTTTTTCATTTGCCCAATTATTGTCCCATACTTCTAATCATTGTTTACATGTTTTTATTGCTATCATTTATTACTTTATAAGTCTTTGTTTAGAGGATTTTTGTCAGTTATTTATCATAACAGCTTAAGGTTTGTTTATTTATGTATAAAATCAATACAACGGAAGCTACTGCAACAACAATACGAACCTTGCTTAGGTCCATTCTATGGCCTTACAAATGCAAGACACGATGCAGCGCATCTAAGCTTGTTCAGAAATTTATGTTTTTTTTTTAATTTCGTATCGTTATCACACTTAGATCAAATCGTACATACTCAAATTTTCGATGGAAAATGTACTCTTGTCCACTATGGTAGATACGACACCTATTTAATTTATCTCATGTTATTAAACTTTTGAAAAAAAATTTGTGATTCAACAGTTTGACTTTACCACATAGACTGCAATGTCATAAAAAATTGCTATGTGCAGATTGCAGTATAGAAAGAATATCCATTTTCAAGGAACAGTTTGACTTTCGTTGCACTTGAAATTGGTAAAGCGAAGATTCTCAACATTGTTAATATTTCTTGATTTAAAAATCATTGCTTATTTTTAAAGATTTATTTTTTTCTTATAGATAATTGATTCCAATTAATAAAAATGTCTTCGATACAACCAGTTTTAAAAAAACGTCCGTTTACCAGCAGTTGCACCTTGAAAATAAATACTGCTATAAATTTTCAGTCATACATATGTGTGCAAATTTATAAAAAATTATAAAATTTGTTCGCTACATAGGTCGTTTTTAGTGCGAAATTCATTATAACACTGTATTCATTGAAATATAACAGTTGTAAAAGCAAATTTAGAATTCCTTTCTTACTGCCCTGTTGTCGTGAAAGGTTTGTCTGGTTGATATTCGAATAGTTGCAATACAGTAGAAAGATTAATAAACCTTTATTTTTCGAAAACGTAGTATGAATAAACCGAGGAATAAAAAAGAGAGGAAATTTATAATAAAAAAGAAGACCGGAGGAATTAATATTGGTTAACAGAGTAGTAGTCGACAATAATGATAATAATACCTTCCTGTTTATTAGAATTGAATTTATATGAGTGAGGATTGGGCATGTCTAGGATAAAAATCACATGTGTGAAGAATTCGAGGTGTTAACAAAGAAAAGATTAAAATGAAAGCTAATTTCAATTTTACAGAAAAAATTACATGCATGAAGAATTGGATGTGTTTACAAAAACGAGATTAAAATTATATGCGTGAATACCGTAGGACTGTTTACAATTTAAAAAGGAGAGATGATTTATGATACTATGAAATTAGTTAGAAGTTTTCGCGAAATTATAATTCGCGACACTCCCAAAGAGGGAGAGAAATTGTTTTAAGACGTAATTTTGAGAGAGTGATTTTGAGGTATATAGGTAAATGTACGGAGTTTAATAGGTAGGATTTCTTCTTTAGTTAGGAATTGAGTGTGTGGTGATTCTATAGGGAGAGTAATGATGGTAGTTTGATTTGAATTTCGTTTTTGAAGTATTACAAAGGAGAGATTGAATTAATTTAAATTTCCACTTAATAATAACTAAAATAGTTAATATTGTCACGATAATTATACAGATAAAAATCAATTTCCAATGTGTTATCACGTTTTTAAATTCTTCCATCGGTAGAACAATTTCATTGAATTCCCTTTCCATTTGTTTGATAATTTCTTTTCCTTTTTCAGAGATTTCTTGCCAAAAGAGTTCATCCTTCATTTGATGTGGTATTGAATTAATTGTTTTTTGGGTTTGAGTTAGGTTTTCTAATTCAACGTTAATTTTTTCAATTTCAAAATTGCTTATTAAACTCCCTCTGAATTCGATATTTTTGATTGCTATTCGTCCACATTTACAAGCAGTTACCATCAAATTTCCCTTAATTCTTTTAGCTATCACATCGTTTCTTTGAAGTATTAGTTTCGTGGCAAGGGTAGGATTGCTGATTGATAGCCATTTGATCAAAAGTAATAAGTTATTTCTGTTTTGGCAACTTCTCTGCTGTGTTTCTTTAAGTTGTTGAAAGAATTCTTGTCTTAGTGAATCAGAAAGGTATTGAAGTTTTACATTTTCAAGATCGTACTTTCTATCCGGAGACTTTTCCATCATCAATAGTTTATTTGTTACTCTTCGTTTGAATTTTGTAGTAGAGTTGGAGTCATCTTCAACGTCTAGTTCAATAACTATATCGCCCTGCATTAAATGTTTAATATAGGGGGGGGGGGGGAGGTTTATCAATTATAAGCGATGCTTGTATCTCATCGATGATGAAGTGGTTGTTATACTTTGTAGCCTTGAATCTTCCGATCTTTCGATATAAACAATGATTGGTCGTATCATTGCTATTCCATATGATAATGCTAGTATTCGTTATGCATTCACCCTTTTGTGTCGAACAGTCTTTTATATCCTCAAGGTTAGAAACTAACCCCCCCCTCGTAGAGGAGAATTTCTCCTTGGGTTAATATGAAATTTGATGTTGGTTGATAGTTGACTCCTAACCATCCATAGGAGTATTGTATTTCCTTATTCGTTATCCATTGATTAGGAGAAGACTGAATTAGTCCAATTCCGTACATTCGTTTTCGAACATTTAAATATCTGCAGAATTGTGAGGAAGTTGCGGTAGTAGACATATGGTCTGATACTACCGATAGTGATATTCTAAGAAAAGCTTTCGTGCATACAGTCCGTGTAATGTTGCTACATTTTCTAGCTGGTATTCTTATATGGGTGCGTGTGTACACATCCATTTTGTGATATGTAGCATTTTTGTTAATAATTTCTTCACAATTCCATTTTTCAGAAATATTAAAGGGTACTCCAGAAATCCAATTACAGCTGTTGTTAGCTAATACCTGCCTTGGTTTCAGTATCACACGGATAATATCTCTTTCATATTCCATTTAAGACCGAGAAAATTTTCCTGGTTTGTTTGGCTTGAAAGTCGCATTCAGGTATTCTTTCATCAAATTCTTCGTCGTTTGAAAGAAATTCTCTTATGTTCATTGATGCTTCACCAAAAATTTCTTTCGTTCTTTCATATTTATATAAAGCCTCTTCTGTTCCATTAGCTGATATAATAACGTTGTCCACGTATAAGTTCTTTCTTATCTCCCATGCCAATTCACTACTATGATTTTCTAGGTGGTAATTTAATGTTGCTGATAATAAGAAAGGTGAGGATATTACTCCAAAAGGAACTCTCTTAAATCGGTAACATTTTATATTTTCATTGGTTAGTTCTTTATCAATATCATCTAACCAAAGAAAACATGTACAATTTCTTTCCTCATTTTGTAGTTCTAGTTGTGAAAATACCTTTTCGATATCAGCGGTTATTACTATTCTCATCATCCGAAAACGTAATATTATTCCAACTAAATCCGGTAACATTACTGGACCTCGATATAGTACTTCATTTAAGCTTTTAAAACCTTTGTGATGTGCTGAGGCATCATATACTATTCTTAATTTAGTTGTTGATTTACTAGGAGTTAATACTTCATGATGTGGTAAGTAATGAATAATGCTTACCTCATCCTTTGGAGGTACTTCTTCAATTATACCCGGATGTAGTTGATCCATAAGTATTTGATGATATGAATGGAGATTTGAATTATGTTGTAGGCGGTTGATCAAATTCTTCAATCGTCCCAAGCATAATCCATAATTATTGCTTAATTTTTGTTTGGAGTCTTTCCATGGCCAACAAACCTGGTATCTTCCACCCTGCTTGATGATGGTCCGTTTGAAATGCTTTAAAGCTTGATCATCATCATCATCATCTTGAGGTGATTCTTGGATACCAATCGTCTCTAATTTCCAAAAATTTTCTAGCTCCGAGTTAATATTGGCGTTTGTAGAATATACTACTTCTTTAGCATATAATTCGTTCTTGCAAAGTATCTTAATATCTCCACTTCCAGCAATCATAAGACCAACTTTTGATTAAACCAACATATGCCCTGATTTTAATTCTTTGATTTCTCGTAGACTAATAAATTTGAAAAAATAGTCAGCTCCAATCAATACGTCAAGTTTTTTCCAATAATTTGTTAAATTTTGAATTTGAAGTTCATTTGATGTCTCCACTACCTGCAGTTCGTTCGTTAGATAATCAATTATATTTGCTTGTAATGGTATGATTTCGCTTCCTGTAGTTAGCACATTTAGTTGTATGCGAGCAATGCGACATGATTTCGGTTCCTTTATACCAAATGGAGCTATTCTGATAATTTGAGTTTCTGTTTCGGTTAACTTTAATTGACGTGATAATTTTTTGGAGATGAAGGAGAGTTGTAATCCAATATCAAATAATGCAAGGGCATTTTGTTGTAGTTGAGGTTGTAATGGATTGAAGACTTTTATCACCTTGCATAAGTAAAGTTTCTTTTGTCCCTTTGGATCGATTTGTAAATGTCGAGTTATAAAGAAAAGTTGAACAATTCCTTTCTTTCGAAGGTACGATTTTTTCTTGCTCTTCATTTCTTTGATACACTGTATTGTTCAAAGAAAGTGAATTCCTTTTATTACATAAAGCACTATTATGTAAGCTTTTGCAATAAAAACATTGTTTTTTGACATTACAATTCTGTCCTTTGTGACTGTCTCTAAGACAAATAGTACATTTCTTTAATACTTTGAGACGATTAAGTCGAGCATTGAGAGTCGTGTAGTTCACGCATTCGCTGTCCCAATGATCTTGATTGCAGAATACACATAGTCGTCTTTTCGTTGTTGTAGTTTTCGAAGTATTTTGATTATCTTTTATTGTCGACAGTGCTGAAGTTCCTCCGGGATTGTTTTTGTTCCGGTTTGTTAGTTGTAGATTTAATATTGAGTTGAGTGAGTGAATGTTGACAGTTTCTAATCTGTTCATTCACATTAACTAAACTTGTTAAAAAGTTTCTTAGTTTGAGAATTGACCAAGGCATGTCCTTCTTCTTATGTTTATATATTTTATTTAATATTCATGATGGTAATTTACTCTAGACCAAAATTTCGACATTTGAATGTTCCAGGCTTTCTCCTAAAGCGTTCATTTCTTTTAATTGATTAGAGTTTATTATTTAATAATGTCGTTGCTATTGAGTGATCGCCATACTTTTCATTGAGCAGTTTTCTGATGACTTCATAATTCTCTGGAGCTATATCATATCCAGATATTGCTTGTAGAGCCTTTCCTTTAAGACATGAGTACAAGTAATTCAATTTTTGTATTTCTCGAATCGCTTGTGTGTGGACTGCTGCGTTAAAACTGCTCCAAAATTGTCGCCATTGTCTAAGGTCTCCATCGAAAGTAGGGAGCAATAAATGAGGAAGATTTACATTAATACTTGAAGAAATATTTGAAGAAGGAGTAAATTTTGCCTCTTCTTTCGTTTGTTTGTTCGTCAACTCCTTTGAGAATTGTTTTAGGTTTTGGTCGACTTCACCCTTGTGCATTGTTAGTGTTATTACCGCTTCCTTTCCTTCGTGTAATAATTGAAATATTCCTTGGTCACCTTCTGTTACTGTTTTGTATTTTTCCTCCTCTTCTCTTCTTTTCATTGTGACAATTTGTTGAGTATATGTGAACCATTTATCGTTGATAGATTCAAGCTTAGTTACGCATAATTGGATCACTGTTTCCGTGTTTTGTTTAATAATCGTTTGCATGTCACACAAAGATACGTTTTATCCTTTGTTCCAGATCAGCTTTATGAATATCTTCTGTCAATCGATAGAAGTCCTTTAAGCGTTGTTCGAACGAAGAAAAGCTTAAAGAATAATTTCCTAGACCTAAGGGATCCAGTTCTGGGACATAATGTTATGCATCATTTTGCTGCTTTTTCAGAAGCTTAACCGATGTGCTACCTTTATCGACTACAACTTGTGATAGCTTCTCTACCGGTTGGTATCCAGCTGTATCCAATGGATTTGCTGAACACATATTCTTCTGCCACTGATATAATATCCAACTTAGTTGACCTAAATAAATAAACTTGTTCAGCAATTAGCCTTATCGAAGGAAATTATCGATGAGGTGAAAAACTTCCCTGAACAGGAAAAGGTTCAAACTTTTGAGAATGAAATTTAGAACAAATTGTTTGTTCAACTTATTTTAGTACTTTTTTACCTACGTTATTTTAGTACTTTTCTCTTAAATAATGAGGTGGAAATTTCTATGCAGTAATATGCAGACAAACAGTGGAGAAATTGAATTAATTTTTGGTAGTTTACAAAATTTTGAATTCGAGAATTTAAAATAAGTTCATCAGGTATAATGAAATTAGAAATTTCCGACTTAAACAAGAAAAGAAAATCTTTTTTTTTGTCTGGAAAGAAGTCTATCATAAAACTAAAAAGAATTAGTTCATAGTATCTGTCGTGAAACCTCAAACTTGGGTAATTAAACCTTTATTTAACATGAAGCAATAATAGCGCTTTATACATATTGTACGGATGCTACACCGTTTAACAAACGCGTAAACTATAAAAAATGCAATAATATAAAAATGGTGAAATAACACAAAATTATAAAGTATTAGACGCATCCCAATACCACCCAAAACATAAAGCAAATGATGGTTATAGAAGGATTGGTTGGGTTATATATAAGACTGATTTAACGAATGGAGATTAGATGGGAGGATTTCTCATGGATGAACAAAGAAGATTGTTAACAGGATTAGTTTATATACAGAACTGAACTGACCAGATATTCGGCAGAGGAGGACATTTAAATGATATGAAACAAAGACTGCTAATAAAGGGTTTTGCTAACGAAGGGTTTGCTAACAAAGGGTTTTTTTTGTGCGAGGAAAAGGAATTAGATAAGAGGAATTTGTTAGTTTTGGATATAATAATTTAAATATTTCGTCTTTCACGACAGTATCCATATATGAGCATAATTTAATATGATTACGCTATATATTAACTTTTAAATGAATTAATTGAAAAGTAAGTGGTAAGCAATGGAGAGATTAAGGAAGAAGACTGCCTATCAACGAGATTAATCTATACAATATAATGGAATGGTAAGATAAATTTCAAAACTTAGTGAAGATGCATGAATGGAAAAAGGTTGTCATGCCTGGGGTGGACAGACTTGACAACTTAAGATGACAAGTAAGGTTTAAAGCCGTGAGATTTCTGCTTCAAATCTTCAGGATCATCTGCATGTTCATTCATGCATTAATGCCTATAACTACTATATTTAGGTCTAACGGCATATTTACCTCACAGTATAACACAATTATTTCTAATTTTACAACCATCTGATGACACTAGTTTACTGCGATACACAAACTAAGCCAAAATAAATTATCTCGAATAAAATCTCGAAACAGATTTTTCATCTTACTTTAGGAATTTAGATTAATTGCTGCCAATCTCACGCTGCATAATTTTGCGCAAGTAATCTTTTACACTTATTAAAATGCGAAAAACATAAACCAATCATTCGATGAAAATTTTTACATGGTCTTTGTCATATTTCGGTTAGAGTATTGTTAGGTGTTTCGCATTTTAATAATGTAAAATTTTAATAAGTCATCTGATAATAATCTTTTTGTAGATATGAAATCTTATTTTGATAGATATCAATCTCAAAAATTGGAACCAAAGATAATATCATACCACAAAACAGTTCTTATATCATATGGATGCTGTGCGATCGAAATTTTGTCTTTTGTAATTTTAATAGAAAATTCTTGTTTAGTTTTAAGAATAATTTCTGGAAGACAAATGAAAATTCACATACATGAACTTCAATGTTATTGAAAAGAATCGCATGAAGCTTCGGTTTTCTGGATTGCGATACGCAAAATTGTTTTCTAATAAATTCAAATCTAGGAAAACGATTAGTCATGCTATTCAAGGTACTTAAGAATATAAGATGATTGAGACAGTTGGCATAATCAGGTCTTATTTTCCTTTACATCTTGCTTACGAATTTATATTTAAACTTACACAATTTTTCCTAAAAAATTTATAGCAAAGCAAGTTGGAACCAATGATCACAAGCCAACATTTGACATCTTAAAAATTTTTTGTCCGAGAGTATTTCTCTTTTACTCGTCCGTCGATTATTTGTAACTGCGTCCCCAGTAGTTCCAATACCTAAGAAATCTTCTTAGATTTACTATTTCAATTAAGATCTAAAGTACTGCGAATGAAGTACCATAAGCAAGATTGTCCTAAGAAATTAACAGTAGTAGGAAAATACGAAGAAAATCACGATTATTTTTCCAATATTGATAATTCCAGTGAAAAATAGATTATAGTCCATTTAAATGATAAACTGCATAATATAGTGTGATCGATAACTTGACTGCGGATAATTTAAATTTCAGGTTTTAATCCTTTAGGAAAAGGTACAAAGTCTAAGCTTGGTTGATTTACTGTTGTCGCCACAATGGTGAAGCTATAACCTAATGAACAAAGGCTATTGTTTTAAGTGATTTTAATCCACATGATAACTTTAACATCTATAAAATTCCTCCCAATTTTCTTCCTTACAAAGCCACTGATTATAGTTTCTTATTTGGTATGGCTCGGTTGCGAGGTATCTAGCTTGCTTATATCTTTAAATGTTTTATAATTAAGTTATATTTGTGTGTTATGTATCAATTCATTATTGTAATGTTGTATAATTTTTAATGTTAATCTGTGGTTTAATTACCCAAGTTTGAGGTTTGAATAATAAAGTATTTCACGAGGACTTCCACAGTACACGTACACAGAACGGAACCAGTACAGATTCAAGATTCTATTAGTATCGAGTACAAAGAAGTCAACGATCTGAACCATCAAGAAAGGAAACCTATTTTGTTTCACAAGGAACAGATGTCGCGAATTATAATTTCGCGAAAACTTCTAACCAATTTCATAGTATTATAAATCATCTCTCCTTTTTAAATTGTAAACAATCGTACGGTATTCACACATGTAATTTTAATCTCCTTTTTGTAAACACATCCAATTCTTCATGCATGTAATTTTTTCTGTAAAATTGAAATTAGCTTTCATTTTAATCTTTTCTTTGTAAACACCTCGAATTCTTCACACATGTGATTTTTATCCTAGACATGCCCAATCCTCACTCATATAAATTCAATTCTAATAAACAGGAAGGTATTATTATCATTATTGTCGACTACTACTCTGTTAACCAATATTAATTCCTCCGGTCTTCTTTTTTATTATAAATTTCCTCTCTTTTTTATTCCTCGGTTTATTCATACTACGTTTTCGAAAAATAAAGGTTTATTAATCTTCCTACTGTATTGCAACTATTCGAATATCTACCAGACAAACCTTTCAACGAGAAAAAACTTATTGGTGCCACGAGCCGGGAACATGTCGAGCCACATTATTGCGAGCTTTCAACCGGCAAAGGAAAGGTTAGTCAGTCTTCTTAAAGAAGTAAATCAACTGGAGATCAAATCTCCAGAACCAAGTATGACAATAGATGAAAAAGAAGATTTTTATATAATAAGAAAAAGAGTGTTAGAAGATAAACTTCGAAGAATCCAATTATGCGTAACTACGCTTGAATCTATCAACGATAAATGGTTCACATATACTCAACAAATCGTCACAATGAAAAGAAGAGAAGAGGAGGAAAAATACAAAGCAGTAACAGAAGGCGACCAAGGAATATTTCAATTATTGCATGAAGGAAAGGAAGCGATAATAACACTAACAATGCACAAGGGTGAAGTCGACCAAAACCTAAAACAATTCTCAAAGGAGTTGACGAACAAACAAACGAAAGAAGAGGCAAAATTTACTCCTTCTTCAAATATTTCTTCAAGTATTAATGTAAATCTTCCCCATTTATCGCTCCCTACTTTCAATGGAGACCCTAAACTGTCGCGAATAATAATTTCGCGAAAACTTCTAACCAATTTCATAATATCATAAATCATATCTCCTTTTTACATTGTAAACAATCTTACGGTTTCAAAAATCATCTCTTCATAAATCTGGCTTCTTAAGATTTATTACTCATGTAATTTTATGCAAAATTGAAATTAGCTTTCATTTTAATCTCTTCTTTGTAAACACTTCAAATTCTTTACACATGTGATTTTAATCCTTTTTTTGTAAACACCTCCAATTCTTCACACATGTGATTTTTATCTTAGACACGCCCAACCTCACTCATATAAATTCAATTCTAATAAACAAAAGCATTCATTGCCATTATTGTCGACTACTGCTCTGTTAACCAAACTCAATTCCTCCGGTCTTATTTTTATTATAAATTCTCTTTTTTATTGCTCAGTTTATTAATAATACGTTTTCGAAAATAAAGGTTTATTAATCTTCCTACTGTACTGCAACTATTCGAATATCAACCTATCACGACATAAACAATGGCGACAATTTTGGAGCAGTTTTAACGCAGCAGTCCACACACGAGAAATACAAAAATTGAATTACTTGTACTCATGTCTTAAAGGAAAGGCTCTACAAGCAATATCTGGATATGATATAGCTCCAGAGAATTATGAAGTCATCAGAAAACTGCTCAATGAAAAGTATGGCGATCACTCAATAGCAACGACATTATTAAATAATAAACTCTAATCAATTAAAAGAAATGAACGCTTTAGGAGAAAGCCTGGAACATTCAAATGTCGAAATTTTGGTCTAGAGTAAATTACCATCATGAATATTAAATAAAATATATAAACATAAGAAGAAGGACATGCCTTGGTCAATTCTCAAACTAAGAAACTTTTTAACAAGTTTAGTTAATGTGAATGAACAGATTAGAAACTGTCAACATTCACTCACTCAACTCAATATTAAATCTACAACTAACAAACCGGAACAAAAACAATCCCGGAGGAACTTCAGCACTGTCGACAATAAAAGATAATCAAAATACTTCGAAAACTACAACAACGAAAAGACGACTATGTGTATTCTGCAATCAAGATCATTGGGACAGCGAATGCGTGAACTACACGACTCTCAATGCTCGACTTAATCGTCTCAAAGTATTAAAGAAATGTACTATTTGTCTTAGAGACAGTCACAAAGGACAGAATTGTAATGTCAAAAAACAATGTTTTTATTGCAAAAGCTTACATAATAGTGCTTTATGTAATAAAAGGAATTCACTTTCTTTGAACAATACAGTGTATCAAAGAAATGAAGAGCAAGAAAAAATCGTACCTTCGAAAGAAAGGAATTGTTCAACTTTTCTTTATAACTCGACATTTACAAATCGATCCAAAGGGACAAAAGAAACTTTACTTATGCAAGGTGATAAAAGTCTTCAATCCATTACAACCTCAACTACAACAAAATGCCCTTGCATTATTTGATATTGGATTACAACTCTCCTTCATCTCCAAAAAATTATCACGTCAATTAAAGTTAACCGAAACAGAAACTCAAATTATCAGAATAGCTCCATTTGGTATAAAGGAACCGAAATCATGTCGCATTGCTCGCATACAACTAAATGTGCTAACTACAGGAAGCGAAATCATACCATTACAAGCAAATATAATTGATTATCTAACGAACGAACTGCAGGTAGTGGAGACATCAAATGAACTTCAAATTCAAAATTTAACAAATTATTGGAAAAAACTTGACGTATTGATTGGAGCTGACTATTTTTTCAAATTTATTAGTCTACGAGAAATCAAAGAATTAAAATCAGGGCATATGTTGGTTTAATCAAAAGTTGGTCTTATGATTGCTGGAAGTGGAGATATTAAGATACTTTGCAAGAACGAATTATATGCTAAAGAAGTAGTATATTCTACAAACGCCAATATTAACTCGGAGCTAGAAAATTTTTGGAAATTAGAGACGATTGGTATCCAAGAATCACCTCAAGATGATGATGATGATGATCAAGCTTTAAAGCATTTCAAACGGACCATCATCAAGCAGGGTGGAAGATACCAGGTTTGTTGGCCATGGAAAGACTCCAAACAAAAATTAAGCAATAATTATGGATTATGCTTGGGACGATTGAAGAATTTGATCAACCGCCTACAACATAATTCAAATCTCCATTCATATCATCAAATACTTATGGATCAACTACATCCGGGTATAATTGAAGAAGTACCTCCAAAGGATGAGGTAAGCATTATTCATTACTTACCACATCATGAAGTATTAACTCCTAGTAAATCAACAACTAAATTAAGAATAGTATATGATGCCTCAGCACATCACAAAGGTTTTAAAAGCTTAAATGAAGTACTATATCGAGGTCCAGTAATGTTACCGGATTTAGTTGGAATAATATTACGTTTTCGGATGATGAGAATAGTAATAACCGCTGATATCGAAAAGGTATTTTCACAACTAGAACTACAAAATGAGGAAAGAAATTGTACATGTTTTCTTTGGTTAGATGATATTGATAAAGAACTAACCAATGAAAATATAAAATGTTACCGATTTAAGAGAGTTCCTTTTGGAGTAATATCCTCACCTTTCTTATTATCAGCAACATTAAATTACCACCTAGAAAATCATAGTAGTGAATTGGCATGGGAGATAAGAAAGAACTTATACGTGGACAACGTTATTATATCAGCTAATGGAACAGAAGAGGCTTTATATAAATATGAAAGAACGAAAGAAATTTTTGGTGAAGCATCAATGAACATAAGAGAATTTCTTTCAAACGACGAAGAATTTGATGAAAGAATACCTGAATGCGACTTTCAAGCCAAACAAACCAGGAAAATTTTCTCGGTCTTAAATGGAATATGAAAGAGATATTATCCGTGTGATACTGAAACCAAGGCAGGTATTAGCTAACAACAGCTGTAATTGGATTTCTGGAGTACCCTTTAATATTTCTGAAAAATGGAATTGTGAAGAAATTATTAACAAAAATGCTACATATCACAAAATGGATGTGTACACACGCACCCATATAAGAATACCAGCTAGAAAATGTAGCAACATTACACGGACTGTATGCACGAAAGCTTTTCTTAGAATATCACTATCGGTAGTATCAGACCATATGTCTACTACCGCAACTTCCTCACAATTCTGCAGATATTTAAATGTTCGAAAACGAATGTACGGAATTGGACTAATTCAGTCTTCTCCTAATCAATGGATAACGAATAAGGAAATACAATACTCCTATGGATGGTTAGGAGTCAACTATCAACCAACATCAAATTTCATATTAACCCAAGGAGAAATTCTCCTCTACGAGGGGGGGGTTAGTTTCTAACCTTGAGGATATAAAAGACTGTTCGACACAAAAGGGTGAATGCATAACGAATACTAGCATTATCATATGGAATAGCAATGATACGACCAATCATTGTTTATATCGAAAGATCGGAAGATTCAAGGCTACAAAGTATAACAACCACTTCATCATCGATGAGATACAAGCATCGCTTATAATTGATAAACCTCCCCCCCCCCCCTATATTAAACATTTAATGCAGGGCGATATAGTTATTGAACTAGACGTTGAAGATGACTCCAACTCTACTACAAAATTCAAACGAAGAGTAACAAATAAACTATTGATGATGGAAAAGTCTCCGGATAGAAAGTACGATCTTGAAAATGTAAAACTTCAATACCTTTCTGATTCACTAAGACAAGAATTCTTTCAACAACTTAAAGAAACACAGCAGAGAAGTTGCCAAAACAGAAATAACTTATTACTTTTGATCAAATGGCTATCAATCAGCAATCCTACCCTTGCCACGAAACTAATACTTCAAAGAAACGATGTGATAGCTAAAAGAATTAAGGGAAATTTGATGGTAACTGCTTGTAAATGTGGACGAATAGCAATCAAAAATATCGAATTCAGAGGGAGTTTAATAAGCAATTTTGAAATTGAAAAAATTAACGTTGAATTAGAAAACCTAACTCAAACCCAAAAAACAATTAATTCAATACCACATCAAATGAAGGATGAACTCTTTTGGCAAGAAATCTCTGAAGAAGGAGAAAAATTTGTTGAACAAATAAAAAAGGAATTCAATCTGTGTGACTATATTAATTGTTTTAATTATTCTTAAAATAA
Organism: Brugia malayi; assembly: GCF_000002995.4. Lineage (NCBI taxonomy): Eukaryota > Metazoa > Nematoda > Chromadorea > Rhabditida > Onchocercidae > Brugia > Brugia malayi. The sequence goes on from NW_025062479.1 coordinate 4,248,736, forward strand.
TAAATGATAATAAAAAATGAATAAAAACATAGTAACTTAAGCAATCATTAATAAGGAGAAGAGAAAAGATAACAGATGTGAAGGAGAGTTTGGTATTAATCAGTTGAAATGGCCGGACAATATGAGAGTCTGATAAGTGGATACTGCTATTATTCGTACGTTTTTGGAAACAAAAATTGAAAAAGTTATTGTTTTCGTTTGATCCTTTATTGCTATTAACAGTATACATCGGGACGTGCAAAGCATTTGAGATTTTGTTGTCGTTTTCGAAAATCTTTTATTGCAAATTTTATCCAATTTGTAAAAAACTTAATGTCTTTGTATGAATTTCGGTTTCTATGTTGATATGTTCAGATAAATTTATAAAACCGTATATTGTATGGAAATATGTTATTGCAAAAGCATTTCTTAAATCTATTTTTTATATGTCTTTTTTTTGTGATTCATTACTCCAAAAAGAAAAAAAAAGCCGACCTCTTTGATTTGTATTTCTTTTTTAACTGATCTAAAAACTGATCTATTTCCTTATGATCTTTTGGCCTTTCTTTTGACCTGTGTTTCTTTACTGATCTACTGATCTGATCTGTATTTCTTTTATGATTCATTACTCCAAAACTGATCGCTACTTCCTTATCAAAAATTAGAACAAATCCTGAATTTTGGCCTTAAGTTGCTCATTATTTATGTGAGGAATGATATTTGTTTGAAATCAGTTTACCAACCTCTTAACAATTGAAATTACTCTCCATTAACATTTATAATTTTACAACAATAAATAAGATGCTACAACGCCTTAGACTAATGAAAGTAATGAATATCCGGGAGTTCTAATATTGAAGTCAGTTAAGAAAATATTGCGCTTAGAAGAATGCAATATTATTGTTTTACAAGTGTTTATTGTATTTGCATCACATTATTCATTAATAGCGTTGTTCCAAAACACGCACAGTGAAAAAGCCATAAACGGGTTTGTGATCAGAAGCATTTTCTTCCCATAAGCAATCATATTTTGCAGGTCTTATCCGACTTGACTCTTTTGCATAATACAAAATTCGATCCTAAAAATTGACAGCTGATATAAAATGAAACAGTGAAATAAGTTCGTATCGTTCAATGCGCCTAAAATCATACCGTATATGATGGAATCCGATCGTTAACATAATTGTTGGTACCAAGAATAAACTTATGCGTTGGTGGGAACTTAATATAAGCCTCACTAAAACCTTCAAAAATATTACCTGAAAATAGAATGTATTGCTTAAAACCTCTTGAAAACCTGAACAATTAATCTTAATGAAGATTTTTGGGAAAATAAACGATTCAGAAACAAACCTTTACACCTCTCCAGTGTCAACTCATCGTCAATGAGTAATTGATCGAAGAAGGAATCTGCCATATTTTGTTGCTTTTTGTTTTGTGAATCCAATGCATCAATTCGCTCCCTACTTTGAAGCCGAAAATTCAAATCACCAAACCAGAAAACCTGTGAGAATTTGAATTTCAACGATAATTCTATATGAACACGGTTCCCTCAAGCATTGCTGTAATCAATAATGGAACAAAATGACACTCCTCTTTTTCCCTCTTTCTTCTGAAACGATCAAACACAATATAAATTGCAAAATAATAATTCAGTTGGTATTAACATAAAATAAAAAGATATTATCGATACTTACACAATCAGCTTGTTTCACTCCTGAACAAGGCAGCGCTGAAAATCGCAGCGAATCACAGATTTTGGAGTAATCACATATACGATTTAACACTGGTCCATCTGAAATAATTCTGAATCTTTATACTATAATACTGACAAATAGATGAGGATTAATCCTAACTGAACCGATCAATATGGAGTTATGCTAACTTTTGCGTCATGATAATTCTAATTGGAAACACCGTTCAAACCATCCTCCAATTTATCCAACACATTTAATCCTGCTTTTGATCCTTGAACTGATCCCAACAAACTGTCCTCCTATTTATCCAACATATTTAATCCTGCTTTTGATCCGTGAACTGATCCAATAAACTGTGTGCTTAATTTCTAATTTGCTTATCTCTGCTCACTAATAAGTATTATAAACAAAACTGACGAGTCATGTGACAGGTTACAAAAATAACTGATGCTTGGAAAATCCGAAAGAAAACGGCAATCGCTCCTTTCGTTCGAACCGGCTTAACAATTGGACTACAGGAAATGAACTGCCATTCTGGAGCTGTAAAATAAGGTTGAATTCCAGAGGCAAATAAGTAAATGAAACTTGAAAGTGGCTGACTTATATCCGAACAATTGTATAAATCAGTTAAGATCTTTGAAAATTTCGAATTTAAATCATATTTCAGGTTCCATTAAGTTTTAGATTTTCAAAATGCAAAGTGTTCTGGAGTATTTCACTAACAGATAAAATAAAATGACAAACTTGAAGTGTATGCAACCAAAGGCTCTCGAATAAAAACAATCACCATTTGCGACCACTTCCGTACCCAACAAAATATCAGATGTGTGTCTGCAACAACTTCGGCCAGCGATTTTACTGTTTCTTGATGATAATATCTAAAATTTAAAAGTTTGTTCCAGCTTTTTCCGCTTTTCTGTTTTTAAAACTAAAAAACCAATAATACAATAAGCTGGAAAAAAAAAAAAAAGTAACGCATTTATTGATGGAAGCTCTTGAAAACATAAGCAAATCAGATCAGCTCTATCTGCAGGTCGTTCATTTGTAATCAATTTCCCAATTTTCGACAAATGATTTTGTGACTAAAAATATTGTTTAACTAACGCATAAATTATCTGGGTTTAAGATTATATAAAATATAAGAAACTCTTAATAACTCGAAATAATTCGGATTTATTAAAGTTGTAGAGAAATTTATAGATTCAATGAAAAAAGAAAACTGTAATAACCCTTGAGGCTACATTCCAAGTTAAACACATCACAGTAACTGTTCCATCAGGTATCAAATCCTTTAGTCGATCCACTTCCGGGATAGTAACTCCACCGGGACCAAGTACTGTTATTCTAAAAAACTTGATGAGTGGAGCGAAACAACGGCAACAATAAGCTGGGATAAAAGTGAGGAGAGATAAGTTGTCCTATTGTTCTTGCTAATAACTTTGGCAATCGTTTCTTTGATTTTCTCATTCTTGATTACGAAAAATTAATTTTGGTCCTGGAAAAAAAGGCGTAAAATAAAGCGTGAAACTCCTTTTTTTTCTGGATCTCTGTTATTGTGTTAAAGATTTTGCAAAAAATCTCATTTAATTCCGATATTCTAAATTAAATATGATTATTTTCAGTTCTGTTCCAAAAAATTTGTGAATAATGTGTAGACTGACCTGAGCTGTGAATGTTTAACGTCATATGTAAAATACTGGTTCGTTGCAGCTTCACTGGTAAGCGCTATGCTCTCCTCCAGGGCACCATCCTCAATACTACCTGATTCTGGACTTTCCGGACTTGAAACTGCAATCTTAATGTAGAAAGTTAAGCGAAAATTCCATTTTGTGTTATCAGAAAAGAAACTTTTTAACATTCACGAAAACAATGCTTAGATATTCAAAATGTCAAGGATGATGAATGTTGGAAAATCAAACATATTCTGATTAGTAGTGAAAATGAGCTTAAACTTGAGCGGCATTTTTCAAATACTGGTAATTTTAAATATAATAATAATGCTTAATGTTGGTAAAAACTACTGATATTGTCATGATTATCAGTGTTATCTAGTTAAATCACTGCATCACTCTGAAGGCAATAGCGCTTTGCACGAGGCAAATGCACATTTTCTGAATTATTCAGTTCGAAAATATATCCATTTGTACTTTTTTATAGATATCCTCATTGAAAGAAATAAAGTAGTATTGAATGATTGATAACTATGATGACATTAAGAGATAGATGCCTACCGTTTTCATCTGGAGAGTGATCTTTAGTAGACGATGTGATAGTAAAGTGATGTATATGTGACGTGAATGATTCGATTCGTTTTAAGGAAGAGTCCTCAACAATCATCTTCTTATCATTATCCTGGCAAACCATTTTTTTCTTGATAATATTGTTTAGCTTTTCTAACTGCGTTAAGTCTCGAATTAGAATTACGACTAAATTTAAGTAATAAAATATCAAACATAGGAAACTCGACAATTACAGTTGCAACAGATGAAGACGAAATTGCTTGAACTGTTGTCAGACTTTCAGTTACCCGAGTTGCCAAAGATCGTACACGATTGGTCATTCAGAAAACTGTGGAAAAATAGGAGCATTAAATATAAAAACACATCAAATCCAAAAAGAAATTTGCATTAGCTGGTGCAAAAAAACTCCGAAAAACTTGCATTATCCTAGAAATATAATACAGATAAACAGGAATTGTAATAATAATAACGTTGATTTAGTGACATGACCAGTATTCTTGAATCAAACTTTAATATGCAATGAGCATTTCATTATCTATAAAGGAAGGTTCACTATCTTTCGGTAAGGTAAAGTTAGGTTTTAAAATGAGAAGTTATTCAAGATAGGATAACTGAAGCACTGGGCTAGTCTTTGGCTGTATCTATTACCAATTATTGCACTGGTCCCAAAAATATTTTATTTTAGACATAGATGAAGTATGTAAATCCAATAAGTTCTAACAAATATTTGGTGATGCAGTGAGATAAGCAAATAGCTTGGCATAAAGTGTCCGATTCAACGACGCAAAGAAATGTTCCAAAAAAAAATTTTATTTCATGTATCAAACACAAAAACGCAATAAAATTTTTTTAGTTCAAAAAACGATAAATGAAGTACATAAAAATCAACATTCTAAAAATAGCTTCGTGCTCATCAAGAAAAAAAAAATGATTCTAGACCCGGACAACAAAAAGATTTAAATTTCTAGATTTGCATTTCGAATTGAAATAGGGCAGAATATTTTCAACAAATGACAAATAGAATTTGATGTAAATTAGGAAATCAGAATGAGCGGGTTAAAGAAATTATTTGAAGCGACTTGAAGTATGGAAGAAATAGAGCGGTATGATTAACTAAATAAAAAAGAAAGCTATGACGAACTAATTCAAAAACTGTATTCCAAAAGCAGTAAAAAAGTCAACATCAAAACTAAAAAAAAATTTCTTTTCTACTTACTAAATATACAATGATCTAAATAACTCCGGAATAAACTCAATTTCTCAACCATATGTTTCGGACAGCGAGTATTATGATGAGTTAACCAATGGTATCAACTCCCGAAAAGCACTGTTTTCATCAATTTTCTCACTCTTCGATTCGAACAAATAAGCACGTTGAATAGCCAGAAATGTAGCCTTTGCAACTGGGCCTAATGTCCTGTAGCTGGATGCTGATGTATAACAATCTTGGATGCCACCTAAGTGCAGCAACTTTTGTACTATAGGTGGTGCACTAACACCAGTACCGCGTGGAGCTGGATAAAGTGTTACTCGAACATCACAGTAACGAACCATTATCTAAACAAGCTTTCATCCAATTAAAATTCCTAAGATTTTAACTTTTACTACATTCCATTATTTCGTTTCAAAATAAATTTGTTATAGGGTGTAACGTTGAAAAATCAGTAACAGTAGGCTGTTTAGATTGCAAGGAAAACAGGCATAGTAAGTACCTTGCAGGGTATAGTATGAGGTAAGCCATGTTCCGTGTGCCAATAGGCTCGTCGTACAGGCACCACTGCTGTCTTTGCACGATAAATTGCAAGTCTGATCGCGGTGCTGACACGTTTTGCACACTGCATCCCAAGACCCACGTGCCCATTCTTGTCACCAATAGCAACAAACGCTCGAAATCGAGTGCGCAACCCATTTCGAACTTCCTTTTGTACCGGAAGAATCTTCAATACCTGCTCCTTCAGATTTGGTACTAATAGATCCACAATTTGATATTCCTGCAATTCTTTTATTCCTTTCTCTTTCATTAAATTTTAACTGGCGCAGCTTTGAGTAGGAACCATCAATTCGAAAAGAATTAAGTAATCGTTTCTTTCGTTAGAGAGTTTTTTTTTTTTAAAGATTACCGACGATTATATATATAACTGGCTCAACACACTATATAAATTTCAAAACTGTGAAAGGAAACATAACCTTGGATTCAGAAAATTGATATTCCTGCAGTATATTTATTAGATGCAGTAAAGTAATTGACTTTTCTCTAGAATATGATTAATACATTGAAGAAATAGTTAAAGGTGATATATGGATTTAGCAGCTTTAAAGTTTATAGCGATTGGTTTAAGTGTACTTGGCATGCTCGAGGCAGGTCTTCATGTAGCAAATATATTTTCTACTATGCTAACTGGTCTTACAAGAAACCCTAAATCGAAAGGTAAGATGAAAATTTAGTTTATGTTGGTACTGGCAGGATTGATTTTACGGGGTTGCTCGCGTTTGTTCTTGCAATGATGTTTGTTACTTAGCACATGTCAGTACAGTCAGGTCAACAGTATAGTCAAGCATACCATCAATTATTTCAAATGCCATACCAAATTTAAGACCAAAATTTTCCAGTCTTTCTGTTTCATAGCGCTAGCGTATTCTGGCAGTAAACTTTTCAACCCCTTGAGACTCGGTTACCTTTAGAAGTGTCAGCGCTTTGTTTGTTATTACCCAACCCAGCCTGTTTCCCTTTGATTTCTGTGTTATGTTTCATCTATATGCAGGTTCCTTTCAATTCTTCCTTTATTTCCCCCCAAGTTTCGCACTAATCATGAGGCTATTATTGAATGACAATGACAAGGTGACCAACTAGGATGGGTATCGATCTATGATAGATCTCTTCTATTGTAGCTACTCGTCCATCTTTTACCAAACGGCCAAGCTTTGTTACCGGAATCCATGGCTTATCCCAATCAATTGTTATACGACGTAAACCACTACCTATTCGCCGTGGTCCAGCACCTTGATTTCTCGTTGAACTGCAAGGTTTCTCAAGAATTTAGAAAATTGGAATTCTAAAAAGAGAAAGGGCTAATCTTATTTCTATCGCTAGTTTAACTATTAAATACGTTGAAAAATAAATATATACATTAATTTTCCGGTTTGGATGAATACCAAATAATAAATAAAAACTCATTTTCAAAGATTACATAATGTTGAAATCAGTTTTTTATTTTATTAATGTGCAGAATAGATTCCATAGCTTTACATTTTCAGGAAGTGCGAAGGCAAATTCTGGTGGAAAGAACATGGGAGAATTCAATTTCAAAAAAAACTTTTAGTGGGCCAGATAAGGTGCAAACTGACTCAGAGAGTGAAAATTTTGCTTTTAAGGTTTGCAACAAATGTAGCTTGAGTATTTCTTTCTCGTTGAGAAGTAGTTTAGTTTAAATACCTGGACCATCTTTCATCAAAACTACCGGTGTTGACGCTGCCGAAACCACCCTGAAATCCTCCTCGACGGTCCATTGTATAAAACCTGAACGAAAGTTCCAGAATGAAAGTCTCTCAGTAATGACTGTGTATAGTAATCTGATCACATAATAGATACATTTCAAAAATTGTCTATAAAATTCAATATGATTTTCGAGGAAAAATATTAATCTCAGTTAGTCAGAAAATTATTTAAACCCAATCACACACGGACAATAAAGTACTGGGACTGGGTAATAGTTTTAACTAAGTTTAGCAATAATAAAGCATACAAATAACAAATACATAGATAGGCTTCTGAAAAAAGAACCTTGTTGAAATCACTGGACACTGGGACATATAATGAGTCCACAAACACAGAAACACACACACACACACACACACATAGAAAGGAAGAAAGAGAAGAAGAGGGACGCAAGCCTAGTATGCGCAAGCAATCAATATAAAGTACTGGGACTTCTTCATTTAGATGCCTCATAATTAAAATGATTTTCCTAACCTTATGTTTTTTAAAAGTATCAGATGTTATCTGCACTACCACCAATACAACCCGCTCACAGCTTCTTTAGCAGTCCTGCAGAATCCATTGAGAAAAATGGAGAAAAAATATTCATAGCTTCAGCATGTAGAAGAGTAAAGAAAGAGGAGAAGGGGGTCACAAGCTCAATTTTCAAACTATATTTTTTGGGAACAATACTGCGAGATTACTGTCTTCCTAATTTTATAAATGACTAATTAATAGGAAATCTTAGCAAAACAATGCCATAAAATGGATGAGTGTTGTTGCATCAGGAGAGCAAGCGTTTATCATTACCATGGGAACACATTATGTGAGCAAATCTGAAACAGTTCTGAACAAATGACAGTTTTCAATTACTGTAGTCTTTTGCAAACCCTTGAATACTATTATTTTTAATTCAGAGAGGTACTATAATTTAAGTTTCGGACTTTTGAAGCTCAAAAATCACTAAATGGACATCCTTATCACTTCATACAAGACAATCTGTTATGGAAATGGTTGCGCTGCTTAGTGAAGAAATGAAATCAAAAAGACGACAATGTTTTGAAATATATTATAGTTTATGCCCACTATAAATGGAACACTGTCAAACAAAAACTATCAGAGAAAATCTTTTGCGTGTTGAAAACATTAATAAGTGGTTTCACGTTTCACTGCAGTATAAATTTCACGGAGAACGCAATCAAATTGAAAGAGGATTTCAATTAACCCATTGAAATCCAAAGAACTAGTGATTGGAACTCAGCTTGTATTGGTCAGCTATGAGAGCATTTGTAGCCAAACCGAAACAACGACAGATTCAGCTTAGTTCTCTGACTGTGAGGTAAATTCACACAAGACAGTTCATGAGGCTATCAGTGTTTCGCTTCTATGATGAGAATTAAAACTTTCGAGAGAGGATGAATAGCTACTATACATGGTAGTGGTGTATTAGATCTACTCCGTTCTAGGTCTCTTCTCTATCAACTCCCAGTGGTGACATCTGTCGCTTCACTACTTCCTCTCCTCTCGCAGCTGCCCCTTGTTAATAGGGAGTTTCCATTTGGGACACAAAATTGCATGGGGTTACGATATTGCACGCCGTAGCAGCTATTTGGCATAGGACGTCATCCTCAAATAGCCGTGTGAGTTTATATGGTGGCGAGGTTTGTGTAAGGGGTGGATAACATCTGATGGCATCGGAATGACCTGTTAGGATGGACTGGTGGACGGTGGCTGTTGATTGTTATGTGGTGTATTGGGTAAGCGAGATTCTATACCACTGAAATGGTGTTATGTCTTTTACAGTACGAAGGTTGTGTAAAAGAATTTGACGAAGTGAAATAAATTTGGTTTTTTTATAGCGTAACTGATTATCGTGTTGAGATATGTCAGCTGTGCTACGAACTTCAGCCTTATGAGAGCTCTGACTAATGCCATGTAACGAAGTTGGAGACGTCAAATAAGTCATTTCCTTCCTCTCCACTGGCTCATAAATATTAGAAGTTCGGTATTCTAATCAATAGATTTTGTACAAGTTTCGTGCGAGTTCCGTTTCCTTGTAGAGATGTTAAAGAATGCTTAACTTATTGAACTGAGGTGGTGTTTGGAAATCAGCTGGACTTTGAACATCATCCCACTTTGTTCCTACGGTGGGGATCAATTGAACAAATCATTTTTAGGGAGATATGCAAGTGAATACTGAAGATGTTACTGTGCCATGGGGTAGGGTACCAGATTCCCTGGATATACAGATGGGTCGCTGGCGCATGGCAGTATTTCAGGATGTTCAAGAAAGTTTTGATCACTCCAAGCTGTATTTCCTCTACGATCCGGTTGCAGATGAAAATTCAGGAACAACGTAAGTGAGAGCATTTTCCACTTTTGTTAGGCATTACTAGTAAAGTTGAGATTTTGTATCACTTTTCAAATATTGGTGAGACATGTACCGATAATTTCGCTTTTTAGTGGTGGGCGCAAAGGCAACCAAGGTTTGGTCATTTTCGATTTGTATCAGCGCTGCTTTACTCGGGAAATACCCATCTTTTGTGAAGGTACAAATCGCGAGTTTAATTGTTTAAGGGCTTTTAAAACTGCAGTAATTTGTTTTATCTAATTTACATTGGAGCCTTTGAAGTACATGCATATCTTCTTTCTTGCGCAGTATATTTGTGATTTCTTCAGGAACACCTAAATTTATATTTGCATTGAAGTGTCCGTCATCTTCCGGAGGTTCCTCATTTATCATTACCTGTACCGCCAATAGATATGGTCATACTGGGGTTGGTTGTTGTCTTTTTGTACTTTTTAAATTTTTGAATTCATGTAATATGATGGAAGTTTTAGGAACATATGGAGTAATGGATGCAAAAAGCTATTGTGATGTAAAAAAGTATTGGAAGTTTTGTTAAGAAGGATAAAAGTTAAAGCAGCTGGGAAAGCTGCGACCACTTATGAGGGATATTCAGCTTATTAGCTCAGTAAAGAGTTAAATAATGTTTTTCAAATTCTTTTTTCATTTCACTTGTATTTGGATATTTCTTCGTTTCAGTTATTACTCTATAGAATTAATTTAACACGTGATGGGATGAATTTGGAAAGCGGACCAAGAGCACTGTTGTCAAATTTTATAACAGTCACTGATACATTCATCGTTTCGATGCGTGAAGATGCACCTGAAGTTGTGCTGATGACTGCTCCTGGTCTTACTGTTTGGCGAATCAGTTGTCTCACCGAACTGCCTTCCAGCCCAATCGAATCATTTTCAGTCTCAGGGGCAGACCTCAATCATTATTATGATGCTTACCTAAGCCAAGGGTCTGATTTCGCTCCACTTTTTTGAACACGAAACATGAGAAATTGATGAAATTGATTTTAACTATTCTATCAAAATTATTAAATTTCCAATTTCCGTCATATTTCTGTTCTTTTTTTTTATTTCGGTGAAATCCATAATTACAGTTGCAGTTTTCGTAGTGTAAAAATTTGTTTTTGCATTATTCACTGTTTTTTCTTTTTTCAGGAAAATATATTTTCTGTCTCAGTCACCTGATGGACATTTCGATCATTCTCGAGTCCACGTTCTTGAAATCACAGGACAGCGTAAGTTACATACAGTAATGTGTAGTCCTGATCCTGTGCGTGGTGCACCATGCGCTCGTAAGCAGGCTGCTATTGATTCAGTGGCAGGTATGTTAAATAGTTAATCTTTTTACCCTTTTCATTTCATTCATATAAACTTTCTATAACACCACTTTACTATTTGTTTATTATTCATCAAAAATTTTTAGAAGCACAGTTTATAGGATACATTTTACTTGCTGGTGGCGAGATCAGTTATGATGGCTCGGTATCTCGTCTTGTTGATTATTGGTTTGTTGATCTTTCAACTTTCATATGGCAACAAATTCCTGCAGAAATGCCAATTCCTTTGATTGAACCACGCCTTACGGCCACAAATTCAGGTTAACTCCATAGTATGTAATGTTAATTTACATCACTTTTATCAGTTGTTCTGAAAGGTTTAGACACTCATTTAGTAATTGTAGATACAAGGGGAAATTTTTTGAAGCTGAGTCATACTATGCACTCTAATAATCCAACGATTATGATTTTTCCAGGAAGCATTTATTTGTGGGGTGATTTTGATCAGCCAATGCCAGGTATGCCAAACGGAACACATCTGCGTATTCTGAAAATAACCGGATTTGGAAGCATTAAACCACCTCCTTATGACGAAGCATCCAAAAAACCTACTTCACCTCCGTTTATTCCACAAGAGCCGTATCCAACGAACCCTGTAGATGGATCATTTCCATCATATCCAAGTCTTGGTTTTATGCCGGGTAGGAACACGTCGAGTATGGCTCCTTATCCACCAAGTAATTCTTCCCATCCACAAAATAATTTCTCGTACTCACCAAATCAACCCTTTTGTCCATCAGGACAAGCAACATATCCTCAAGAGCAACAGCGACAGTGTTACCCGGAGTCGGCACCTTATTCTCAGAATCGTCAGAGCACTTATCAAGACGGTACGCCGCAGCAGACGTGCGGTATTGCTCCTGGGCCGTTTAGTGGTCAGCATGCTTATTATCCTCCACAGGAAAAGCAGAACTGCTGTCTTCAGTGAGCAGAGTTTGTATTAGCCATTCCAAGTATTTTACTTACATGTGAATAATATGATTCTTTAAGCCGGTATTTTATCTTTAATGATTTTGATAGACCTTCTAATATTTTAATAGCTCCTGAAGTTTTCAACATGTGTTTAGCTTAACGAAAGACACAATCCTTATATTTTAACATAAATCTGTCTTTTTATTATTTTTTTCTGTACTTCTTCCTTTATTGTTTCTATGCTACATTGTGTTGGTATTCATATGTATTCTTTATTCTTAAAACTCTAAAGTTATAAATTCCTATTAGCTCCATTTTTTGTATTATTTCTGTCCCGCTGCGTTTTCTGCAGTTTTTATTTTAGTACGAACTTTTATATCTGAAATACAGATTTTTGCAACTGAAAGTTCGCGTCTTTTCATTGTTTTGCTTATTATAAAGGATTATCGGAAGTCACGAAAACTGCCACTTAGCTGCACGGTCAGTAATATAGCAACACATAGTTAAAAATATGGTTATGTTTCTTTTTGAAGAAAAAATACCTGCTTATCCCCTTTTTGAAAAATAAAGAATGAGAGAGGTAACCACACTGTTTTTGTTTTACTAATTTTCATTCATTCCAAGCTATTGTTTTAGTCGGGAACTTATTTCAACATATTTGAGCTCAATTTTTAATTCATACTGTCCCTCTTTTTTCTCACTTATTTTCATTATCTCAGCTCCTTGCGTTCCTTTTCTTGATAATTGGAGGTGCAGTGTCCCACCCAGTTCACTTAACCATTTTCATGTAGATTTTCTAACTTTATGCTCCTCTTGTTTGATTCTGATGTTTTCACGTATTTGTTATACCATTCTTAGGTTAACAGTTAAAGTTCCGATTAATTGATCGTTTAGTATGGCATTACAAGAAGTTTCATTACATGGATGTAGCTTAAGTTTTTATTTCCTTTGGATTTAGAGTATCCAATGCTTATATAGGTACTATCTATAAGATTAAAATAAATGTCAAAGTTTTAGGGTTTTCAAGAAATGCATGGTGATTTTAAATTGAAAGTACTTGCCATAATAAAAACGAACTTTTTATTCATTAAGGTAGCATTTCTAAAGATTTTTCAAATCCTCTACAACTTTCGAAAGGAGGTGGAGTATAAGAAATGTTGCAGATTAGTTGAACGTGACGCAAAATCTGTATTTTTGTTGTTTGAAAAATCGTTTGAAGACAGCGATATTTGGGAGTTTGAATTAATGTGGTTAACATAGCATCACTGCTATCAGCATCAGTGTGGTATGTTTCCCGAAATACTTCAAAAAATAGGGGATTTATGAGGCGACAGAGATTTTTTAACCAAGTTGAAAGGGTTTCTCATAGAGTTTTGTTACAGTTGTGGATGGCGAATAGACAGCAAGTATTGACTTTTGTGTATAAGCTGAGTGCTCGGGGATGCAGTACTGTTTTAGTGTTAAAAAGGCTCACAGAGAGATTTCCTATAAGTTATAGAAAGAAATGCATTAAAGATTCTTCCCAAAATTAACAATAAGGAAGTTAATGTATGTAAAATAAAAGGAATGTGTAATAATGTAATGAACAGCAATAACACAGCTCTTGCCATACACGTTCATTACACGCATATAATGAGGAGAACAAGAGCAAAAAATTTGAGGAATTATATGATGAAAGGTAAAAGGGAAATGAGAGAGGGAAAGGCAGAAAGTTTTCCACTTGTATATGGAAGGGAATTAAAACATGAGTCGAAATCCATGACAGCAGTAAACAGTTAAATTCGAAGAGAGATGAGAATTAGTTTGGTATTGATTCTTTTTTGCATTAAATAGTTAACTTAATTTCCCATTTAAACATATATGGGCTTTAAAATGTGTATCAATCAATCTTTTTTAAAGCACTGTTAAAAACTTTATGCTACACATTAAAACTTGGGCAATCGTAGAATATTTCACTTGTTGGAATCTAGGAATCTAGGAATGTTTACAGTTATTGTGTAAAATATACTCTTGAATAGCATAGTAGTATTAACAGAATAAGAAATGCTATATCTATGGTACCAAATAAATTTCAGGATATTGCTAATTTCCTAAACAAATAGCTTCTATGAGAAAACAATGGATGTGAGCAGAAGTGAAATAGAGTGAATGAGGCATGTCGACGGAGAAGAGGAAGAATTCAGCGAATGACTTTCCGGTGCGCCACCATCTGTAGCAGTAGCAGCATGCTCATTGACTGCTTCAGGAATCAGATTATCTTCTCCAGTTGTCCCACTTAGTGACCCTTCATGATGTACCACTGTGGCCAGTCCTGGCTCAGCTATCTCGTCAAGCTGCGGAATATTGCAGTCAAAGTCGCAAGAATGTAGCTTATCTGCATGTAGACCCTGGAAAAAACGAACATTCTTCTGATTGCAAGTCGGATGAAATCATCAAAATCTTAAAAAATGATTTCCCTTCTCCCATGACTAAATTTTATTACCAATTATATAACATGTAACCTTGAACATGTTTCTCAAGCTTTTGCACATGATTACTTGTGCACTTTCTGAATGACAAATCCCCTTCATTGCACTAATATATTCGTGCAACTTATTGTTTACTTCTTGACAAACCTGAAAGGTCGATTAAAAACTTGCGAGCAAAACTTTTCATGTCAAAATGGCACTTAAGTGAAAGATCACAATTATTTATATATTATGTTTTTTCTACATGCACCGCTTCGTTTTACTAAACTCTGCAATCTCGGACATCTATTGATCCACAAAATTCTAACTTGATCATCTGGATGTTCTAGAAACCTTTCGGATAAGTAGGTCCCAGCACTGAGTGTCATTTCACCAATTCGTTCTTCCATTAAACATTCACGATGTTCCCTTAGTATTTCCTGTCCTTCCTGTAGAAAAAATTACAAAAATCCATCTAGAAATATGTATTAAAAACTAAAATGAAAGATTAGATTCAAAAATTCGGCATGCTTGTCTAATATGGAATAAAAGTCTGTTGAAAAACAGTTTATATCCCAGAAAATAAATAAATGACTTTTTATATATGGGAAGAAGTTTTAAATGGCGGTCCACGATACTAATGTATTCTTTCCCACAAAAACAAGCCAAATCGCTCTAAGAAACACGTAATTTACCTGTGAACAAGCATATGTCAAGAGATAATAACTCTTCAAAAAGCTGCCTGAATTTTTTCGATGTATTAACAAATCGCTAACTGTGTTTGAAGCAGCAAGAATTTCACTGTGTTCGCATTCATGCTTGACTGGTCCAGCATCCTAAAAATTTCCATTGTGAACCAAAATAAAAAAGGGTAATTACAATCTAAAAATTTCTTTTCTAATAAATGTAAAACAAAATAAAATCCGGTAACGGCAATTTATTTGCCGTGCTTATTTAAAGTAACAAAAGTAGATGGCAAGCTTCTTTTCCGCCTGAAATTTTTTCACAGTAAAGTAAAGATCTACTTAAGTTTCCGCTATTCAATTTGGCGCGAATGACAAACTAATAGGCGTAATTAAAATAACACTCTCTTAAAAATGTCTTAAATTATGCCTACCGTTTAATATATGTATATGATCTAGACAAAGATCCCAGGATAATGGATACTGTATATTTCCAACTGCGAAATATCAACCTGCAGGATTCAGCTGTGGAAAAAGCAATTAATGATTTACCTTGATACATAAATCAAGCTGCCTTAAGTGCTCACATTGATTTTCATTGATCGTAACAACATTATCTTTCAGTTCATATAATGTCCATGCCCATTCATCCAAGATACTTATGAAACACTTCACCAGCGTTATATAATCGCATAACTTCAAATCGGTGATGACAGTAAATTCGTATCCCAGAAATTTCAATTTCAATCTCCACAAATCAGTGACTTTTACTTTTCTCACATTGTTTCACATTATTTTTCAGGACTTCAGAAAACGAAAATACTTAATTGTGTTAAAGTCTTCCAGAAAAAACTTCATCAGTCAATCGTATATTTAAAAATTAAAGTGTAAAATAACTAACCTGTAGTGTACCAGTGATACTGTTCAATAATAGCAGTACAGCAAATTCAAATTTCATCGAGAAAAACTCAAGTTTGCTGCAACCAGTAATAACCTCAATAATATTGGCCTAATTAAGAAACCGTTCACAAGGATTTCCACAGAATTTTTCAGAAGTTCATTTAAACTTGGCTTTGAACAAAAAATTCTTGTTGCGGCCACGATAAGCGAGAATTGATATCAAGCTTTATCTGCAACACTTTTGAATTTAGCTTGCAATTCACAATGATTATTTCACAAAAATCTTTAAGATTAACATCATCCATATAGCCAACATATACCCACGCAGTAGACCTAAAAAATTTTGGAATTCAAATTTTCAAAATCGCTTCAACGAGCAGCACTTACTAATAATAGAACATGTAAAGGATTGCATCAAATTAACTTGTAATTTTCGGAATTTCGTAAGGAAGTTTTGAATAAGAAATTTATAAAAGGAAAAATTCAACAAACTGAGTATGAGGAAGAAAACAAAGAGTTCTCATACGGAAATATCGGTCGATATCTGAGTGCAGTAGGGAAAAGATAAAGATTTGCGGTCAGTATTCTCCAGCGAAAGCAAATTTGCTCATTTCTAATAAATAACAAAAGTAGAAATAGAACCTGTCTAGCAACAAATTATTACGCATTACATAACGATATGTAATGAATTTATTGAAATTTAATCAGCAACTAAAAAAAAAATAATGCATTATGACTACTTTAATCTTAAGATGCGTTATTCTAATGCTAGCATTTTTCCCAAAAGTTCTGTCATATTAATTAAAAACTATTTTGTAATACAGAAACAAAACAATTATGTAACGGTTTTTTCCACTTTTAAAATTCGATCTATAATCAATGAAACAAAACACAATCGGCAACAAAAAATTTGTAGACTTCAGAAAGAAGAGAAGAGATGGACTGCAAGGTTGAATTTGAGTAAAAGCAGATGGCAAATATGCTGATTCGTTACGCCAAAAGTTAAGCAGTTTGTAATAGAAATGAATTGTAGAAAGTACTTATGACACACTTAGAGAAAAATATTAATGTGTTTTTTGCATGTAGTTGTGATAGATTTCGAAAAGTCACCATTAATTGAAATTCTTATTAAACCAGCCTCTTTTCTTCACATGCAGTCTAAATGGATAAAAACATCGAATGATTTAAATTACTGGCAGATGAAAATTTTAATGGAAGAAAAGTGAAAAAAAAAGAAAGGAAACGAATGGTTAGGTTGTTTCTTTTTTGGAAAAATCATTTTTTAACATTAGCTTTTAACTGCTTATAAAAAGACTTCACTTAGAAGCCCAGCGAAATTCTTCATTACTTTGAGTTTAGCAATATGTAAGAAATATTTATTACTTGAATTAAGTTTGAAGTGCTAAATTATACCTTTCCCGCACAAAAAGGAGCGAAATCTTTTAGAAGCTTATGTTTTCACCGCATAATATGGAACATAATTTTGAAGTTGTATAATGTGAGTAAGCAAGTCCTGACGATTCAGTTTCTCTCCTTTTAGGAATTTCCTGAAAAAAAAAATTTCATTCTTAAGTATTATCAATTTTGCTAAAACTGCATTGATTTTTTGCAGCAGTTCTTATAACTTCATTTAACATCGTTATCGTCACGTAACGTTTAACATACTTTTCCGTAACTAGTTTTCAAAATAAGACTAGTGGATTTCAACCCTTTTATTGATAACACCAAGAACATGTATGAAATATGTTCAATATTAAAACAAAATTTTACTGATAAGATGTAAAGGTTTTTATGGTTTAATTATACAACAAAGATTCTTGAACGATTGATTATTGTTTTTAAGAATTCCCTTTATTTATTTACTTTTTTTTTCACCTTAGTTTTGCTAGACATGTCTGCATAGCTTGCATATAAGGATAGTTTACTCTTAGTTATTTACAAACTAAGTTTTGAGAAAATAAGTATAACAACTTTAAAAATCAAGAATTAGCTTGTTAATCTGCTCCTTTCGAGGAACAATACCAGACTTTTTTTTTTAGCGAAAAGTCTTACAACAAATTACAATCAAACTATAACAAAAATGTTGAAAAACAAAAAAAAAAAAATGTGTTAAATTAACTCAAAAGTTAAATGTTTAATTAAGCAACTAGAAATAAAGGCCTTGAGGTGCAATCATAAGAACTAAAATAACGGTATATAATGTTCTGTGAACTCTATTTCTCATTATTGGAAAAGTTAACTTCATATTAAAGTGAGAGAGCCTGTCAAAGGAAGTATGAATGGCAATGTAAGGAATTCTCATTTCAATAACGTCTCTAACAATTCATAAAAAAAAATGTCAGAGAAGTGTTCACTTTGTTCTGAACTTTGATGAAAAAGCCAATGAAGACTGAAACGGAATCGACGTTGACATGCTTGTGATGCAAATAAACGAACTTATTGGCATAGGAAAAAACTTTATTGCTGTCAGAAACAACTTTATTTTGAGGAAAATCTAAAACATTACAACGAAGCATCCTAAAGATGCCAAGTGCACATACTGCGTTGAGGAAGGATATCTTGGTGTACACAGCTTTTTCCCATATATTTAGAAATTCTGAGATTGACCGATGAAAGACTTATCCATGAAAACATTTTTCACTAGCCTTTTTTTTTTTTAGGCACAAGTGTACGTCACTTTCACAACTAACTATTTTAACTCTCTAATTCAAGCTCCATCCAGCTGTAGTTTCATTTACCTACTGAAACCCTAGTGAACATCAATACTTTCTTTCCAATCTCATAACTTAAAAAAATTTTTATTCCTTTCCTGATTTATTGGAGTCAAAAAAGTAACCAAACATCATCCGATCATTACAGTTACCTTGGATGAGGTTTGCTACAAGTAAATAATAAGAACGAATTGTTTATGCCTAAACGTATGACACTGTGTAATACATGATTAGGAAACACAAATTATATCTAAAAACTGAAGAATTATTAAATGATGGAAAATGTCAGTTCTATGACAAGAAAAATCTTAGAAAAAACTAGTATCCATCTTATCATTTCATAGAATAACACTGCTATGATATAATCAGATTACAGAAATGGACCACCAGAAGCGTTGCAAAATAAACACCTGTTATATAAAAACATGGCCAAAAATGAAGTTCGTAATTTTAAGTAATTTAAAAACAACCAAAATGACATATCCATCACAAATATCACTGTAATTGAAGGGATATTACGAGATAAGCAAAAGAAAAAAGAATGGGAGCGAAAAGATCACGAAATGTGATAAAGATTTAATCCAGGGATATTGGAAGAAAATGGAAACCAGATGTCATCTAAAAAGACTGACTAAGTGACTTAAGTGCTCGGTATCTTCAAAACTGGACCTGACATATCTGACAAGTCACAACAAAATGATAACCAGAACAGTGCTTCACAGATGGTAACAGGTTGCAGGTATTGCAAGCTATATGCACTGTTGCAACCTCCTTCCATCAAGCTAACACAAGACCATATGCTGCCAAACTAGCAAAGCACAGTCTGAATTCATTTTGATTTCCAGAAAAAGTAATTAAAAAAATTTTATAAAAAAAAAAAAAAAAAACTTTGCTCTAACATTTCGAATTATGTGTTGAAAGAAGGCAAAATTTTTGTATCCTTGTTTTTAATTCAATCAATTGACTTTTAGAGCTGTACTTAAGGAGCATAGAACATGGTCTACCGTTGTTATATTAGGCGACAAAGAAAATATGAAAGAATTCACCATAATCCACCCATTATTTCTTGCTGTTATGATTAATTTAGTTTTCTTATACTCACTCAATGTTTTGCACTGTGAGCGATGCCTCGGCATGCAAAGAAATCCAAACGAAAAGAACTCCAGCAAAGGGAGATCGCTAAGCAAAAGTTTCTATTCCGCAATAAGTGCCGTGCGATATTTCGTAGGTTAATGCGATGGAGCTTACAAACAGGGAAAACTTGTGCATATTTTATAGTTTATGCTGTCACGTACAGTATACTAATTATACTACTTGTTGCTGCATCTTTCGCTATCTTTGCTTTTACTTATATTTTCTATAGCAATACTTTCTATTTTTCGAAATAAAAAAACAAAAAAAAAAAAAAAAAAAAAAAAAAAAAACAAAAACAAAAAACAAAAGTAGAAACCTGAAAACTAATAATTTAAAAGAAAAAAAATTAGCACTTCTGAAAAATAAATGCTTTTTTTTATTCTTATCAAAGAAAAAAAAAACATTGTACAGTAGAGTCATTCATATTTAGTGCTTGCTTCCTATTTTACACTACTTTGATTCAATAGCAGTAAACTTGAGTTTAATCCTCTTAAATGTGACACCAATTGAAACAAACATTTTATATAAAACACTAATGTAAGAAAAATTAGTTCTGTATAACAAAGTATACCAACAAAATATTGAGAGAATAAAATATTGCAAATACCTTATCATGTCATAACTATGATTTAGGCTATAGCCGTTTTAGCTCTGTAATTTTAAATTCAAGAAAGCAAATTAAGGGGAGTTAAAATAACCTTACTAAAACCTTTACTAGAATGATTAAAGTTATACAAATATTTCATTCTACAGAGTCATGCGATTTTGACCTTCGTTAATGCAGGGGAAATATGCAAAAAGCCACCAATACATAAATCTCTAAACTAAACATTATTTCCTTTGACTTATTTCGCCAAACCGACTGTAATAAATCAGAATTTACGAAATTTGTCTATCCACGAATGCCAAATGTTAGTTTACAGCTAAAATGACAAAAAATAACTAGTCTTTATGAAATTTAACTTACAAAGTTAGTCAGTTTTATAAATGGAAACTACTGGTTGCATGATATAAAACTACGCTAATCCAAAAATACAATATATGTAGGATTAAATACTCAGGAATTTATGGGACAAAAACATCGATTAAAGTACTCATCAAAATGAAAATTTCGACCCAGTCAGTTTCATTGGCAGGAAAACGAAGAAGTAATAAAACTAAAACATCACCATCACTATTGTTAATCGTCAAATATAACTGTTGCGGGAAAATTTGTTTACTTTATTTGTAAGAAATTTTAAGTCATTCTCGAAAGTTCTTCTTTAATCAAAAATTAGGAAGTAAATTGAAGAGACTAAACTAAAAATGAATAGAAAAGAACAGATTCATCATGTCCAAAGTAATCTAAATGATCCGGTAAATGCATATAGGGACAGGAAACGCTCTGTCTGCCAACTATTATCAAATTAAATCAGAGATTAACTAAGGAAAACCAGAGATTTATTAAGAAGCTACATTAGCTTAATGAATCAGCTGATGGTAGCACTCTTAAAAAATCTGACAATATTGGATATTTGAATGCGGAATTTGAATGAAATGTTCGAAAACTTTTTGTAAATGAGAGATTGAAATAGGTTGAATTTGACCAACATGAATTTATCAAGCTTCCACATGAGAAAAATCAATTATGTAATCTTCACACTGATTATTTTTTGTTTCTCCTCTACTTCACGCCTACTTTTTTAGGATAAAGTTAGGGTTACCGTCCATATAGGCTATCACAAAAGCCGAGTAGAAAAGATAAATCCAGAAAAAGGTAGAGTGACAACTGCAGTATCAATCCAGTTATTGCTTTTGAGCAGGAATATCATGAAAACCGATAATTGGAGAATTCAAAATTGAGAACAAATGCTCATTGTATCAAATAATGTTTATATATAAAAACCGAAATAGTATAGAGGAAAGTTTTGTTTGTTTGTTTGTTTTTCTTTTTTTTTTTAAAAAAAGAAAAAAGTGCAGAGAAATACAGTAAGATTAAATCTATTTTAAGTTGAGATTGAAATTGAAGTCGTGACTTGAAACCAAAGCAAAAAATCGATCTTCGAACACACAAAATGATGACCTTTTCCGATTCAGCCGGTACAAATCCAACAAGGATACTGCAGTTACTTAGATACTGAAAACTTTTTATTACAGATGTGAACTACATCCATAGATGAAACTCATAGTTTATAACTGCTACAAAAAAAATATTGCATATAGCTTTAATTCCTGAGTTACTTAACCTTTTCAAAAATAGTGAAAGTAAACTAAATCCTAAAAAAGCATTACTTGGATAATGACAAATTATGCCAGGTACTAATGTATTACTTTTCGCCCCAGCAAAATCCCATCAATTTTTTAGAAATGGTTGCCTCATACATTTTTTTTTGTTACTACTTGTGAACCTTATAACTTTCAATCAAAATTTTTTCTGCATATCCATAAAAGACTATATGAATAATAGACCATGTGAATAGTTGATTTAACAAGAAAAAATTTTGACTTTAAATGTTAAAGCTTTTTTCTTTATACAATTCATAAAAAGAATATAAATGCAACGTTAAAAATGTTTGTCATTTCGTGATATACTTCCAAATTTATTAGGTTTCGAAAGATTAAATCCATTGGAATGTTTATTGGTTCCTAAAATAATCTAAAAGTTTGCATCTCGAATAGTGGGAAAAAATCAATTGTGTTCCAGACACATAACAACAACACTTTTTTGAGATTAACGGAATGCAAACGAGGAGAAAAATAACGCAATGAAGAATGATGACACAAAAAGATGAAGCAAAAGCTTTATTTGATCTCGCGATGTGTACTTGGATTAAAATTGTAGCAAATGCTATTATGGCTAAATTAGTTTATGTGTGAGAGGACGAAAGTCCTAATTTTTGCGCTACTGAATAAATATTGTTAACAATCAACACGAATAACTATCCACATATGAAAACTGATTTCTGGAGAGCCGATGAGTTATTTTGATCAAGAAAATTGAGAAACGGATTCAAGTTCCAACGAACATTTCTCATTTTTATACTTTCAATAGTTCATGAAACTAGCTTAATGACAAATAGTTAACGCAGAATGCCTGACGTCCGACGTAGTAATACATTTTTCGGGCAGTGAGAGGCAGCTGCGCTTAAATACTTTCCACAGAAAATCGTAAGAACTGTGTGATATGAAAACGCATAACTTTCATGGGTCATTCATAAGACTGTGATTAACAAATAAAATTCAACTTATAAAATGTAATAACATTTTAAATATAAAATATTTCAAACAGCATATTTGCTTAAGCCATTGAACTATTTTGCACATTTAAGGAGATGCGTGAACATGTGCAGAAAGGCTTGCTACCTCGTTTATGGATCTATGGGCATATTTGGAACATGTAATTAAACAATAGAGTCGGATATTGATCTCTTGGAATTATTATACTGTTCAAGAAACTATAAAATCAGGCTTCAAAATTTCTCAAAATACAAAAAGCTGAAGGTCGTAGTAGAAATCCACAAATCTTAGCATTTAAATTTTCAAAACGATGAGAGAAGTTAGAGATACGAAGGTATGACATCTTTTTCCATACAATGAACTACTTATGGCGTTGAAAAGATGCGAAGGAGAAGTGCATTGTGATGAAAGTGTGACACAGAGACAGCAGCCTAACTGGCCAACTAAAATGGAACTAAGATCTTAACGCTTCCAAACTACACAACTTTATATACATGCATAAGTAGCAATATTGATTTTGTTGAAGGAAAATAAATGAAGTCTACTTCCCTTTCATCTTCTATTTTCATAGATATATTATTATTATTGTTAAAGTTGAAAAACTAGAAATTAATTCCATCTCGAAATACACTTTAATGTCTTAATAATTAAACGTTTCTCTAGATCCTCTAAAATGCAGTATAACAGAATCTTCTAGGAAATTTGCTTTATTCTGCGATTCCAACAAAACACTGAAAAATCCCAAAAGTCCTAAAAATACAGGAGACGCTAAAATGTCCTAAATGTATGTGGGGGGAATGTCTGAGCGCCAAGCGGAAGGTTCCAGGAACGTTAGCCTCATAAAACAATCAGAATTTTAAACCGAATTTCTCTATGCTTTTTTCAAGAAGAAATATGTGTAAAACTGCCTTAATGAACGAAATACAAATGTATAACTTAAAATTCCTATACGACTATTCATTTAAGGTCTTCATTTGGAATAAATGTAAATTGTCTCCCAAATGCACATTAATCTGCAAAACATTGGGAAATATTTTTGTGATCCAGTTGTAATATAAATGAATTGTTTAAATTTTTTGCTTGGATCTATTCTGAATACTGGAATATTATAGGAGGGATTATAAATAAAACTTAGGTACAGCGAAAACTAATGGAAAGCATGAATAGCACTGGAAATCCGCAGAGGTTAGGAGAACACGTGATAGGGATAAGAGGGGAATGAGAGACAGATGGGAGAGAGAGAGAGACTAATCTATTAAATGAACCTTCTGTTTGCTTATATTGCATTTATGGTGGCTGTAGGATATAGCTAAATCACAAATGTACGACAGGCTCATAGAACATTGCATCTTTTCCAGACTCCCTCTGTTGAAGCAAATGAATGTCTTCCCGGATATTATCCACCAGAAATAAGGCTATCTAGGATAGTCAGTTGTTACGAGCTACTGAGAAAAACATTCCAAAGTTTTTTCTTTTAATGTCCTTATTCTCTTCGAAGTTGAATTGCTTAATGAATCGAATATTTTTAGGTCATATCTATATACTAAATATATCTTAAAAATAGCCACCTTTCAACCTATGGCTAGCCTTACGCAAGAACTTTGAAAAAAAATTTCCAAATTCCAAATGGTAACAATTTGTTCCCATTATACTAACTCTTCTGATTCACATGTAATATAACGACAGTAGAATCAATAATCATTAGCATCAACTCAATTACATAACACTATAATTACGAAATTGAAAGAAATTAATCTGTGCAAACCCACCAATTAAAATGGAAAAAAGTCGGTGAAAGAGCCTTTACAAAACAGCAATAAATATACCAGCAAAAAGAAACAGTCGAAGTGCATCTTATGTGCAACACTCCACTGTTGTTAATAATAAGAGAAGCTGCACTGCAAATACAGAGGTCACAACTATTAATCATCAATAGCTTTCAAGATAATGTCAATCTGTTATACACAGCAGTTGAATGCTGTGATAGGAGGTCGTGCGGCATAAAATAAAGCGTCTAGAGATAAATTCCTGGCAAAAATTCTTCAGAAACAAGTGGTGAAGCTAAGCTCCAAAAAGCATGTGGTTTAAAGCTTCTATCAGAAACCTACTAATAAGAAATCTCTCTTGCATATATCATCCATACCAAGAAACTTCTCTTATGGCTTTTCTGACTTAACAGTAACAACTCCCTTCACCAGATCTAAACGGTATCAATTAACAACTCAGTCTTAACAAATAACAGCAACAACACTCAGCATCCGCAAACGACGGTTCCTCAGTTTCTTTTAACACATTCACGACTAACCGTATTTAGGACCAAACTTACAGCACTTGCCATATTACAGAATATTTGAAAACAGATCTTCATTTACAGATGAAAATAAACAGTGTAAACCACAATATAAAGAAATCACTTCTTTCAAAAATTACTTAATCAAAGGTTAAAAGCAGTCTACAACTGCAACAAAGAAAACACTGCATTGCACCAGCCCTCTTTACCACAGTAAATATAAGGAAATAAGTGATCATTGAAAATTCACTTCTGATCCATCAAATAGCTATTAAACTTAATTTAATTAATACTTATTGAACATAACTTAGAAGTTTCGTGCATGGAATGAAACTACCAGTAAACAAAACAGATATTCCTCACTATAGCATAAAAGGTAAGGCTTTCAAAAGTCTCAGGTTACTATAATATACTACACACCGGATAACTTTCCAAATAATTCAAAAAACTCAAGATCAAATTGCATAAAAATTTCCAATCGACTGAGGGAAAACATAAAAAAGCAGTAAAAGAAGTTTTCCCATATGAGTGCAAGTACTTACATCATAAAAGAGATATGAATAACACTTGAGATACAAAAAAAAAAAAACCAGAAAATAACCGATGAAAAAAATTTCAGCGTAAAATAACTGGAAGCATACAAAAATAGGATATGAAAACAGAAGACCGAGCTTCATCACTCAGATCGGGTATTAATAGCCAATCATAAAAAATTCGGACTGGTTCAAATTTCTCTACATTCGGTACATGTCACAAAAAATATAATAATGACAAGAATGTTACACTTCCGCTTTCGTTTCAACCAATACCAAAATAATACAAACAATTATTACAAAAATATTTGAACGCACTAGAAGCCATTTCATAAATGGCTTACAATAAATGAATCCATCAGTAAATACAGAAAGTGAATAAACAATTTACCGAGGCAAATAGACTGAGTAATAATAAGACCAATCAAATACTACAAAAGTTTTTTCTTCTCAAAAAAATTGATTTCATTACAACTAAAACAACTGTCGCAAAAAAAGGAGTAGAAATGACTAGCAAAGATAAACGCAAACCTGCAATACAGCATGAACCAAGAAAATCCAAGAAAAACAGCCTGATAAAATAACACCAATCGGCGAGCATCACAATTACATACATGGATATAAGGAAAACAGTTTAAAAAGTGAAATTATTTCAGTGACTCAATCCTTCTCCATTTGATCTTTGGTCTTTGATATCAGCAAACAAACACTTAAATTCGAATATGAAGCGAAAGAATTAAAATAATAGCAAACTAAGTGGCTCGTTAATTAAATTAAATCTGAGCGACCCGCCGTTTGCAATTTTGCATCATCATCACTTTTTCTGGCTTCGAAAAGATGTCGTCTGCGCCAAGCAGGTCCCAGCTTTAACAAATACCAAGTCACTTTTCAATTCTTTAAAGACATTCCCTTCCATTTTAAATCACCATGATTCACATAAACTAATAAAGTAAAACATCTTAAAGATTATCCCTGCACTGAATATACCTCGACTGAAAAACAATCAATTTTCAATCCTAAATGTGAACATAATTCTCGTGAAAATTTTCAAAATATTTCAACTCAATTGATGGGAATGAACTTTTCGAGTTAATGCAATCGAATGCAGTGGAAGAACTTTAAAATTTACCTCGTCATATTAACATTATTTTTATAGCGAATTTTATAATGGCAAACCTTTCTAAGAAGCCCATGTATTTTCTCCATTTCACAACGCATCGTGTTACAATACTGCACGCAATCCCACATCATACGTGCTATATCAGTATCATCCCGCGTATCCATCGGGATATCTTTATGAAGTGGTGCGGAGAGTCGAAAAAATGGCACATTCATATTGTGACACCAGGAACGAGCTCGTTCTACTGGCGCTCCTTCCGTTGCTGTCACCTGGAAATTGTAATTAACAATTCTTATTTTTCACAACGGATCACATTATATACAAAACTGTCTCGAAAAATTGTAAAACTGAATACATTCAATGCCTAAAAACCTGCTCGACGAGTATAACTCCCAGATTTTTGATGGCAACAGCAGAAGAATATGGATTTGATGAGATTTCCAAGTTTGATGTTGACAAAGGCATTGTTGGAATAGCACCGGTACCGACGCTTAACAAACATCCAAGTTGTATGGCATTATTTTCTGAACTTGTCTGAAAAATATTTGAAAAACATACTGCATACAGCAGAACCAGCCTTTTTTCAAAGTCAAAACAAAGCAAACAAATAATCAAGCATTTTTTGTACTCAAACATCATAAATTAAAATGACAACTGCCATGAAATCTGCCATCTACATTTGTCAGAATCTAAAACATAGAAAGTATGAAAAGATAAAAAAGATAAAAAAAATTGCTTTCTGAAATCTTACAACCTACCAAAAAATGGTTCGTAGTATTCCAAAACGCTAATTCAGAAAGCAATTCTAAGGCAGGGTTATTTGAAATAATGCCTCCATCAATATACCTATTATCAACAGAACTAAAATACGTCGGTGCTGCTGAAGTCCTTCGCAGTGCTTTCCACAGTAAGGTATCTACAAAGGTTGCCATTATCAATTTTGGATAATACAAAGAAACTGCTCATAGGATGAATAATTTTCCGAACAAAACAGTCGGACTACCGAATATAACGTACCAGCGGGATCGGCATATCCAAGGGACGAATTTTCTTCATCCGACAAAGGTAATCGAAAATTTCGCATTAGTTCCAAGCGCACTGGGAAACAATCAGCTCGTACTGTTGTCAAAATCATTCTTAAAAACAACGATGATATAAACCTTACAGATATAAAATCAATCCTGTAACACTAAAAACAGTGTCAAATTCATAAATCACAGAGAACGAGAATCCATACTTACTTAGGCCAAGGTACAGAAGCCAGAGTCATATCTGTGCCAACTTCTGCTTGTATAAATAATTCTAATAAAGATGTATTATACGGTCGCGCCCAGCTATCAAAAATAAGATCTTTTAGACGCAAATAAATTTGCTGGCAGTCACGCAATGTTTTCCCTGCAAACAAGTTCTCATAGTTAACCAGATCAAGAATACTACATAATTACAGCAACAAATCATTCGGACACCTTATAATCAATACTTATTCAAAAGAACAAACCTAACGCCAAAGCAGCAGCAATGATTCCACCTGTAGAGGTACCAGCAACCATATCAAAATATGAGAAAAATGGCTCGCCCATCATTTTCTCAAGTTCCAGCAGCATCTAAAAAATTATCCTTTTCTTCATTCTCACCAGAGTCCAATTTTAATCTCCTTCATGAGAAAAAGGAACATCTACAGATTATCAAAACGAAATGAAACACAAAATAAGGAAAAAATGAAAGAAAAAACAATTATTACCTGTATGATAACAAGACCGCGAATCCCACCACCATCAAGTGATAATAAGCACACGAAATCTGGGGTATCCTTCTTTGCCGCTAATTCTTCCAACCTCTTCATCATTCGTTCATAACAAAACTAAAATATACCAAAAATGACAAAACAAATATCAATTTCCAGACCGTAAATTCTAAACTACAGTGAATTCAAAAAGCATTAACGTACAATGCGCACAAACCTTTTGTTTAAAATCCTGAATAGAGTTGCTGACTTCAACATCTACAGATGTTTCAAGATCATCCATGAAAGCAGAACTACCAGTTCGAGGAATCATATAATTTTCAGCACTTTCTATCAATGACCATGAAGCATCTTTCATTTCATCCAGCTTCTTACCATTTACGCACCCAGAAACACATCCACTTTTCCCTCCACTATCGCAGCGACGTGCACCACAAATTGCAAGACTTTTTACCAGATCCCATCTGACAACAACATTTTTACTAACAAATTTACGAACAGAATGCAATGCAAAAACTTTATACTTTAATCTTACTCTTGAAGTTTAGATGCAAGATGTCGCGGTGTTTCACCATGTTTATTCTTTACATTTGGATCAGCACCTAGGCACAGAAGTAAACGAGTCATTAATAAATCTCTTCTTGAAACAGATAAATGAAGCGCGGTATCACCACTTTGATCTGACACATTCAAGTCGCAGTTATAAGACGACAAAGTCATGACCATACCTAAGAATTATTTTTCAATTAACCAAGATGGCATATTCCTAGCATAATTTCCCAAATAGTAAAAAATGGAGAATTACGCTCTACTCTTCGTAGAAGTAAATACAATCTATATTATGGGAGACTAAACTAACAAAAGAAAAGACAGCTGATTACGAGAACCACTAACCAACATCACCCCTACTGACGTACATATGAATAGGCGCCTGTCCAGCATTGTTTCGAGCATTCAGATCAAGTTCCTTGTGTTTAAGGGATAGTAAGCCCATTAGCGGTGTCTTAAATTGTGCTGCGTGTAATACCGTATTCCCCGTGGCTGGGTCTTTTTCATGCAGCAATTTGGGAGAAGCTTCCAGTAATGTCCGAATTACTTCCGTTGATTTGCCTTTACTTTGCATGGCTTCAAAGAGTGGAGATCGTCCAGCAACACGAATATTGACCTCGGCACCATGTGAGATTAATGTTGATACAATTCGTGGATTCGCATTCCGAATTGCAATCAGCACAGGAGTATATCCATCATGATTGGTTGTATTCAAAAGAGGATGTGTTTTTTCAAATTCCCAAAGCAATTCCAACATAGTCACCGAAGCCAAGGCGGCATAATGTAATGAATTATTCCCTTTAATGTCTCGTGCTGTCGGATCGGCACCAAGTTCTAGAAGTCTTCGAACGATTTCCAAGCGATGCATTTCTATCGCAAGCATCAGTGGATAACGACCTTCCGGCTGAGCAGTTACTTGAAGCATTCTGGAAAATTTTTGGTTTCAAAATTGTTTCACAACTGAAATAAGTGAAAAACGATTTCAAAAAAAGGAGTCTGCAGCGTGCATCCACCAAACAGTTTTTTATACATATATCTGAAGCGACTTACACATCAAATAAATCCTCATTTGTTGCCTGAAACCTTTTAATGCTTTCATTTGTAAAAAAATCGACCCGATTTGTCGCGATTGCAATTGGAACGATTAGCCAAAGCGGATGAGCACGCAGCGCTGTTACCAAATCTCGTACTAGTCTTCGATTATCATTTTGCATGTCTGTAAAAAAGTTAACAGTTCACCATAAAGAAATACAAAAGACAAAGTTCTATGACAAACAAATATTCAAGAAAAGCATATCGGAGAGTAAAATATACTTACCAAGCAGCATAAACAATGCTTCACAATCATAGCACCGATTACATAAATCGATAGCTTCTTGAATTTCATGGGTACGGAATATGCTTACAGTAACAAGCAATTCGACCTCTTCTCGTCTGTTATCGTTCTTTTCTTCATTTTCTTTCGAAAACAGTACATGGAACAGTGGTGCAGCAGGTCGATTTTTCAGTGTACCTTGCACCACGCGTAATCCTTTTCTGCTGTTACTGTGAGGATAGACGGAATTATGAGCTCGTAACAACTCCACCGGAAATGGCACTACCTGCATAACAGAATCAGTTAAATATGTAATCTTCTATCCAGTGAAACCAATAGTTTACATATAATAATGTCGTATGTAAAGAGTAAGAAATGGAATACTTCATAACAATCAGAAGGTATCCAGTAATCTTCACCAAAAACGCGTTCTCGTGCGCTTGACCAGAGCTCACCAAGTTTATGTGAAACTTGAGCTAATGAAAACAAACTGAAAAACTTAAAGTTTGTAAAAGGGGAAAAACTGTGATAGAATCTCTTGACTTCTGCCTAACACACAGATTACATTAATGATGTCCACTACAGCTTGATGAAGATTGATTTAGTTGTTTTATTCTAAAACACCAATACACACTGCAGCATAACAAAGTTCTCCATGTACCCACAAGAATCTGACCTTGGTTTGACCGAGGTTTTCCTGACTGTTGGTGATGGTGGTGGTGTAGGAACGCCTTCCTCAGATGTTAGAGCAGCTGATGGAATACTTCCCATCTCTGATAAAACAGCCGTCGTTGTTGTTTCAGTATTCGCTCGAGCTTCATCAATTTCTCGTGATGAAGACAACTTCAGAGACGATTTGCTGATTGTTGTTGTTAAGTCACTGTACAACAAAGAAGCGGTACCAATTTGCTCATCATTTATTTCAACTGTTTTTTCACTCTCAGTTTTATTATCATCAGCATCACTTATCTGAGAATTAATGTCCACAGTTATGGGTTCTAATGTTGATGTATTTAAATCGGTCATTGAGTATACACTCGTCTATTGCCTTCTTCGCTCCTTAATATTCATTATGATTGCTTTCACCTTTAAAAACACTGGTTATATATATTAATAAGGACAAATTATATCACACTTCATTCGATAACAGCACATTTACGCTCGTAAGGCATAAAACGCTGAGGTGATTCCTTCGTAATTGTAGCCCTTCATACATTATATACTTTATGGAAATTTTTGGTAACTGCAACAGCTGACGATATATAACCATACTTCCTAATTATATAGTATTATTCAGCTCAATGAATATCGACCCATAAAAACTGTGCATATGATTTAATGCCCAAAATACATGTGTTTAAACATAAAATGTAGCATCATTTTAATTTATCCTGAGAATAAAATACTCAGCAAATAAATCGTTTGCAAACTAAAGTACTCGACGAATAAGGTTTGTTCTTTCGCTTTTCATCTTTTATCTGATGGGAATTTGAATATTTCACCGAAACTTGGTATCAGTCCTTCACTAACAAAAGAAACGTCTAAGATCCATTCAAAGGAACAAAAGAGACCTTAATAATTTAAAAACTTCGAAATGCAATATTATACAACTTGTATCTCAACCCACCCTCTACATTCCAGCAGAAAATACATAATTTTCTAATACTAATTTTGCACTGATACTATACCATCTACTTCCTTGCAACCTTTCTCCAGTAATTGTAGCAGTACTTTTAATCATAGCAGACTTTGGCATAAGTCAGGAAGGGTCACCCCATGCAATTTTGTGTCCCAAATGGAAACTCCCTATTAACAAGGGGCAGCTGCGAGAGGAGAGGAAGTAGTGAAGCGACAGATGTCACCACTGGGAGTTGATAGAGAAGAGACCTAGAACGGAGTAGATCTAATACACCACTACCATGTATAGTAGCTATTCATCCTCTCTCGAAAGTTTTAATTCTCATCATAGAAGCGAAACACTGATAGCCTCATGAACTGTCTTGTGTGAATTTACCTCACAGTCAGAGAACTAAGCTGAATCTGTCGTTGTTTCGGTTTGGCTACAAATGCTCTCATAGCTGACCAATACAAGCTGAGTTCCAATCACTAGTTCTTTGGATTTCAATGGGTTAATTGAAATCCTCTTTCAATTTGATTGCGTTCTCCGTGAAATTTATACTGCAGTGAAACGTGAAACCACTTATTAATGTTTTCAACACGCAAAAGATTTTCTCTGATAGTTTTTGTTTGACAGTGTTCCATTTATAGTGGGCATAAACTATAATATATTTCAAAACATTGTCGTCTTTTTGATTTCATTTCTTCACTAAGCAGCGCAACCATTTCCATAACAGATTGTCTTGTATGAAGTGATAAGGATGTCCATTTAGTGATTTTTGAGCTTCAAAAGTCCGAAACTTAAATTATAGTACCTCTCTGAATTAAAAATAATAGTATTCAAGGGTTTGCAAAAGACTACAGTAATTGAAAACTGTCATTTGTTCAGAACTGTTTCAGATTTGCTCACATAATGTGTTCCCATGGTAATGATAAACGCTTGCTCTCCTGATGCAACAACACTCATCCATTTTATGGCATTGTTTTGCTAAGATTTCCTATTAATTAGTCATTTATAAAATTAGGAAGACAGTAATCTCGCAGTATTGTTCCCAAAAAATATAGTTTGAAAATTGAGCTTGTGACCCCCTTCTCCTCTTTCTTTACTCTTCTACATGCTGAAGCTATGAATATTTTTTCTCCATTTTTCTCAATGGATTCTGCAGGACTGCTAAAGAAGCTGTGAGCGGGTTGTATTGGTGGTAGTGCAGATAACATCTGATACTTTTAAAAAACATAAGGTTAGGAAAATCATTTTAATTATGAGGCATCTAAATGAAGAAGTCCCAGTACTTTATATTGATTGCTTGCGCATACTAGGCTTGCGTCCCTCTTCTTCTCTTTCTTCCTTTCTATGTGTGTGTGTGTGTGTGTGTGTTTCTGTGTTTGTGGACTCATTATATGTCCCAGTGTCCAGTGATTTCAACAAGGTTCTTTTTTCAGAAGCCTATCTATGTATTTGTTATTTGTATGCTTTATTATTGCTAAACTTAGTTAAAACTATTACCCAGTCCCAGTACTTTATTGTCCGTGTGTGATTGGGTTTAAATAATTTTCTGACTAACTGAGATTAATATTTTTCCTCGAAAATCATATTGAATTTTATAGACAATTTTTGAAATGTATCTATTATGTGATCAGATTACTATACACAGTCATTACTGAGAGACTTTCATTCTGGAACTTTCGTTCAGGTTTTATACAATGGACCGTCGAGGAGGATTTCAGGGTGGTTTCGGCAGCGTCAACACCGGTAGTTTTGATGAAAGATGGTCCAGGTATTTAAACTAAACTACTTCTCAACGAGAAAGAAATACTCAAGCTACATTTGTTGCAAACCTTAAAAGCAAAATTTTCACTCTCTGAGTCAGTTTGCACCTTATCTGGCCCACTAAAAGTTTTTTTTGAAATTGAATTCTCCCATGTTCTTTCCACCAGAATTTGCCTTCGCACTTCCTGAAAATGTAAAGCTATGGAATCTATTCTGCACATTAATAAAATAAAAAACTGATTTCAACATTATGTAATCTTTGAAAATGAGTTTTTATTTATTATTTGGTATTCATCCAAACCGGAAAATTAATGTATATATTTATTTTTCAACGTATTTAATAGTTAAACTAGCGATAGAAATAAGATTAGCCCTTTCTCTTTTTAGAATTCCAATTTTCTAAATTCTTGAGAAACCTTGCAGTTCAACGAGAAATCAAGGTGCTGGACCACGGCGAATAGGTAGTGGTTTACGTCGTATAACAATTGATTGGGATAAGCCATGGATTCCGGTAACAAAGCTTGGCCGTTTGGTAAAAGATGGACGAGTAGCTACAATAGAAGAGATCTATCATAGATCGATACCCATCCTAGTTGGTCACCTTGTCATTGTCATTCAATAATAGCCTCATGATTAGTGCGAAACTTGGGGGGAAATAAAGGAAGAATTGAAAGGAACCTGCATATAGATGAAACATAACACAGAAATCAAAGGGAAACAGGCTGGGTTGGGTAATAACAAACAAAGCGCTGACACTTCTAAAGGTAACCGAGTCTCAAGGGGTTGAAAAGTTTACTGCCAGAATACGCTAGCGCTATGAAACAGAAAGACTGGAAAATTTTGGTCTTAAATTTGGTATGGCATTTGAAATAATTGATGGTATGCTTGACTATACTGTTGACCTGACTGTACTGACATGTGCTAAGTAACAAACATCATTGCAAGAACAAACGCGAGCAACCCCGTAAAATCAATCCTGCCAGTACCAACATAAACTAAATTTTCATCTTACCTTTCGATTTAGGGTTTCTTGTAAGACCAGTTAGCATAGTAGAAAATATATTTGCTACATGAAGACCTGCCTCGAGCATGCCAAGTACACTTAAACCAATCGCTATAAACTTTAAAGCTGCTAAATCCATATATCACCTTTAACTATTTCTTCAATGTATTAATCATATTCTAGAGAAAAGTCAATTACTTTACTGCATCTAATAAATATACTGCAGGAATATCAATTTTCTGAATCCAAGGTTATGTTTCCTTTCACAGTTTTGAAATTTATATAGTGTGTTGAGCCAGTTATATATATAATCGTCGGTAATCTTTAAAAAAAAAAAACTCTCTAACGAAAGAAACGATTACTTAATTCTTTTCGAATTGATGGTTCCTACTCAAAGCTGCGCCAGTTAAAATTTAATGAAAGAGAAAGGAATAAAAGAATTGCAGGAATATCAAATTGTGGATCTATTAGTACCAAATCTGAAGGAGCAGGTATTGAAGATTCTTCCGGTACAAAAGGAAGTTCGAAATGGGTTGCGCACTCGATTTCGAGCGTTTGTTGCTATTGGTGACAAGAATGGGCACGTGGGTCTTGGGATGCAGTGTGCAAAACGTGTCAGCACCGCGATCAGACTTGCAATTTATCGTGCAAAGACAGCAGTGGTGCCTGTACGACGAGCCTATTGGCCTGTTTTCCTTGCAATCTAAACAGCCTACTGTTACTGATTTTTCAACGTTACACCCTATAACAAACTTATCTTCAGGATTTTGAAATGAAATGAATACCACCGTCTAATAAAACTTCGATTTATGTTCAGTTTCCTCTCTTCAAAGGAAACGTGCGTCTTAAAATTTGTGTACTGGAAGATTTAACGAAAGTTGGTCAAAAAGTGATATTAAAAGATATCGAAACCACCCAAACTATTATGTTTCTATCAGTTAACTAGTTAGGCATTCAGCAATTTTCACAGGTAATTTGTAAAAACTTTTGAGCAAAAATTCTACTGTGGTTTCCATATCCTTTAACTACATTTCATCCAAATTTTCCATGTCCTCTAACCATTTCATTCGAATTCATCGACTCTTACATTTATCCTTAAATAAATGTAATTGCAGGACTCATACAAATGCTTTGCTTTGAAACGTAGATTTGTAAAAAATTTCAGCCTTTATTTAAAAAATGAACTACAAAAAAACCAACTACAAAAAAAAAAAAAATCAACGAAAACTGAAGACTGCTAAAAAACTGTCAACACTTACTTGGTCAGCAAGAGTTTGGCTCTGTTGCTATTATTTATACAAGAGGATTTTCAGAAAGACTCTGATGAAGATTCCATCCAACCTAGCAACACAGCTGTATGCAAATTTGAGATTGAAAAATCCTTGAAAAAGATTCATCTGAGATTAAGAAACCTTTGGGAAAAAAAAGGAAAAGCCTGACAAATAAATCATGTAAATCGGGAGAAAAAGTTTAAAACAACGAATAGAAAGCTCTGTGGAACGGAATCGAATAACATATTATTTTAGTGTTTTGGATTAAAAAGAAGGAAACCTATTAAAATGAACACAAAGAAGGAAACACAGCGATCTTATGCGGTATAAAATCCGGAAAGAAAGAAGGCACAAAACAACTCGCAATCCATAGCAATATTCTACCCTTTCTTTTCTGTTATCTCATTCTATAAAAAAAAAAAAAAAGAACTGGCTTATAAATTAGAATATGAGCGTGGTAGCGAAGGAAGATTTACTACACAATTACTACTCATGAATATCATTACTAAATCAAACAGATTCAATTAGAGGGTAACAACAACCGTTTCGATTAATGTTTTACACATCTACAATCCTCTACACTATGGTGCATCAGAAAAGAAAGGACAAAAAATATTTTATTATTTCAGTCTTTGTAGAAACAAACGAAACCAAAGAAGGGATGTATAAAAAGTAAGGAACTTGAGATTCTCAAGTTCTTTACTTTTTGAAATATGAAAAATTAGCCAAGAATACTTGGTTGGAGAGTGACTATATTCGTTTTGATTGATTTTGCGCAGTCACCAGCCCTAGATATTATGAAACGATGAACTGCCGTAACCTGAAAAGAAAAGGTCTTCACACACTTGAATTGAGTGAAGCTCAAATAGATCCAAAGAGAATAAACAATCAAGAATACATCGAGATAAAGTAGTAGCGTTGTTTTGTAATTAGTGAGAATTTTTTAACCCTTCAATTTCATAAACTGCTGAGATACTCGACTAGAGCATTTTCTTTCCCGAAGATTTTCACATCACACTTCGATAGAAAAAAAAAAAGGTAAATGCATGCACTGATAGATTTAAGGAGGAAGATACACACGAGTAAAATAAGTGTAAATTGCCTTGTAATCATCTTCATCAGTACAATAACCAAACTTGAACGTCAGCAGCTCAGGGATTTTTTTTCGGCTTGAAACACGCAGTACTGATCCATATGCATGACGTGCTCGTAGGATGACCCCTCCAACCTATGATACACAAAAATATAATCATTGTAGTGAAAAATTTCTTTGAAAAACTAAGTTCAAAAAAAAAAAGACACATCGAAAGAATTTGCTGGATTTAAAAAATACAATCAATGCATAAAATCAATAAGTGGGTGACTATGGTTGAGAAAAATCTTTAAAGTCTTTATTTTGAAACTTATAAACCTTTTCTTCTTGATGAAAAATGAGAATATGTGTCGCTGTTAAAGCTAAATAGCATTCCACAGTACGGTGACTTCTGCCTTCTGTAAATACTTCCAACCCTTCAAAATACTCCAGTATACCATTTTGCTTTAGAACATCGTCCAACTTCTGAAGTTTATCTTTAACCTATAATTTATTAAATTCTGTGATTCGCTAAATTCTCTCACTTCTAACGGACGTTTTTGACTTTACTAAGAATCTAGTTAATGTTAAACCATATTTCAGGTGACCCATACGAATTATCCTTACGACGAATTCAAATATGAAAACGCTAACTTTTGGTTCACAGAATCTTGGACTGGATGTAATAGCAATAGTTTCTGTTTCAGAATCAGAATCACTGAGAGTGAAGACGGACTTTTCGTTACGGTATCGTTTACCATGCCGCTGACTTGTCTCAACATGGGTAAATTGAGCAGTATTTGGACCAATTGTCATAATTGTGGGCAGTTTTCGCATTTTTTCTCTAATTGAAGGTGCTGTTGCTTTGACTGCGTCGAGAATACTACCAACACCAAGTTTCCACTGGAAAATACCTTAGCTTTCCGAAGAAATCTTTTATGAAATTCTCAACAACTTACTTATTTTGCAAAAATTACATATCCTCAATACACGAATCAATGACAATCAGTCTCGCATTAGCACAGTTAGCTAATGAAAAGTTTTCCAAAAACACTTACAGACAATTTTCTTTCAGACTCTTTTTCGACTTCGTATAACGCCTGCCTATTACACTCCTTACAAAGGGCTGAATAATGTCCATCCAAACGTTCAAAATTTGGTGCAAGCTGTTCATGAAGAGCTAAATAACACTTTTCTCAAAAAGTTTAAAGTAAACATACAAGATGAAATGATTAATGAAATAAAAAAAGAAAACACCTTTATAACCTCCGTCTACCAAAGCAATATGTTTTCGTCCCTTTTGTAAAAAACTTGCAATAACCATATGCAAATAAAGATCATCTTCACGTCCAGAACCAAGGAAAAGGATATGTTCAGCGGAATGAAAAGAACATCGATAAGCGTCCAGACTGGATAAAGCCAATTTATATTGAAGTGGTGCTTCAACAAACTAAAAGAAAAACATCCACATTAACAATAGATAAAAGAAGGGAATTTGTAATGGACAAGAATGTCGCTTCAGATAACCTAGTTAAACCTGCAGTGAAGAATTAGCTACAATAGCCTTGTCAGTTATTTACTTGAGGAAAGTAACATTTTTGAAATTATTTTAAAGCTCAAATGTCGAATATGAAGGGCACGAAAGAAATTTTATTATGGAGCATTGATAACTCACTTAAAAACATACACTTCACATTAGTTCCAGAATAAAAAAGAACTACCACACCCGAACAAAATGAAAAAAGAAT
The DNA here is from genome assembly GCF_000002995.4 of Brugia malayi. NCBI lineage: Eukaryota > Metazoa > Nematoda > Chromadorea > Rhabditida > Onchocercidae > Brugia > Brugia malayi. Next base: position 4,287,862 of record NW_025062479.1, read on the forward strand.
AGTGACTTGGAAAAAAAAAATGAAGCGCACCAGCGTAGAATCCAGGTTGTACGAACCATCCAAATGGCCAGCTGAATATTGATCATGAGATCGAGCATCAATAATAAAGAAATTCGGTTCTGAATCCTGTTTTGAAAACTGTATTGATGGAAAAAAGTTTAAAATTATAGAACAGAATTGCCAACTATTTCTACGCTAAAATGGACAATATAAATACTGCACTGAAATGTACTGAGAGGTTTATTTTTCACTATTACCAAATTACCAAAGGACAAACTTGACATGAGAAAAAATTTTTGAAACTAAATTGTAAGCAGATCCCTTACAGCTGCATTAAGGTTTTCATCCAAACCCATTCTGATAACATCACGCGGATCAATTGGCAAGGCAAGTAACTTTGAAAGATCAGCTTGCATTTCTTCTACATTTCGAGATCCAAACAAAACGCGTTGAAAATCCTGATTAAAAATGATTTTGAAAAATACATAAAACTAAACATAACCAGCAAATGAAAAGAAATAGGAAAGTAAAAGCTTTTAGAAACCACTATAATCTCTCAGGATCACAGATGAAAATCTGTATTTGAAAAGATGAAAACCTGTATTTGGAGTAATGCTAAAGAAATCTGCAGTTAAACGTCAAATGAAATTACTTACTTGTTTAATAGACGATGGTGTCTGATTCAGAAACAAAACCGATAAATCAAAAAAGTCGTCCACATCATCTGTGGAAAGCTCTTTCACAGCAAATCGAATCGTATCAATCAATTCACTGCAAGGATAAAAATTTAACTAAGAGAATAGCACAACTAGAAATGAGAACCGCACCAAGCAAAAAGAAAGGACCTTTTTGTGTTCAGGGCCATAAGCTGATCGGAGCAATTGATTAAGAAGACCAAAACCATTGTAAACAACAAATATGGATCACCCTCAACAATTATTTGTTAAATTCTACTGAAATCAATTGTACAACTACATTGAGAATTAACTTCACTTCTAACTTGATTTTCATTAATTTATGAATACTGAAAACCCGTCAGTAATTGGCAGGTCAAAACTTATTCAAAGATTTACTCTCTCGAACAATTTGTCCCACACCACATACAATGACTGCTTGCAAATTTCAGGAGCAAATAGCGCAGCGAAAAATGGACGCCCATATTCAAAAGAAGTAACTTTATGAGACTCCAGATGTGAGCTGAGCAACGGGTCGTGATACTGCACAATCAAATGCATAAGCTGATAGCATACGGCACCTTTCAATATGTCCCTCAAAAAAAAAAAAACAAAAAAAAAGTTAGTGTGGATGATTAGACCATGCCCTTTCAAAAATTTGGGTAATTATGAACAATAACATCAGTCAAGAAGCTACTTGGCAGTTACGTTAACAAGATTATTATCAAAACCAGATAACGAGAGAACCTTGGCACAAATTTCGTAGTTATAGCATAGAATATATTGTAGAGTTCATCCACACTACACCGTAATGGCACCAACATTTCTAAAATGTTCGTATAGCTCTCATCGAAGTCACATTCTTCACGCTCACAAAACAATGCTACTACAGATTCCAGATCACTGTTACCCAACGTAGATGGACATCGATCAAGGACTTTCAAGCACGCTGTATGGATTTGCTCATTTTTCTGATGTGATATCTTCCGACATGGAATACCTGGCTTATTCTGAATGCCGAGATTTTTCTGCAATAAACTTTTTATCGAGTACTAATGAAGTACAACTCGACTTTAGATCAACCTTCGATAAAAAGAATGAAAAAAAGTACCACCCATTTCTCGTGATACGATTCCAAATTTCTGAAATATTCAGTGTCGGATAGCGTAGCTGATGATTTCATTGTCTTAGTTTCATCTTCATTCATAGTTTCGAAGCAAACAAATAATTCCTGAACTTCCGACAGATCAACTAAGAAGAACTGACAACAGTACACCTGAAATACGACAATTTTCCGGACTTCCGTAGAGTGCATTTCTTGTTGATATCACTTCGACACGGCCGACCACCACAAGACAGTTCCTAAAGATTCTCACTACATCACCTGTCCAACTGCCCTACCACCCATGTTAGTTGATTATCCATTGGTTAGGTTATCGTGGAGTACAGCAGTTACCCCACCGTCTCCCTCACCAAATACCCTTGCAATTCAAACTACCTTAGTATCAGCCAATGCAAATATCTGTCTCAGTGCTTCTATTCCATCAGAAATACTCTTAACAAAATATCCGGCACAGACACATCAAAATAATTAATCTGCGAACGCGAACATTATCGACACGTTGAAACATCCTGAAAAGTTCGCTAGTTAAGAGTGAAAAACTCTAAGAAGTTCAGTTCCTAAGTGAGCTTGCAATAATAACGATGCTATTATTTACACCAATTACTTTGTAATTGTTTTATCCATAATAATTAATAATGATGATAAATAATAATAATAATAATAAGTAATAAAAGTATATAAAGGAGCCTTGCGAATATCTGTGAAATGAGGGATTAAATGAGCTGACGTCATTACCCATAATGTATCCAGCTTATAAGGCCTGCCTCATCGCAGCTTGCTGCATAATATGTATGGATGACTCCCACGGCCTTGGGATGAGCTAGCCACGCCACATAGTTGGCCTCATATAACCGAGTTAGACTGGTTACATCATCGACTGGCCCTCATATCACATGTCGTCATGAGTTTCGCTTAACTTTGAAATATGTTAATTAACATTTTTCCTTGGCATGGTTCTGAATCAACATTCCTTTACTCGCATTTATGTTTTCTGCTTTTTAAACCAAATTCTTGAAATCTAATCAATAATTCCGCAAACACATCATTCAACTTTCTGCTATTTTCAATACAAAGATTTTCACTCATCATATTCCGATACATTAGAATGGCTTTGGAAACTTTTGGGTGTAATCTATAATCATTTGGCATTTGAGAGCAAAGATGTAAAGATCTTCAATTTTCAACAAAATAGGTGGTAATATGCATAGCTATAAAGATAATTGGCAGAAGGGCAAGCAGACATTTGAAGTACAGTGTTTCTGATGCTTCGTTTATTTGTAGTAAATCGCTTGTCGAAATGGAACGATAGCGACTCATTTTAGTGCTGAGAAAATTCAACAGATTGATGGCTAGATACAGAAAAGGTTAGTTATGCAGTCATGAGCTTCATTATAAACGTTATAAGATTTAAAATCCAAATTTGTTTTGTGTAAGAATGATCCCTTTTATCAGTTTGCAAATTTTAATTAAGGAGTTGTCATTCAACTATTTAAATGACTAATTGAATTTTTTCTAATTTTAACATTATGTTGAATCTCCAAGTTTGAGATTAAAAGAGCACAAGAAGAAATATGGAAGTTGCCTGAAAACGATCAAGTATGATACAAACTGAAATATCAGTATATAAAATAGCAAGTTTGGATAATAGTGATTATATGGTAAAATGTCTTTCAAGGTAAAGATGCGAAATATGCGGAAACAATTAGCGATGACGAAGATCAGAAAGGAATCAAATGTTCTGTCATAGAGGATTATTGGCAGAAGGAAGCCGACATTCCAGTACATCAATCAATATTCAATATATCTGAACAACCTTTTTCAGCAATAAATGCAACCTTACTGCCAGATTCGTTTGCAGAGGCATCGGAAATGTAAACTTTTCATTTTTATTTAAAAAATCCTGTTTATTAAAAGTATGATTTAACGGAAAATAACCAAGCATTAACAAGACTAAAACAGCAATCAATATATCGTCTGGAATGTAATATTATCCCTCTTCATAATTGCAATTTATTAAAAACTAAATTTATCTTAAATTGAAATGGTGAAGTTTTGTGTTTCAGATGGTATCACTAAATAGATTTGATAATGATTTATTATTCTTGAACTGTATGAATAGAACCAGGATAAAGATAACAAAATTGTTTGGATAAAAAAGCGATTATGACTCAACTTTTTCAGGATGAAATTTTTTCAAAGTTTATTTTTTTTAATCTTCTAGCTTTGACGAATTTGGATTCCGGATCGATTATAAAATTAATAGCAACAATTTGTTACCAGTTGAAACGTCTCAAAATCGGTAATGAAATTTGTTTTTCTGAATTTCAAAGAATTATTGAAGTGAAGGTTTACGTGCTATAATCATTTGCTATTTGTGATAAAGCAAAGACGCAAGTGCAATTGTACGGTACGATATAACTATGTATTTCCCATGAGTATTAGAAAAACTGTATGTAAAAGTTATTTAGGAAATTAAAAAATATTTCTAAAGGTACAAAAATACAAGTAAGTAATAGAAGTTGACAACGTAATTTTCTTAAGGATGCGCTGGATAGCACTGCTTGAATTTGGACACGATGATGTGAAGGAAGAGTTAACATGGTCAAAAGTGGACGTGGAAAAATTAGATTCTGAAAAGTTAATGACTCTTATCCATGAAGTTGGAATAGCTCATTCGCTTCGTCCATTTTTATGGCCAAGGTTTTGTGGTGCAACAAAAAAGAAAGCGGCAAGTGCTTTCAGCTATTTTGAGGTAATCAAGCACTGCGACAAGGATGAGTCATCAGCAAGTACGCAGATTGAAAAAGACTTACCAAGGTGAAAGATGGCTAGTTTTCAGTTACATTCACTTAAAAAATCTCGAAATTATATTTCCATCAAACTTCCTTCAAACCTTTTCTGAGCTTAGAATCTTACATAGAACTATTTCAGGACATTACCTAACAATATATGTTTTTGGCATTCCGGTAGTAAAGGTATCGAAAGCTTACGAAGAGTTCTGAAATCAATTGCTTATATTTATCCGGATGTTGGTTACTGTCAAGGAATGGGTGTTATTGCAGCTTCGTTATTACTATTTTGTCCGGAAGAAACAGCATTCTGGATTATAGCCTCATTAATTGAAGATATATTTCCACCCAATTATTATAGTCGATCATTTCTTGGCTTACAGGTAAATAAATCATGTTGCTTTCGCTTTCATGCGATGGCAACAACTCCTTCTTGTGAATAGCAGTTCAACTTTTAATTTTATTGAAGCTAGCTTAAGATTTCTTATTTCTATTTTTTTACAAATTGATCATTCTGAATGAGCTACATTAATAAGCTACCGTATTATATTTTGGATGGTCGTCAACATTCTGCGTGATAGTAAGCAGTTATATTCAGAATGTTTCAGGCAGATGAACGAGTTTCGCAGCATCTAATTGGGATACATCTGCCGGAACTGCATCATATCTTAAAAGATAATGACGTTGAGTTATCATTAATTACTATTAATTGGTTCCTAACAGCTTTTGCATCAGTCCTTTCCATGCGAGTTTTGCTGCGTGTTTGGGATTGTTTGTTCGTGTTCGGTGGAGTGACGATGTTCAGGGTAAAAGCATTACTGCCAGGAGGATCTTTCTTCTGCATGTTTTGTAGTGTAGTAGTGTGCCGGACTCAGTTGACCGGTTCTTTATTCTCTCGTTGCGAAATAATTTCAAGAAAATAAATTAAGAAGAAGCTGGATTTAGTATCACTAGGAAAATTATTTCCTAAGCAGAATCCTTAATTTCGGTTTTCAAACTTTTTTACTTGAATTATCTGTGATTCTATAAAAGCAAATTTTTTTACAGATGGACTAAGTGATGAATGAATTAAAAGCAAACTATTAAGTAGCCGGTGTTCAAACACAACTAGTAATAAAATAATTGTAAAAGCCATCAAATTTTCTTACTTTATTTCTAGGTGTTAATCTCGATTTTAAAAATCAAGGAGGATGATTTAATAGAAATGAAATACAATGAAAATGTTACAGTAGAAGTGTTCAATACAATTTCGCAGATTCCAGCGTCTTTAAGTAATCCAGGTAATTTCTCCTTTTATTTCACTCCATAGCAAACACTTCTTACAAAATTGTTTACAGGATATTTAATGGAACTATGTAAATCTTTTGAATTTTCAATAACTACGGAGTTTATCGAAACAGCTCGAAAACATCAGCAAGCAATTCTATTAGCTAGTCAAGGACTTATCATAAACACAAATAATGTTACAAATTTACCCAAACAGCATGTTCGAAGACGTAAGCTAGTGGGATCAAAAAGTTTCGTGCAGCAGATATTTGCTTTATCTAAAGAACAGGTGTGTTTAGCATGTGAAGAGCTTTAATTAATAATAACTGATGTACAAAAAGCTAATCAAGAGAAAATTCATATAATGAAAATTTATTAAGCAATGATGAGTTTGCTGCTTTGATTCTTGCTGTTTCATTCTTTTCCAACTTCACTCAAATCAAATTTCAAAAGTTTTTATTTACAATATGATCCCTTACTTTCAATTCGGAACTTTGTTGTTGAAAGTTTATTGATGAGAACTCGACATAAATAATACTTTCTAAATGTGATGAAATCATATTAATTTCTGATTCTCATTATTATTTTCAAAATTTCGAGCTTATGCAAAAGTTAATAGAAATTGTTGAATTGATTCAAATCCCAAACTTCTTAACTTATTTTGTCTGCAAAATTTGAAACCAAACTTTTTTAAATTGCATTCCATATTATACTTCAGTGGCTCGAATTTTTTGTTTCGTGCAGCAGATATTTGCTTTAGAAGGGAAATACTTGGACAAGAGTTTCCGTTCTTCACATAATCTTTTTAAGGGACTATTTGATATATTTAATGTACTAAAAGTTTTTGCACACTATAGTCTTCCGATATATCGAAATACCAGTAATGAAATTCTTGTTTCTAGAAATTAACATCTATTTGTGAATTATTTTCAGGATATTGAAAATGATCCGAAGACAAAAAATGTTCGGCTTACTGAACTTATTATCGATTTACGAGATGCCATTTTGCATATCTGTCGATATTTCATTGATTGTGATGAGTCGTTTAAAAGAGTGGTTAACCTACAGGTTATTTATTTCAATCATTGCTTCACACTTTTTCTTATTCCTTATGGCAAGTTTATCAGACGAAGACTAAACTTTATACACAATTTCATTTAAGGCAGACTACTCGGCAGAGGATCGGCAAAATGAAAAAGAGGAATTTTTAAAAACGCGACATAATGAATATCGTCGTGCGAGAGCATTGTTAGATTTTAGGCGGCAAGATGAAGATGAATTAGGATTCAGGTGCAAGTCTTCAATTTTTTATTCGATTTCAGTTTCCAGTTTTATTTTAAAAATCTTTATAAAAGTGAATCTGTTCGTAACGACATCGTCGCTTGCAGGAAGAATGATATAATAACAGTTATTTGTGAAAAAGATGAACACTGCTGGGTTGGCGAAGTAAATGGATTAAGGGGATGGTTTCCCGCAAAATTTGTCGAAGTTCTTCTTTGCCATTTGACTGATATTTATTTTTTAACTTATAAATCTATCAACACTCTGTTTCTTCATTTCGAAATTTTATGGCTTTTATGCCTGCTTGTGTATTTTCAGATAGTTGATGATCGCGGACGTGATTATACAATATACGGTGATGAAGCAGTTTGCCCAGAGATAACCGATAAGATCCGTAGACGTCTGGCTTCAGCGTTAAAATTGATTTTAGAGTATGGATTGCGAAAGTCGGGTGTACTTAATTTTGCTTCACATCCATGGCTTTTCATTGGTACTTTTTTGATATCTGGAAAAAATGACTGGAACTAATTCTCACTTTTTTGAACGATTTGAAAGGGATCACTATTTGCTTTTTTTAGAAGAGATGTCACAAAGTTTTGTGCAAAAACATTATAATGCCGTTTATTCTCGTTTAACACTTTGTTCAACATTCAGTTTGGACCAGGATGGAGAGGTGATTTTAGCGTATTTTCTCAAATTTTTGTGGATTTTGGCAACACTTTTATAGGAAATTGCATATTTTTTTTATATTGGTTTAAGGAATCAGTGTTTGCGAATTTCATAACTTAAAATTGGGACTGAAGTAATAAAAATTTTATCAAAGACATGAGGTTGGGTTAAGTTCGTAGTTGAAATTGTGTTTGACGTTTGCTGGCAAAGTGGAGGCTAGTATGTAGGCGAAATTTTTGTTAAGATGAACTATTCCTTAATTAAATCCATGTAATAGCTTAAATTGTAATAGCAAGCACCAAGATTCTGTCATATTTAGAGAAATTCCCATAAAAACTTATTTGATAGGAATGATACTGATTGCATCATCAAGGAAGATTTTCAGCTTTAGTTTGATTTTTTGATTTAATTGCAAACTTGCTCAGTTCTTTTGAGTTGCGCAAAGACTTATATTTTACTTTCCTGCAATGTTTATCATACACAACATTTGATGCTGAATCAAACAAATGTGTAATTCGTACTTCAGTTTTTCCAAGCTTTCGCGGAATTTCGATACTACAACACTTGATGTCAAAAACAACACTGTTATGAATGAAAGAAAAGTAGTACTCGTAGCGGGAGTACTCAAATTAAGTAGTATTTTAAGTGTTAACTTACATTTATTAGGTATTAGCTCCGGAAGAACTCTTATTTCGTGCTGTAAAGTTGATCAATGAATCGCATAATGCAGTTGGTGCCCAAATGGATGTAAAATTTCGCTCTCTAATTGCTCTAGCAGTTTGCGAACAATGCCTTCATTTATGGTTTGATTTATTATGCAGCTGTCCAGAACAGGATCAGATCAGAATTAAATTTTATCATTCATGGTCATTTATACGATCACCCATATGGAGGCAGGTTAGCATTTTTAAAAATCTTAGCTACTCAGGTTCTGTTATTCATGATAATGTTGAAATTATTGTTAGATGTCTCATTAACTCAAATAATTTTGAGAACCAGTTAGGTGAAAAGAGGATAGTTCGGAAATTAGAATATTCAGTGTTTTGGGTTTCACATTTAATAAGTGTGCGGTTAATTATTTGCATTTGCCAAAATGAAAAGATTTTTTTACAGATAAAATGTGAACTGCGACTTCTGGCGCAATTCTCCTTTAATCTGAGTGTTGATTACGAAGTTGCGGATATTGTAAGAAGGAAGAAAAATTTGAATTTGAGCAAGACACTGAAAAAAAAGGTACTTCTAAAAAAAAAAAAAAAAACATCATAGTGATTTATTATCTGGATGTATCTCAGAGTCATGGAAAAAATTAAGACTATTCCTTCTCTGTTTCTCGTTATGCTTGTATTAATCATTCTTTTCTTCCTGATTTTTAAATATAACGAAATTTCATGACTGAATAAGTACAGTTTCCATTCATACGCTTTCTGTGGGGTACTATCAGTCTGATATAATTCAAACTTGAATTTTGTAGTTTCGTTGATTTCAGATGAAACTAACTGGAAAACAGCATTACTTTTAAATGACTGAATAAAATACGTTTTTTCCTACAAACCATGTTAATTCCAGGCCTTCTCGAATATGCTACCAACAACAATTCGAAGTTCGTTTGATCAGCCATTAAAAGAAGGTGTGAGAGATATGCTGATTAAACATCATCTCTTTAGTTGGGATTTATAGTTCTATTGAATGAACAATAAAAAATATTAGTTGATTGCTATCAGAATCGGTCATAAATATTTCTGATTAAGTTCAGTGTTACGAACATTTTAAATAAGAGAAATATTACATAAATCAATTAATAAAACGGTTATTGTAGCTAGAAATTTTTATATTATTACAATGAAATCCTCAGTATAATAGCCATTCTTTTAACCAATCGATTTATTCTTTGCTGTACTGAGACTCATACCCAGAAAGCATACTGCTTTCTCTGCAAACAAAAATATGTCATTTCTGCTTTGATTTTTCATTTTGAATTAGAAGAACTTCATAACTAAAGCTCTATGGGAAATGAACATCTTTTTCTTTTATATAACCACTGAAATATGTAGATCCCACCTACTATACCTTACTGCTTTGCACGGTCATATCTTGTTGTTTAATTTGCAGTTTTGTTTCGCCTCTAATAATTGAAGAACTTTATTTCTGTTGAAAATAGACTCAATAGACACGAAAGAAAACTTTTGTGGGATGCTTCTATGTGGACTTTTATGTCGGAGTGATCATGCTAATCTCATGCTGCGATACATCCGTTTCCATCAAAATGTAATATATTCTAATACGACATAAAACATAGCATTATTATAAAAAACAAGGCGGCTCAAAGTATTTTAATATCATGAGAATTATTACACTTTTTAACTTACGTATGTGCACTTTGATTGATATCACCTTAGTTTCCGGATGACATTTCACCGTAAAAAGTAGATTTTGTAAATGTCTCATTGTTTAAATAGGTTAAGCACGGATAAACATGAAGTCCCGTTAGATTACATTAGAAAATAACTTTATTTAAACAAACCGTTCTAATAAAATAAGATCTACGAAAAGCAATCAGTTCTAGAATGTGAAGGATTCATAGCTAATTACAACTGGCATTCGTTCGGGGTAGAGGTGGACCCGCACGGACAACGATTTATGCACACAACCATTTCATGAGGAGTGATTTGGTGCTTACGAATTTGCCCAGTAGGATCGAGTGGCGATAACGCAATTGGGAACTAGAAAAAATTTTAGCATAATTTGTGCAAACTTATATTAACATGGCACTCCCAGCGTGAGTTTGTGAATACCCCATGCATGGACAGCACAAATATATCGTTCATCTACGCACTAGTAAGACAAATGACCATTTAAAACTAATTAGAAAAGATCAATTTGCTATGTTAATCTTCCCCTAATTAATCAAATGACTGAACGCACCTGCCAAGGTAAACAGTTAGCCAGCGAGAAGTCAGCAGTATCATTTGAGATTATTGGTCTAGCAAGTCGTACTCGCAAATTGCCATTATGTAGTGAAGCGTATTGAACAATTACATTCTGTCTATCGTCCAGTTTCGGTTGTCTAAAGCCTTGGACAAATTCGTCACTTACTAATACCTTGTTGTCCAGTACACGTACGCTAATGAAATCAAGACCATCGTTCTAAAACAATGTAAAGACGGTTAAATTTAGTATTGTGTATAAAACCAATATCTCATTCTTAACTCTGAGTGGGTTAACTTTTATATCAAATGATAAGTTTTGGTCCGCATAGTTTTTTCAAACCTATATTAACCATAGACTGTCCAAAAGCAACGCCAGTCCAAGTATTAGTTCCTGCTGGATACTGAAGATATGTAAGTTGAAGATGGACATGTTGTTGATCCCTTGCGAATTGTAATTGATATTGTCCTTGTTGGTATTTACATGCAGCTACACATCCTAAATCATTTCTTAAATTTATTTCTTAAAAAGAATGAAACCAACAATTTCCATCTGATTTCGGCTGTATATGTTCTAATAACAACTTTCAAAATTGTGTTTCATAAATCAAGGCAATCTCGTACATAAACATGAGAATCGATTATTCTGTCACAATTTTACTAAGATAGCACTAAACAGAATAACTGATTATTATTGCATGAAGTATCATAACCGTGTTATTAATTACTAGAACAGAAATTTGAAATGTATACAACACTAAGATACAGAAATAATTATTTCCAACCCCACCTTCGTTAATATAATTTGCCTTGTGTGCAAAACCAATAAATAGAGAGAACACTTGGTTTGTTCTCTTTTTATTGAATGAAATATGTGGAGTTGGAATCTGTGTTACTAATACTAAATTAGTAATTAATATAATTAATAATATTAATACAATGAACTAAAATCAATAATATTAATATATAATGAAATTAAGACGAACAGCGATGTGAGAAATCGTCGTTTTCCACTCAATCGATATTCCTGGGGTGAATAATTAGTTATTTGTCATTTTGAAAAGAAAACGAAAGAAATGCTTAAGCGCACTATTAAAATTACCAAAACTAGGTAGGCATAGTGGAATGTTCCCCCTAACAACATTGTGGAATGGCTTATCAAAGAAGTCCAAGATATACAGTTAAGGTCTTTGGATCTACTAATCGTCCATTTCTTCTCTCAGCTATTAGCAAAAAGTGGGCATTATTATCAAATAAATGAAAAGTTTTTATCAATTTCTTATCATTATCATTTCATTTAGTTTACAACCCAATATCTCCTCTATTTAATTAACATAGAAAAGATGGTATCATGAAGTTAGCTTTAAATAATAACTATTTTTTTATCTTCATATAGCTGCTGAAAAAAACTGTATTATACCACTTGAATGATAGATCATCTAGAAATTGTCTTGCATTACAAATGTCTTGCATTACAAATTAAAATTAATCACTCTTTGACCAACACATTTTAATTCCCATCTTTAACTGCAGATTTTGAAGGCTAAACAAACAAGCTCTTTTATTAAGCTCCCTTAAACTTCTTGTGAAAGTTGCAGAAGCTGATTTCAACCGATCTAAAAAATGTACATAAATATTTAAAAAACACACCTGAAATGAGATAACTGAGACAAATCACTGAAAGAATCTGAAGAAAAACAAGCCAATTAGCCATCAGTTGTTCTTCCAGACACCTAAGAAATACTGCGACACTTACTCTTTTTTTTGCATTAAAATGGACGAAAAACCCGTCCCGTCCGTGATAGGCGGAGAGAACCTGTTGGACGACCTCAAATCGCTTTTGTTGTTTGAAATTTAACATAACAAAATATACTATTTTCTTAAAATATATACTATTTTAGCTTAAAATATACTATTTTATTTTCTCCAGATTTCATTAGCTCGACCAATCATTTCTGCTCAATATTCCTACCCAAACCGGGAATTCTGACACTCCAGATACCCAACCAGTCTAACGGACGAAATTTTTCGTTATTTATATACCAGCAGGATAATTTGCACATTTTCATAGCAGAATCTTATGCCCTTAAGGCAACGACACTTCCAACACAATAGTAATGGTAGTGGTACATATTTGCAGCGAGTAATACAAAGTTCTCAATAAAAAAAAAAAAAAAAAAGTCAAGTTTTAAACGCAAATACACGCTTATATCAACTTTCTCAACAGCTTATTTTTTCTAATTGAATCCATCTTTCAATCAGATTTAATTCGTATAGATCGTGCAACTCCATTACGTTTTATTAAAACAACTGGAACCACCATCACTAACTGGCACCACAATGAAATATTGCTGCACACTGAGAAAACGAACTACCTAAAAATGGAACAGGGAAACCTTCCATAAAAAATTACCCTTAGAATCGCAAAAACCATGTTACTAGCTCTTCCTAAAAATAAAATTTACAGAAAACTCCAAAAAGAGCATGCTGACTAGACTACACAGATGAAATCCAATCCACAAATAAAAAGCCTGCCGGTTTTTTAATCCAAGCTTATGCGTACGTAGGATCTTACGTACGTAGTGATGAAATTCTCAAACAACAGTTTGAGTTCAAAATTCGAACCCGTAGTTAAATTCTCTTCAGGTGAAAGACTAAATATTAACTTTAGTCAGGATTCAGAAACCAAACCAGCGTGAAGAATGACAAATACAGATTTAGTAATCTAAACAAATCACATAACAAATGAAGAATCAAACGAAGAAAGCAGGAATATAAATATTACCGTCAACAAGGATAATAAGTACCAAACGAGGCACTTGATACAAGTCCTCAAATAACTTCACAATTGCCGCACTTAATGAAATTTTGCGGGAAAAAAAATGTGGCATTGAGTCATGTGTTTTGTAACTGGCTTCCATTTTTGAAAATCATGCAGATGAAAATGCTGATTTTATTTTTCGAACTTATTGGTGTTTGAATTTTCGAAAAACATTAAGAATTGTAAACTTTAGTCTCATTGAACAAAATCCGAACCATGTTTTTCAACATTCACATTAATACAGCCACAATTGGATAGGAACATATACAGAAAAAGAACAGCATTCACAAAATTATCACCAAAACATCATATTAATAATAACGATAACACTTATGTACTAATAAGTTCTAGCAGGTCATTTTTGAGCAAAGGATGCAATCACACGTGGTTCACACAATTATAAAAAATATATATTAAGTGAAATAAGGTAAGAAAAGCGAAATAAAATTACGATATAAGGATTCCATTATTCATTCTTATTCTGTATGAACAAATTATCCCAAATACCAAGACAACTTGGAAACGGAAGAACAGTAACATTAATACTTGATTTCGTTAAACAGTTCATCACCTTACAGAAAGACAACTAATCTTTTCAAATTTCCGTCAACACATCTTTTCAAACTCTTATTTGAGTACCTTGTAACAATAGCATACCAGTATCAAGCGAGGTATATATAATATAAACGAAACCACTGAAAAAGAATATTAGCCTAAGAAGACAGAAATGACCATAAAACATCTCACTGCTCTTTGCCAACGCCATACTTTTCAGTAGAATTAATACTGCACAACTAGAATTTCGTTGAAATATCAATAACTCGACCAAAACAGCATGTCTAATCAGCTTTTTATTCAGATTCAACTTTTGCAACACTTTCCTTTACGGTTTTATTTGTAGTCATGCAAGAATAAAAAGGCCACTGGAAATAATTTATTACTGTTAGAATGGGTCAAAAGATTGTGATTTCGACAATGCGAAGCAGTACGATGTCGTGATAACCCAAAATCAATATAATGTAGAGACAATCGTCAACTCCAGAAAATTACTAACTAGTTTCTTCCAAACAGGAGAACCTGTTCGACAAATGCTAGCTAAACTTTGTTTAAACTGCCCGAAGTTAATTCTTCCGAGCTGATGTGGGAGTAGCAACAGATGGTGCAGCAGCAGCGAGTGATGAAAATGATGACCTGCATGACTCCAATGAAGCCACTGAACCCCTAAATTATCTATTTTGAAATTACTAAGTTGGTTAAAGCATTAAGTACAAGGCAAACATTTTCAAAAGATTAGCTGTCTTTCAGCTTCCTTTTCGTCTTTTATTCTCTCGCTATAAAGAAAAAGTAAGAACATCAGTAACTTGGATCATTTCAGATATAAATCTTTGAAAATAAGCCCAAATGTTCATTTTGTTTTCTTTGGAGGTAAAAGATAAACACTTAAAGAGAGATTGATACTACATCTAGGAAATTGTCAAAAAACAATACATAACTATGTATTTGTGACCAGATAAAAATTAAGAATGATTCTGCATTGTCCAGTGAAGGCGAATTTCAACTTAGTAAAAACTGCGCAAATAAAACCTTCCCCATGGTATATGCGTCACATTCCAGTTTTATATTAAACTTAATGATCTTGATTTAACAAATGAAAGTAAGCACCTCAATAAATGCACCATGCACAGCATCAAATGCCACAAAATTGTCATCTAGGGATTATATAAAATAAAATTTGGTGGAACCATTGACTTGCCTAAAATCCAAGGAATCCAACAATTCGTGATAATACATAATTTTGCACTTGTGACCAGACAAAGAAAAATCGAAGGACTGATTTTGTACTGATTCGAGATGACGCCACTGCAGGATATAAAAACCTGCCTGGGAACAATAATGCGAACCTTGCATTGAATCGCCTTCTGTGAATTGCACAGGCTTCTCTTCTAACCTGCAAACTTAGCTATCGAAAACAGTGCAATAAAAATATTTTAGCTAAAATCTTTTCAAATTTTAAAACTGCTAACTAGCAAAATGAACTAAAAATCTTTTGTATTTTTTTTTTTTTTTTTTTTTTTTTAAGATAATTGCTGGTTAAATGAAAACCAATCAAAAATTCACTTTAAATTAACTCCAATAGTTAATTTCGGATCACAGAGCAATGCAGAATTCGTAACAGTATTTCCTATAACTGCCGTCACTCTTTCAACAGAAGTAAGAACAGAGGGTGAATTCGGTGTAATGTTCGCCTCTACTTGTTTTTCCGTATAATAAATCAAGAATTCACATTCACCCTAAAAAATATTAAATTCAGCGTTACATACTAAGCTACAAAATGTTTAAAAAGGTCTAGGAACTTAGTTTTTCCTTCGGTAGTGCTTAACCCTAGTAACCCCAAAAATTATTTAACATTTTCTCAGTAAGCCCTTCGATTGTCACTACCAATACAAAACTAGCAGTAACGAATGATTATTAAAGAAACCTTTAAAATATCGAAGTCCCATGTGAGAACGCATCCTTCAGTAGTCACTCTGACAACCACTTCATGTGGTGCTCCCTTATAAATGTTCGCTGACTGGTAAGTTGATTTCAATACATCGTCTTCTATTACGGTCTGTGACCACAAATCATAAATCGTTCTTTACAGTACTGATGGGATTAGTTGACGTAGCAATTAAATTGACTCATTAACTTGCTAAGCTAAACTTTTGTAAAGAATTGAAGTTTAAAACCCCTCACTTCTTCCACCGGTTTGTACAAGCTCTTGGGAATATGACCACCTTCTGGCGCAAAACACGAGCACGTTCCACCCAAAAATTCTGGAATATATTGCTCCTCGATATATTTTCTAAGTTCAGAAATCACCGGCTCACCCGCATTTATCATAAACTTTTTTCTTGTGTTTTCATCAATAAATGGTGAAATAAGTGTCCACAAAACTGGGAAGACACGTGGTGCTCGAGCTATTAAAACTAGTCCCATTGTTTCCGGATAATGTGCTTCTGCAACTTCAATTATTCGTAATAGGGCTTGAATTCCTGGACGCCAAAGATGTCTCATGCTCAGACCTTCCAAATCAACCAGCAACGTCCACGTACTGAAAATATTAACTTTCATCTTATCCAGCTTACATCTACTTGCCAAAAAAAGAAGTGGGAAAGCAATTTGAATGTCCTCTTTCAAATGGAAAGCTAATTTTTCCTAAACTATCATAAACTGAATTAAAACAAAGATTTTCTTCTGAAAAGAAACTCAAGAAGCTTTATTGAAAATATATAATATCAGAAATCGAAACTAGGTAAAAGTGCAAAAAACAAGAAGGAGGAAAAGATAACCTTATGGGAGCACCAAGCATTTTTGTGGCTTTAGCCGTTTTAATAAGCCCTTGTTCGACTACTGATAATGTAAATTTCATAATCGTTTCCATACCACATGTCCGCAACAAACCTTTCATATCGAGCTTACCCAGACGCAAAACAAATACTGGTCTAAAAGCCATATGAAATCCGTCAAACAAATTAATGGAATTCCTTTTTCGAATAACTGATTTGTGTATCTGTTACAAGAAAATTTACTATTGTCTTATTTTCATTAAAAAAATGGGTTAATGTTGCTTATTTTTTACCTGCCCTCTTTATCGTTATGGTGCCAACAACCAGGAAAAAACTGTTTCAAAATAGATGGTGCTTCGAACTCTTGCAAAATTTTGTCCACATTATGTTGTTTTCGCCACTTAACACTTTTCTGTACCATGTCGCTCGCTCGAGCCACATCGAAATCGCGAGCACGTAAAAAACGTAGCAAATGAGCATCATTCGGGAGTTTCCCCTGCAGAAAATTTCATCAGATGAACTTTTTTTATGGCTACAGCTTCAAATAAGGACAAAGTCTTGGCATATCCACACTTCCTCTTAACGCTAACGAAGTTTATAGTAAAAAATTTACATGAATGCAAAATACGCATAAGCTGTAATCGTTGTCACATGTTCAATATAACACGCATATAATATATATTCTTATTTCTGTCAAGTTTACTATTTCTGTCAAAAAAAAAAAAGTTTACTGAATTGGGAAATCCGTTTCCAATATTTCCAAATTCTGATCCTAAACTGCCTCATCAAAAACATAAACCTATACTATCTCAAATTGAGACATAGTACTACAGAACGTTCAACTCTTAAAACAAACGCTGAATACCAATAAAGCTAAAACAAACCTTAAGAGTATCCTGTAATCCATATTTCAATTCGCAAAGACGACTTTCTTCTAGAGTACTGAGCTGTCCCAAAAAACGGCGAATATATTCAGCTTCCAATCTTGCTTCAGCTACAACAAAATGAACATTAAATTGCATTTCATTGTTTCGACCATAAACTCTTGCCAGAAACAAAATGTTTCAGTAATCAAACTTTGTGTTGACTCGCTGTTATGAGCCTCACAATAACGCGAATCATTTCCAGTAGTAGAAATGCAATCAAAATGGTGTTTAAAGGTCATGGGATAACTAAGACAATACTAAAGTTAAATGAAAAAAATATTAAATGTCAAAGTAATCAGCGATTTCCTATTGACAGGCCGAAATATAACGCAATCTCAGCAAAAAAACAACCTTGAAAGTTTAATAAAGAGATCACATGAACCTTGTCAATGTCATTTAAACATTTCACGCTTACATTTTAAAAGAATTTTTCAAAAAAAGTACAGTGTCTCAACATATGTCTCACCCTAGTCATTCATTCCTTCCTTATTCTGTTTAAAATAATAACATAAGAAAAAAAGATAACAAACTATGCTGCTGAAAAAAAAGTAACTCAAGTCTAAACTTTTCAGCCATTAAAAGAGAGTTAAGCATATTCTTCCAAGGAATTCAAAGAAATAGAAATAAAACTGAGAACTTTTTAATCTCTTCTTCATATATCTTCTTACAATTTATTCATGAAACAGTAAAATAAGGAAACAGGAGATGCAATGAGGATACGGAGATGCTGATAATTTCTTCCAGCATCATTTGTTAATTAAAGTTGAAGCCTGACATATTCTCTCAAAGAAGCAATGAAAAACCAAAACTTAATAATGAAGAAAATGTTGAATACACATATAGCAAAAATATGAGACTTTCACAACACAAATGTAGTTCAAATAAAAAAAAAACCTACAATCATCGATGGAATTTCGAGGTGCAATTGACTTCCGAGGTAAACCAATGGATGATTTCACGGTAAGAGAAAACCTTTGGCTATGAGAGGATGATCTACGCTGTCCTACCATTTCCAAGCCAGCTTTATCCTTCTCTTTTTCCTCGTCATCAACTGGTCGCGAAACATCAATCGCAGAATCAGCCGCTGATTCTGTTGCATCATTGTATGGAGGAATAAACGTTACACCACTTTTGATCAGTTCATTAATGAAATACTCCAGCACTTCTTTTCCCTGCAAAATGAATTCCCGTAGGGACAGTCCATCCGAGCTGGAAGTGAGTTTCTCTGAAAGGCTCAAAATTTTCCCACGGAAAATAATTTCCAAAAATGATACCTTCGCAAGATTGGCTGCATACTGCTTCACTGCCAATTTCTCAACCGTAGATTCAAAACCAAAGAATGATTTAACATCCAGTGAGCCACTTTGTTCAAAACAAGTCCATTCATTGTTTTCAGGATGAACCTACAAAGGAATCACTATATTATACATATTTCTATAGTCTGCATTAAAGCTACGGTTAAAACAGAAAATTTATGCCATCATTCTAAAGATTAAGTTGAACATGAAAATCTACTATTTAATAAATCAACAGTAAAAACTTGACAATCAAATTATCTCATAATTTAAAACAGCAACAAAACAGGAATGTTTTGATAAACAGAAGCGAGAAGAAACAAGTACGTAATAAAAACAAGTTTCCTTGACATCGATTCTGGTCGCAAAAGAAATATTTGTTGCTTCTATGATAAGCGTTCGTTTTCTGCGATTAAGCGAATTTTTCTGTGTAAAGTAAACATAATCAACACCAGCTATCTGAAAAAAATTAATATGATATTGAAAACTGTGAATCTAGCTACCTCAGAAGCAATCTCTCGTAATCTTATTTCAGTGGGAACTTTCAAAACAAAATCACTTTTTTGACGAGATATGGCGCATCGATATTTAGCTGACATTTGCGCTCAATTACTTCTTCCGCACCATCTTCCGAATGATATTCATAGGTAATTTCAGAGCCAACAAATATCGGGATTTGGGGACAAGTTGGAAAACGTTTTTCATATGCCTGAATGAATATTTAAGAATACACCAAACTGTATTCAAGCAAAACTGTATTGGAACAAAGTTTTATTTCAGGGAACACTCTATATCTTGTGCCTAGTAACGAGTAAAAATAACAACAGAAAAATTAAAATAGAACAGCATTATCCTCCAAAAAAAAAAAGAAAGGAAAAATAATCCCAACATGATCAAGAAAAGAAAAACTAACTGCCATCACAATTTCAAATGGATATTTGTATACACGAACCGGACTCTGATAAGTCTGCACCATTGCTTATTACCTGAAAGTGATCCTACACTGAACTCGATGTCTGTTTTACTAATGTACTGAACGTATTACATTCAATCCTATATGGATAATATAATGATGCTATTCTAACAAACTCATGAACTGTACGCAATTAATAGAGACCAGAATTCATTAAAGAATTTATATAAAAGCTTAATTAAGAAGATTAGAAAAATGTAATATTATGAGAGAAAGATCTATTTATGCAACGAAATAATTTCCACAGACTGACAGTACATAAAAATATATGTTACTAGCATAAATAAACACTAATGTAATATTACAAGGAGGTTGCGGAAAGGTATTAATGTGCAAATGTATATATATATATGCGTTTGTGCAAAAGAAAATTACTTAGCTAATTTGAGTATTATGATCAGAATAATGCAATCATGTCTCAGTATAATTACTCGAATTGCTTCTTTTTCTACGTAGCAAAATAGAATTCATGCAAGAATTACTGAATGTCCTGATATTTTCGGTCTTCCAGTGCAACATAATCGCTGGTATTAAACTATATCAAATAAGACAAAAAAATGAACAAAAAATCGTAACTAGATTATAAAACAAGGGTTTCAAAACATCAGAGACTTTCTGATATTTCGTTTTATTTGATTTAATTAGTAATGTAGTGTGATAAATTAACTACCGAAAACTGAATTTTCAGATTAACATATTTGTATTTCAATATGTTATGATTTCAAACTCATTAAGCATCGAAAAACTATGCAATTTAGTTGAAATAAATTGAAAGGAATAAACGTCATGAATTTAATCCAGCAAGCGTTCTACATCTAAAACCTTATGCACCACAATAATCGCTTATTAATCTACCAAAAAAGGTACAGTGCTCCTTCACAAAGCATACAACCTTAGTCAAAAAATAAAATAAACTAAGAAATGAGTAGGAAGCGACTTCAGAGAAGCAACCTTAATCAAGTGAGAGAGAGGAAAAGCGGCGACACATAGAAAAAATGATATGATAAGGAGTAAGAATGAAGTACTGATGTACAAAGCTGTTTCAGTCAACGATCTTGAAGCACATTTACACCTTAAAACTCATTCATTTATTTCATACAATGGATTAAAGCCACTGCAAGAAATAGGTGCAAACTCTGCTTTATAACTTGGAAGAACTTATCCTTTTCTCTCTTTTGTCTATTCTTAACTTAGACCACAACGTTCTAATTTTTCCTCTTTTCTTGAATGAGTGTGAAGTTTCTTGTCTGCTTACGAGTTAACTGAAAAGCGTTTGAACATTCTTATGAAAATATGTTGCAAGGGGAAACCTATACCTTAACAAGCTAACAAAAAAGCAAGGTAAGAATGACTTTGGTTAAATGTTCACTACACTTCAAAAAGAATGGAAATGATTCCAACCGAACCACAATTGAGAAAAAATAAATGAACTCGCCATTTACGAAACTCTCTTAAAATAAAGGGTAAGAGTGCAACAGATTTAAATAACTTTTAAGTTATTCTAAAACAGTAATTACTGAAAAAAACAAGACGGAAGAAAAAGCAAAATTGTTATATGTGTGCAAAATATATCAATTAGAATTTGAAATTTTAAGAAATTCTAATTCCATCAGCTGACCTGCCGCTATTTTCAAAGAGATCTTATAAGCTAGCTTTGTTTCTTAAAGTATTACACACCATTTCTCAAGTGCTAACAGCTATGTCTTACCTTTAAAGAGAACAAAGCCTTTTGTCCTTTCAGAAATTGAGGTTACTGCTACTTCTTTTATCCTGCATAAAAATAAAGAAGAAACAGCGAGTTCACTTTCCCATTTCTCAATTTCCTCCTCCAGTAGCTGGATCACAATTAGAAAAGTATTAAGTATAGCATAACAACAAATAAATAATGACAGAAATTGGCAATAATTAGTAACAATATGACAAGTATGGTCAACTCGAATACAGAAATGAATGTCGAAATACTAACATTTAATCACGAAAGATAGAAGAGGCACAGCCTGGTGCTAGTCAGAATTTCATCTAATTTTAACTTTGAGACGAAGAGCTAGACTTCATCACAAACACTACAAATATCTAGTGTGTAACTCAGGAAGGTATCATTAGCTAAATTTTCATAAGCAAAAAGTCAATCTGACGAGACCACAGTGAAAAACTTGATCCCATATGGTTTTTTCAATACCGAAGATATGCTGCATACTCAGTTATCGTATTGAATGCATTGTATGATTTACATCCAGTAACTATGAGGTTTAATAATTGCAGAATTATCCTTTGTTCAAATGTGATATACGGAACTTTGTGATCTCCCATTCAGTGACAATGACACTGGTACAGTAAGACTCCTAAACCCCATATATAGCAGCCGTATGTGGAGATTAGCAATATTAACGAGAAAAAACAGTAAGGGAAATGAAATGTAAAGAAAATCTTGGTATGTTTCCCTAAACTTCTCTGAAAATCATCACGTCGTTTTGTTTCCTCTGCTTTCGTTGAGTATCCTGAAAGTAAGGGAGAAGAAGGAGCATTTGCCTGCTACTGACAAAAGACAAGATGTAACGGAAAGAACGACACACATCCATCTAAAATGAAGAAGCCTGTTACGAATGTTGATTACCTTTGTTCCATCAGGCAATTGAGTGCTCTCGAGAAGTATGCAAAGTGCGATAAAGTGAAAAGATTCATCAGACTGATAAAGTAAATTACGGCCCGGGTTGCAAAGTGAATGGGTGGGTGTGATGTGGTAGTGAGAGGTTTTCCGGTTCCGTATAGTCACCTGGGTAATGCTTGACTTCTTTCATGTAACTTCATATCATCAAGAACAATATCGTAGAGAAAATTTGAAAAGCTTGATTTTATGGTAACTGCGGTTATCTTACAAAAGGACCATTTCCCTTTCTACTTTTTTTTCTTCCTATATTCTTGTCAAAATTTCTAATGGATTTAATCAAAATCTCTGTTAGTATATTTATACAGAGCGATATTTTCGGAGAGCAGAAGGACACGAAAGACAATCAGAATTAGATACATTTTAGAATTTTTAGTCAATGAAAAGACCTAAGTTATAGGCATCGCTCGGTATTGATGAGAAGGGCATCTCATGTATTATTCAATACCTTCAACCAGGTATAAATTTGTTTTTTTTTTCTTCGCTTTAGAAATGATTAACGAATGTTTTTTAAAACAGAAAAATTTGCAATTGGCTTGCTGTTTTTTTTTCGGATTTAAGTTAGTTGAGTTGATCCTAAATGATTTTCAAAGAATGTGCTGTGCTCAGGTTTTCTTAACTTACATTTAACGTTGATTGCAGGATTTCGGCTGTTTTGTATGTGGACTGGATGATGGTTTTCGGATTTATAACACGGATCCGTTGAAACAGAATTTTAATGAGAAATTAAATGGTGGCATTGGAGCAGTGGAGATGTTATTTCGTTGCAATTATGTAGCACTTGTTGGTGGGGGCGTAACGCCTGCTTTTTCAACAAATAAAGGTTTGATATTTGTTTTTCTTTCGAGAAAGGTACTGTAGTTTTCGTATGAGAGAGTTAAGGACAGATCTCGATCTTTTTTTGTTAATAGTGCATCAGTTTTGTTATTTATTTGCAGTGATAATTTGGGATATTATTGATCATAAAGAAGTGGTTCAGTTAGAGATGAATAGTGATGTACGAGCAGTACGTTTACGTCGCGATCGTATTGTAGTGGTTCTCGACACATCCCTCCATATTTTTAGGTTAGCTTTGTGTTCCTTCTCTTAACATTTGTAATTTGTTGTGTCGGAAGCAAAGAATATACAATATTTCTGACTGATTCTTATATCAACCTTACTTTCACTTTGTTTACTCTAGCTATGAGTCATTTGCATTAATTAGCTGGAAACATACAAAAAAAAAAAAAAAAAAAAAAAAAAATTGAGGCTTGTGAAAAAGTTAAAAATATTATGTAAAGCATTTAGTTATTTCACTGAATCACTGGGCAGATACTTCAAGATTACGTATTTTTCCTTCTGAAATTATCTCTAGTTTCTTTTTGAAATAAATTATCCCCTGTTTGTTTGTTTGTTTTTTGTTTTTTTTTTTTTCGCAAATATTTCCAGCAAATTGATTGTTTATACTTGGAATATATGTATGTGTATAACCATGATTATCCAGATTGTTCATTTCGTTGGTTTATAGTTTCACAGATCAACCTAAAAAATTGCAAGTATATGATTCAAGTAGAAATCCACGTGGAATATGTTGTTTGTGTCCAGCATCTGAAAATTCTCTTCTTGCTTTTCCTGCACCCTCTTCATCGTCGGCAGTTTGCTGTTTAACATTGGCCGAACCAGATGCTCCTCCCAGAATAATCAATGCCCATCAAAGACCGTTATCTGCCATTGCACTTAACCTTACTGGTAAAGCACTATTTCGAAAGATGAATTCATTTGTTCGCCAAATTATCGAAATAGTTCTTGAACCTAATAAATGAAAAGCTGCTAGTGAAATTATGCATAATGACAAAAAAAAGAAAATACTGGTTTTGACCACGTTTTGATATGTTCTCCATTACAGGGGAACAGTTAGCTACATCTTCTGAAAAAGGAACCATAATAAGGATTTTTGACACCAAAACTTGCCTTTTGTTGAAAGAACTGCGACGTGGAACGAATCCTGCTTCTATTTTTTGGTATTTTAATTTCACTTCAAATTTTTCCTTGAAACTTGTAGAATTTGACAGGATTCTGAACACGTTTTTGTTTCTAGTATGAGTTTCTCAGTGGATTCGACCATGCTGTGCGTATCTAGCAATCATCATACTATACATTTGTTCTCTTTGGCTATGAAGAAGAAGAAAGTGTATGTTCCTGTGATTAATATTTCTAGGAAGTAATTTTTTTGCATTTGTTGATCGTGGATATTTGACATGCTTTGAAGATAACAATCTTCCTTGCCTCTGTGTTCAAAACTTTATTTTAGCCCGCTGAGGAAGTTGAGTTTTTCTGGTGAAGTCAGCGTCTCACGTTTCCGATTACCTTTCTCTTTTAAAGACAAGGATTCCTGCATATGCGCTTTTGGACCACAGCCTGATTCTGTCATTGGTAAAAAATTTTCCTGTTAATTGAACTTTTCGCAAAGTACTATTAACCTACCAGGTTAAATGTTGAAGACAGTTGATTCATACAAAGCTTTGGCAATTTCAGTAGTCTCGTCCGATGGAAGCTATTGCAAATTCAATTTTTATTCAGAACGGAATGAGTGCATACGACAAACTTGTTCACTCTATTTGGAAATAACCAGTGATTCATAAATCTTGTATACATTTTGTGCTGTTACGTAGTATAGGATAACGAGGCTGGAATAAAACTAGGAGCAATTTAGCTTGTTTCATTGTAATGCTTAAACACAAATCGTGTTTCTTTCTTTTCGGCCTTTCAGATCGATGTCTCTCAGTTTTGTTGTCTTTCGCTTGGTTTGAAAATTAGGGTATTATATTTGGCTGCTTAGAGTGATGAAAGTAGTTCCGGTTGCTCTTACTGAATTCATTTGGCCTTATTGCAGTTTCGTATTACTATATATTATGTTATTCTTAATATATGTGTCATAATCATGGGAGAAATAATTTTTGTTGCTTATGTTTCCTACCTGAATGCATTATTCCGACTCCCTTTTAAAGTCGATATTGTGAGGGAAATTTCTTTTTTTATAATTCGGTGTAATCTCGAACTAATGTACTTCTGGAGCAACTTGGATTTAGCAAATCCTTTGATGATTTGTCCAAATTTCTCTTTTTTAACATCAGTCTTTTAATTTGCATTTTACTTACTCATCTTCACCGAATTATCTTATTTGTCATATGTTTGTATTAAAAGTGTCGCATTATTCTAAACCATTTTGATATCTCTTCACTCATAAGAAAGACGATATAAGGTCAATAATTATATAATAATAAATTACTATAACCACTATAATAAATTGTTTTTGTCATAGGGTATTTCTAACTTCCGGAAGACAAATGGAAAAATAGTACTTCAAGTCTTCAAGATTTACTACCGAGCTATCGACCGCTTTTGGAAGAAGTTTCGCATCTACATGTACGATGCTTTCAACTTCAAATTAGGGTAGTGAGACTAGTGCAGTTCTCTCCTGAAGCTAAATGCTGGTGCACTGGTGTTTTATTAGGAATGTGCTAGAACATTCATGTTAGTATTTTAAATCCATTCTTCATGTCAGACTTTAACCTCCCCACTCAGTATTGAGATTGTCCACCATTATGGACGTCCCAATCTTTGCTAGAGAAGAACACTTTTGAAAATAGTAAATCCAGGAGTTACCGTCTGGTGTAGTAGGTGAGTGCCGCCTGGTTGAATAGATTGCCTTGCAATTGCCTCTCCGTGAAATACTGAACGGTCATGTGCAGGATAGGTTAAATTTCAACTGGTCATTGGGATTTGCAATTTCTAAGGGTGGATTGGATATTGAGCTCGTTCAGAGTTATTACCTAATTCTGAAATACCTCGTGAAGTATGTCCAGCATTGGGGAATACTGTTGTTGCTGTTCATTATCAACACCTTTTCTTTTTTGTAAATGTTGAATGAAAAGTTTGCACTGCGACTTTAAGTTATAGATAGTGTTTGTTAAAATTCTCAAGCTCTCATATAATTCGTATATATGTTTATGTATTCATATATTTATGCTGTATATATTTGTAGTGTTCTATGTTTATAACGGTTTTCATAGACTGCATTAGCTATTGGAAAATTCCAACATTTTAAGTATCAAATTTTCGTTATTTTCATTCGGAACAGAAGATTTTCGGAAGTGTAATACATAGTGTATAAACCCTCATCTTCACTTTTTGTCGTTTTATTCAATAGCTGAAGGTTATATGTGTTTCTACTGGAATGTGGTTTTTGGTTTCTTCTTCCATGAATTCAAAAAAAAAAAAAATTGATGAACGAATTTTTTTCATTACTTTCATCTTCCGCCACTTTTTATTTATATACGATTCAGTTGTTGTTCCCGGTATATTTTTTGTCATCAGTGGAATGCGCTGTTCAAGATGCAGTTAAACAGTCAGGCTCTAATTTATAAACTAAGAGAAGTAGTGTTTCTTGCCTTTTCTGCTCTTTGTACTATGTCTGGTTTGATTCTTTTAGGCAGTAATGTCATTTTTAATTTTCTTTCCTCAGATTTTACAATTTGATTGATATACTTTATTCTTCTTACAAAGATATGAAGTAATAACGAGGAAAAGAGTTGTCATTTTTCAATCGCAACTGATGTACTTCCTCATGTGTAGAGTAAATACA